>NC_066316.1:53933993-54242993 GCF_022539315.1 Serinus canaria | reverse complement strand
GGGATGGTGGTCTGGGTTTTGGAGAGGACAGCTGGATAATAAAATTCAGTGGCTTCCTTACTTACATCCTTAGCTATAGACATATATATGGTACCACCAATTTCCATTGGATTTTCAACAAGTTGTAACACACGTGTCCACTTTCATGCTATCAGTGGTATTGGGAATAAGATTAGCTCTGTCTATTTTGGTTAAAAATTATGAAAATTCTGTTCTTCCAATGCATCCAAAAAGATGACATTTATTGAAAAATCCCCTCCATTGCCTTGTTATTTCAGGAAGATTTCTTAACCTTTTTTAAGTCACCGCTCAGATGAAGAATAAAGTGTTGCTAATTTCACATGAGTGTTGTTGTACTCTTTTACAATGCCTCCTTTATTTCTTTAAACTAAAAGTTATGATAGCATCTCAGTAGTGTTTTTTAAAGTAATGGAATTTCTGGAAGAGTGATGGTTTTGCTTCTTTGAGTTCTCTTTAGGAAGTAATGACAATAAAAATCTGTTCCCTGTCCCCAGAAACCAAGTGACTCATTTTTCCAGATGGATACAATATGAATTGTGTCTGAGAACCAGGGACTGGAATGCAAAGAGTTTGGTGTTGTTTGTAATGTGGTTGAAAAGCTGTACATATGAAACAGCAGCAGAAGTTTCCTCTCAATCCACAGAGTTCCCTACATCAGCCTGCAGAGACACTTTACATCTGGAAATAAGATATTGTGTAGGGAAAAAATTGAGAATTTTTATTGCCTTAGATAGTGAATTGTGTCAGCAAGGCCCTCATGCTTCTGTATGGTATAAGAACTACTACTCAATAAAATCAATTGTGAAGGCTGCAGTATTGAGAGAGGACCCTCCTTCCTGTGCATCTTTTCTTTCATGCTCCTTTCAATAGGCACCAAGTGAAAAGCTGGTGTTATCAGGTGAGCTGTCCGGGAAGTTTTTTCCATCCTCTTTCTAGGTCCTTGAGGTATTGTTACATTGAGTTGATATGGTGTAATTTCTGGCCTGGCTTTAGACCGTTCACAGGCTGGTTTGGGTTTTATTATACTGAAATCTTTTTACTTTGTACCCAACACGTGTTTGCAAGTGAGACAGTTCTTCCTCAGCCCCCCAGAAGATAGTGTTTGCACTGTGGTGTACGAAGGACGAGGGGCCAGGGGCCATCCCTGAGCCACCCTGCCTTCGCTGGGACTCTTCCCTTTCCCAGCCTGCAAACCCTAAACCTGTTCCAGCTGAGGTGCTGGTGCCGCTGCAAATGTCACCTGCAGAGAGAACTGTAGAGCATGTAGGAGCTATGGATCCCCGTATCACATGCTGGAAACTGTTAGCATGTATATATTTACCCCTTGTTTTCCCAAGCTCCCACTTTAAACTTTAGCTATAGAGAACTTGGCAGGTTTATTGGTCTGAGAGAGACCTGCTTTCAAACAGCTTCCTTTAGCTCCTCTGTTAGTATGACTTAAAATGTAGTTAATTTGCAATTTTTTCTTATTGTCTGAACAGTTTTTTAACTAACCTGGAGGAGATTTGGCTATTTATGTTCTGAAAGTGATCATTACTGCTGAAGTACTGCCAAAAGTACCATGCTGATCTTCCTTTGTGTGTTAACTCTTAATAACTCATTCCTGCTCTAAGTCTTTGATGCAAAAACTTATCCCTCACATAATTACTGTCTTGTCCTTGCACCAGGCTTCCTTGCATGAGTTCTCTTGGTGGCCCAGGCTAAATCATTCTCAAGGCTTTCCACATATTTACTCCTCCTATTATTTTATCTCTCTACCACAGCTTCCTTTTCCCCCCTACCTTATAGGATCCTACTAGGTTCAATGCATTTATTTGGGTGGCCCTCTCTTGCCCTTATTCCAAGCACTTTCATGCTGCCATTAAACCAAGAAATCCTTGCTTAACATTTCCCTGGACTGACAATGACATCCTCCCTTTTCTCTGGAAAAACCCTTTAATGCTTTCATGTTACATGTGTGCTCACTTGTCTTGGTGTGCCTCATTTCTGGCCGTATCTCTTATCTCTTTTGGGACTCACTTCATGCTGGTGTTAGCCTTTGTTGCCCATTCCTGCTCCCACAGCTCTCTGCTGCATCCACGTTTTCCTGTTTGCTTTCGAGCAGATTTCAAAGGGCTGGTTTTTCTGTGCATGATGAAGTTAAGTCCTTGAGCCTTCTTTCGGGTAGTCCTCCCACGTGGGACAGAGATTTGCCTCACACAATAGCAGAATAGGGATTGCAGCAGCGAGTCTGCAGGCTGTAAATTAACTTCATGGACCAGGTCATACTGTGCTTTGAAGTTGTTGCTTTTTTATTTGTGTGCTTCTCCCGTTTAGTCTTCAAGAATATAAATCTCTAGGAAGAATTATCATAGTTTAAAAGCCCTAGACAAATAGCAGCTGGTATTGGTTCATGGTCTGCAATTGGTTCCAGACATCCCTGGTTTTGATAAGACTACAAGACAATCCCAGAAATTCCTTGCCTACAGCTTTTGCTAATGCCATTAAATGTAACATTGTGATTACCGATGCTTTTGGAGCTGATTAGCCAGTATCCTGTGTGACTGATAAACACTGTAATTTAATTATTTCTTCAGAATGCCCCCATGTCGTACCCCACTTCCCCTTCTTAGAATTTTTTATTTTAAAATATAACTTCATGCAAATGTTTAATGGGGATTTTGAAGAAGGCCTGAGACACACAAGGATGCCTGTTCTCAGCCTGTGTCCATTGAGGATGGGATGATCTACTTCAGCAGTGCCCAGAACAAAGCTTGCTCTGTTCTTGAGCTATTAAAGGTTGACTTGGCTCTGCACCCACAGAGGTGTCATCTCGAAGGGAAAGACATTACCTGAGCTTGTAGCTTTTGGCTTTGTGAAAAGCTGACAACCATGTTTTCATTCTAGTTGGATGTTGACACACTGAAGGAGCCCATCTCTCAATCTCCTATTGGAGTCATCCCATGTGTAAAGTACTGGCAAGCAGAAAAATGCTCTGAAGGAGGCATCTGAGACCACAAAGAAAGCAAAAAAAAAAAAAAAAAAAGGGAAATTATCAAATAAACCCAGGGAAAAGAAAGATTCATCTTTCTGGATGGAATTATCCAGAAAGAATAGAAGAATCCAGAAAGAAAGATTATTCTTTCTGGAGTGCAGAGGATGGGTGTTTCAAATGTTTGTGATGAGAGATTAGACAAGGCATCTTTGTTATGTGTATGTCCATTTTCACTAGACCTCTGAGAATTGATCTCACTATAAGCTTTTGTAAATTCTCTCTTTTGGTTTTAATAGTCGTTCTTTGAAAGATTTTTCAAGTGTACTGTGAATTACAATTTTGCATTCATACCTGTACAAAATGGTATATTGTCTTCTATTTCTGCACCCTACTCACCAAATAAGATTTTCCTCATAACTGACTCAACAATTTGTGAGCACACGTGTAAGGAAGCTGGACTGGGTGAGGTCTCTATCAGCTGTAGCAAAAACCTTCGCACCATGTTGTTAACAGGGCCTATTTTGCCCTTTCTCTGTTTACGTCTTAATTCTTGAAAGTAAAGTGGCAAAATACTTGTTTAATTCTTGAAATATTTGGCAGCATTATAAGGAAACTGAACTGATTTTCCTTCTAAACAAGCCTTAAGGACATAGTCCACCTGAGGTTTTTATATTTGTCAGCTTGTTTCCTGAGCCACAGAGGTGCTTGTCCCAGCCTTGGCTAATCCTAGTGTGAGGTGATAATGTCTTGTGCACATGGGGCAGGCAGGTGTGCCAGAAAAAGGTATGAAGAAATGCTCATTAAAGAAAACGTGACGAACTTTCTGCACAGCCCTAAACCACCTGTTGAACAGGCAGCCTGCAGTGATTGGAGCTGACACTGGAAGCTCAGTGCTGTCAGGGGATTTTATCAGTACCCAGTCTCAGTGTTCCTTGACCTAATGGACATGCCTTTTCTGCCTTCTCATTTATCAGTGTGTGCTGCCTTTTTTATTTGCACTACCTATAGGTATTGCTGTGTGATGTACATTAGTTGTACAACTGGAAGGCAGATTTTTGCTGCAAGTACCACTATGTAAATTGGGGAAATGAAGAGCAAAATTTGACTTTGGTGCAGTGCATAAGAATATGTGTTTAAATAAGTGTGTATGTTTTATATGAGTGTGAATATATTTAAATGAGTGTGTATGAACACAAATACTTAAAGTCTGTCATCTAAACCTTGATTCAGAGCTTTCAGTCTAGTAAATATTTGAGTCTTCACTTTCTAATTTTACATTGAAACTGGGCTAAATTGTTAGATCTTAACGTACCTGTGCTAGATATATTTTAAGAATTGCATATTTACTTTCCTTCTTTTTTGTATTGGGTCTACATAGCTGTTTTTGCAGTTTGCAGTATTGTCTCCTGTTTACAGTTACAACAACCATAGGATGGTAGTAAAGAATGAAGAGAACCTACTGCTGTAGCTGCTTTGCTTTTCACAGTGTGTTAGAGTAGCTGTTTTCTAGTTTGCTTTCAGCCAGCCAGCCAGCTACACAATCTAAGCTAAAAAACCTAAAACTAATTTCCAAAAAGAAGGGGGTGGTGGGAGGGAAGAAAGAAAAAGAAAAAAAAAAAAAATGCAGCAAGCTTTTGTGAACCACAGGGTTGTGTTTTTATGTAACTGTTTTTGTGGCTATCAAACTACCCGAAGTTCATGGTATGTTCATCTTGTCAGTATGTGTTTAAGACCACCAGCTTCGTTTTATTTCAAGTCATCTTTTGGGTTGATGTAACCCAATATGACTGAATGCGTTTTGGCAGGGAATAACTAATCCAATCCATATACGACCAGATGAAAGCAATTTACTCTGGGTTTGGGGAAGCGCTCGAATTTTCAGTGCAGCCCACAAAGGCATTTTTCCCCCATTTAATTGTCCCTTTTTATATCCAAACAGATCCAGCAATGGGAACAAAACCTGGAAAAATTTAACATGGACCTTTTCCGAATGCGATGTTACCTATCCAGTTTGCAAGGTGGGGAGCTCCCAAACCCAAAGAGCCTTTTGGCTGCTGCCAGCCGTCCTTCAAAACTGGCACTGGGGAGGCTCGGCATTTTCTCTGTCTCATCCTTCCATGCACTGGTAAGTCCAAATGCACGTCCAGGGGTGTGCTTAAATGTGGAATTGTGCTGGGATAATACATGGCTGCACCCACATGCATTGCTCAGGCATCCCTGTAGCCTTCTTACCCTCTCTGCCTGCTCCTTGACTGCAAATACATTTTCTTCTACAGGATATGGCCATGGCTTTTGGTTTTTTTGCCCCAGAGAACTCCAGACTTGGAGTCCCTCCTAAAAAGGAAGTATTCTTAGAACGGGCTAAAGCTAGAGACAATTCAAAATTAAATGTCACTTTTTTTAAGAACTGTGGGCTGTGTTTCTAAAGAAGAATGAGTGAGATCCTCAGCTGTAACCTGATGCCGCCTCGTCAGCTTCAAGGGAAGTACAGCAGTAGCAGGTTCACCTCTGCTCTTCAGCCTTGGCAGGGCTGTAAGGCTGATCTTGGCAGAGAGGTCTGGACCACATTTGCTGCATGAAAAGTCTGAAGAGTAGCACTGAAAGACCCGTCAGGGAATGTGTTCCTCTCTGCCACTGTTTTTATCTGTGTGGTTTGTGCCATTCCTTGTTAATAACTCAAAGCCATAGCATTTAGCTCCTATGTTTGGCAATTTGGAGAGTCTGTCTTCCTCTAGAAATTTCATATCTGAATGATAGGTTATCATTCTTATTCAGAGCCTTTTCATTAGCTTTTGTTTTACAGAGCAATATTTTCTCAGATTCTCCCTTCCTATGGCTACTAATTTTGCCCCATGACAAAAAAATTATGCTGCCATGCCCCTGGAATACTGAAACAAACATCACTGCTGAAAGCTTAAAACACTGTCCTTGCACTTTGGCATGTTACATTGAGATGAACTGAAGTAGCCCCCATGTGATGCTTCAGGTTGAAATAACTGTCAATATTTTGCTGTTATTAAAGTGATACAAGAGGGTCTGTCTCTGTGTTTCAATAGATCTGCTCCAGGGATGAAGCTGCTCTCAGGAAACGTACCCTGTCTCTGTCCCAGAGGGTTCGAAATAAGAAGGGTTTGTTTTCTTCTCTGAAAGGACTGGACACATTGGCAAGAAAAGGAAAAGAAAAGCGACCCTCCATAACTCAGGTAGATCTTACTTGCTGGGGATGGCATAGAATGGCTTGTTTCTCCTGGAGTTCATCCTGCAAGGTGCTGTTGGTGCACGGGGTAGAAGACATTTGTCCATCAAACCTACATCCAAGGTTTCAGTAGGTTTGGCAAACTTGCAATGGGATCATCACCTGTGGAGAGTTTATGTCTAATTTGGGTTTTTCTGTGATAAATAAGATTGGTGAAGGACAGGTTTTGACCCAGTAATTTCATTATTGTCAGCATAAGAACATCAGGCTAGAATTTGTAACAAAACTTCCCTTCTGGCACACTGCAAACTGTTTGGATGTAGGGTTTCTTTCAAGATAGCCTCTCTGCACAGTCCTTAATGCAGTGTGTGCTTGTTTGTGACTGGGACTCTGAAGCACTGTTGCAATTTATTAAAGTGACGTAGGTGAGTCTTCAAGGGAAAAAGAGACTGTGCAAAGACAGACATCTTTGGCATGGCCTCTTAAAGCAACACACACTGTCTGGAAGTACATTTTAGCCACCAGGAGAAGACTGCTGTCATGCAGGGAGTCAGCTCTCAGTACAGACAGCTGACTAATAGTGCCAAACCAGTTTACTGAAGCCTTGGCACAGGTTTGGTGTGCAGGGTCAGGCTGGCTCTAGGGAGAGGGTCCATGCTGATGTGTGCCCACACTGAAGGGCTGCACTGCTGCTGAAACCACAGCATCTTTTTCTCTTGGCGGAACTAATGGCCCATGCTTACATTTAGTGCAAGCTCCACACTTCAGGAGTCTGTGTTTTCTCAATAAAAACTCAGTTATATGCAAAACAAAAGTTTGCTGCCTTTTCCCTGAAAAAAAGGTAAACAAGAGCAGAGATGCTTCTTGGCAGTGAGGCTGAAGTTACAGAGGTGCATTCTCAGTCAGAGCACTCCTGTTTTCACTAGCCTCTGCCATGTCTGCTGTTGCTCCTGCAAAGCAGAATTTGGGCATTGTTCATTAGGTAACTTTGTTCTTGGCCCTTGATTTTATTAGTCAGAAAATCTCTGATCAGCATTTGAAAATTGTCTGTTCTTGCATGCGTGGTAGTCTGTTGCAGAATATTTAAACAAGCCTATCTGTACATGTCCTGCTTGAGACACAGAGCTGATCCAACAGATTTCATGTTGCAAAATAACTCATCAGGATTTTCTGGTCTAGTGGTTTGTATTTTTAATAGGTAAATATCTATGTATTACACTGGCATTAAACTTCTGCCTGTTACACATTTTAGCATATTGATTGAGGTGTGTTAACATGGTGAAAATGATTAATAAAACTCAAGTCTGCCTTACAATAGAAGGAACTAAAGGAGAAATTTTCCCTAGGTCATCCTTTTCACATAACTTCCCCTGTGTTCCTCAGCAGCAGAGTCTGGTCTGGGAGTCCTGCACCTCTATTTCTTTATTACTCTGAGCACTGAGGGAAGGAATGTTACACCCTTTAGCTCTGTCCCCAGCAGAGCTGATACCTTGCATGTTTTTAACTGGGTAATACATCTTCTCATGTGCTTTATAGCCCATGAAGGGGATTCTGTGGAGCTCAGGGACAGGGAATATTATAGCTCTGGCAAGGAGAGGAGGCTCCTGCTGCCCTCCCAGTGCTTTTCTGAGCAAAGAGAAGGGAGGCCTGTCACAGGCAGAGGTGCCCCCAATGGGTGTCTACCCTTCTTATTCCAAACCTTGCAACCAGCTGGCCCGAAAATGTTTTCATTTTCATAGACAAGCTGGAGTTCCTGATTTTTTTTCCTTTTGTAATTAAACATCTTGCAATATAAGTAAGGAAATTTAAATGCTGAGTGTTGCCCATGAAAGTGAGGAATTTTTATGGGCATGGCTTGAAAACTGACCCATGAACCTAGAAGATGGTGTAATAGAGAGCCACATCCTTGCTCAGACTTGTGTATGTGCACATAATTCTATATCAAAATCAGAATAGGCCTGAGGATATCTTTTCTTGTCTCTTTCAGCCAACCAGGTAAAGCAGAGAAATGGATGTTCCTTCCCTGCTTACTGTGTTGAGGTGTTTCTGTCAAACAATAGATTAAAAAAGTCTTACTTTCTTGAATTTAAGTTCATTTGACTGTAGCTGGTATGCTTTAATCTACAGTACCCTAGCTTCAAAATCAGATGGTATGTTCTTGAAGATCATTGTGTCAGGGAAGCTTTTAATTTTATCTTGTTTATTTTTATGGCTTTAATAAAAATGTTCAGAGTTTTCTGTGCTGGGAAGCTTTCGTAAGCATTAATGAAGTGGCTCAGTCTTCTACAAATCAGTTCATAAAACTGAACTGTAGCAGATGGGGGATGTCTAGGCTCACATTATCCTCAGTTTCTTAAATGCTTATCTGCTTTCTTATGTCTAAATGGTGAACTGTTTTGAGAAATCATAAGCTATAAAATACTTTGATTATATCTATGGGTGAGACATAGAAGTTCAGAAGTGGTACCTTTTAGGCAGAAACTGGATTTTGTATGAAATCTAGAGAGTTTGTTGTCTCGGATTATCTGAAAGGCTTGCTAATACCAGAACCTCCCAAAAGCTCAACTCTAAGTCTGATATTGTCCTAATTGGTTGACTGCAGAAGGAGTTGAAAAGATGGTTTTTAAATTTGCAGTTTAGGAGGGTAATGTTATTATTTGCAAATCTCAATGTCATATGTAAAGTGTATAGGCCTATCCTTGTGTTTGCAGGAGCCTTTTATTGAAATATTACTGAAATATTTGTATCCATAGCCATTTACTTTATTTTAAAAAAATCTTAGCACCTTTGTGAGATACAAGTAGTTAAATTTCCAAAGCATGTGGGCAATGCACAGTTGAGGTCCTGCCTTCATCACTTCCAAAGCAGACACAGTAGTCAGCTACTTTTGTTGCTTAATAGTGTGGGGTATGGGTCAACTATGCCTTTAAAGCTCAGCTAAAAGTTTCAGTCGATAGCGCCAACAAAACTGGTTAGAAAAGATGAAAAACTGTAGGGTAGGAGGTTTTAGAAACCAGCAACAATGATTTGAAATAGTCCCTTGAAGTCATGATGAGATTTGTAGCTCTCCCTAACAGTATCCTGAAGGGTGAAATTTATAATTCCAGTATAGTGTATGGTTTGAAGGTAAATGACTTTAATCTTATTACTAAATAGTAGATAGAAAAAAACAAGAACATGTTTTATACATATTTTAATCTGAGTGTGCATGTAGCTTTAAAGAGAAAAACTCCTTCAATTTTATTTATATGGAGAGAGTTGTATTTCTTTATTACTTCTAGTCAGAATAAAGCAATAAAAGGTACAAAAGATCCCTGGGGCTTAGCAGGTTGATATATATTCCTTAATTTAATTTTATTTTTTGTTTTTTCGATGCATTTACCTAAAACAGTCAGAAGCAAAGGTGTTTATTTGTTCAACCTACTTATTTGTCTGTGATGTTTTCAATAGGTTTTTGATTCAGCAGGAGGACATGGATTTGCTGGCATGCAGAATTCAGCCAACTCTGCTGAGGTATGATATCCCTGTTCTCATTCTGCATCATCATTGTTTTGAATTCCTGAATGCATTTCGCTAAGGTAATGGTGGGGCTGGTTCACAGACCTAAAGAGGTTCATAAAATGTATTTATTGTTAGATAAGAGGATTATATCTCTGCTAATGAAACCACTTCAACATGAGTTTCTGAACATTCATGGTAAGCTTTAAAAAACAAAACCAAACCAAAACAAACCAAGCCCCTGGAAGCTTCTTCACACACTAATGCATACAGTCAGAACACTGTGAGAGAGACTTGGTGCTGAACTTGTTTGAAAGCATCTTTCACAGTATGGCAAATCATAGGATGGCTGGGACTGGAGGAGACCTTTATAGGTCAGACCTTTATAGTCCAACCCCCTGCCATAAACATGAAAATCTTCAACTAGATCAGGCTGCTCAGAATCCCATCCAATCTGACCTTAATGGTTTCCAGAGATGAAACCCAGGGTATATTTTTCCCTTTTGTCTGCTTCAACAGAACCTTTGTATTTTGAGTTTTAGGGCAATAAAATCTATGCAGAGTCTGTGGACCATCCCATCAGAGAAGTGAGATTTAATATAAAGCTGGAGATTGCCCAAGTAAAGGAGAATAATGGAGCATCCCTCAGCTGCATTACCAAGTAAATAGCTGTGATTGATCTTCTCTGATACCCAGGAGGAGGAGATCTGCTGCTTTGGCCTGCCTGGCCTCAGTCATGATCCTTCTCCATTTCTTCAGCCTCCCTGAGGCACAGTGTTGCCATCCCCCAGTCTGGAAGGACATCTCCCACTGACAGCAGCTGTCCTGTAATCCTGTAACACTGTTTTGCCTTCTGAAAGTATCTTCATATTTTGTCCTTTGAAAAAATGGATTGAAATACCAGAATTCCCTTTATTACTTGGCCACTTGCCTGTTATTTCCTGGAGTGGGAAAGTATTTAAAACAAATCACTCTCTGTTTTCAAAATAAATTGCAATTATGGGGTTGAAATCAACTCCTGTAGAGAACACTTTAAAAATTCCTCCAGAATGTACCATTGTGTGTGGTGTGAGACGGCATCCATCTCCCATCTCAGAGACAGCAAACACAATTCATTCCTGTTCAAACATGCTGAAACATGGAAAAGTTTGCCACATAAGTGGCCAAATCTCTTGGGCACAGCCCCTGAAGGTTCCTCCTGAAGGGCTGTGACACCAGTCCCTTGGTTGGATGCCAACCCCCTCGGGGCTGGGAGATTGATGCAGCTGCCTTATACAGCAGGGTCTGCTGTGGTTCTCCTGTCCTCTGGCCTAACAGGAGCATTTACTCCTCCTGAACCCTTCTGAGGAGACAGAGAAATGTTTTGAACTAGGGAGCAGGCAGAATGAGATGCTCTCTCTTTGGTGAAGTGTCAGCAAAGGGATAAGGTCTGTCTCCTTGTCCCAGCTCTAGGTAAAGCAGCCTTCTCCAAATTCAGGTAGGGGTGCACAACCCTGTTCCCCAGGTAGAGGGGGACCATCAGAGGTCAATATGGCTGCAGGTTTTGGGCCAGGATGTAAAAATTTAGCAGGCTTGTCTTTCAAGAGTAGAAAAACACGCACAGTTTAGGTGCTGAGCAGACCTCTGGAGCTAGAAAAACATTTTTTTTCCTTATTATTTCAACCCTATTTCTGAAACCATTTTTCAATGGGTATTAAATACAGCGTGGGCATTTTTAAGATCCTGACATTTTGGTGAATCATACAACAACTCAGAAATGATTCATCATAACTTTGAAAACCGTTACTCTGGCATCAGCCTGGTTTCACTGATTTAAAATGAAAAAAAAACAAAAACAGCATCAAAACTTTTATAAAATGCTGCCTGGGTATGACAAATAGCAAAGTCTGCCAGGGAAGCTGTATTTTCCCTGAAAAGGATGATAAAATTAGAGGCCAAGAGTGGGAGGAAATTATGAAGTAACCTATTGGTCCTGCAGCAGCCTTGTGGCACAACATGTGACAGTCTGCAAGTCCTGGCGCCTCTTTCTGGAAAATTGGATGGGTTGTTATAACTTCATGTGGCAATGAATGAATGAACTATTGTGGAATTGGTCACTGCAGGCATAACAGGAAAAAAAAAAAACCCTTTTCATGTCAGATTTTCTGAGACGGAAAATGTGGATGAAGCAACAGTTCCTTGACTGCAGTTAAGGAACACAGTCATGTTTAATAACAGAGGGAAGTTCATCTCAAATTGTATGCTTGAGCATCAGTGTACACGGCAAGGAGAGGATGTAGCTCACATTGGCTGCAAAGCTTTCTGTCCTGTTATAAAGGTTTACATTAAAAGGTGGCCTTGAACCTATTTCTTATCACCTTAATCCTCTATGATATGAGGATTAAGGGTTATGGGGTTTTTTTCATCTCTGGCAATAGTGGGATTTATTCCAGTTGCACAGATTTGGAGTGCTAGTGTTGCAGGGCAATAAACCAATGTAGTAGTTGCAAACCTCCCTTGCTGAGGCAGGCATGGCATTGGTTTTCCCTGGAGAAAGACACCAGGGAAATTCAGCCTGACTCATGTGTTCTAATCTCTCACAGCCTCCCTGCCTTGCCCCTTTCTCCTTTCTGTTATTTACACTGTGGAGGTAGGTCAGGCTTCATTCTCAGGCAGTTGATTTAGTGCTGAGAGGACTAGAATTCCACAGGAATTATCTTCAACATCACCAGCATTACGAGCAGGCTGTACCTACAGCTGCCAAGGTCAAACTTCTCCTGGTGTGGATTTCAACACTGTGTTAATTGCAGCAGCAGAACACGACTCCTGTTATGTATAAATTGATGGATTTCAGTAGGATTTCCATCACCTGTGTTAATTGAAATTTCGTGTTCAACTAGTTAAAAGGGACGGTTGAGCAAGACAGACAAGATTAATGAAAAGACTCAGTTCATTAATATTATTTCACCAAACCACTATTATTCTTGTTTCACATTATTACTATGCCACAATCTGGGTTGTCTGTAACCTGAATTTCTGCATTTTTTGGTAACTGCCTGGGTAGGATTGCTTGGTTCACTGTTTTTACAGCTATAGTTGTTATTTGCAAAAAGAAAAGAATATCGGTCTCTCTGTTGCTATTGACAGATTGTTGTCAATAACTTTGCTGCCTGCAGCAAGAAAAAGAGGCTCTGTGCAGCTTTTACAGCAGCTTTTAATTGTGGTGCACCCCTGGGCTTATGTCCCAGTGGAGAGGGGGCAGAATTGTGTAATCAAGGGTCTTTATGTAGGCAACAAATCCCTCCAGCACAGCAAGCAAATAAAAAATACTAACGAAAAGTATGAAGGAGGTAGGGATCCCTGGGAACAGCTCAGGATATCTTAAGATATGCCTTGGGTGGAAGTCTTGCCACTCTTTTGAGTTATTGTCCATTTCCAGTGGCTGCATGGGGAATCAAGGGACCCCATCTGCATAAACTTAAATGCCTTGATATAGGCAATTAAGTGATGTGCTGAATAGGCTGACCCAAATAATATGTGAGACTCCAAATTCTGAACAGCTCTTGGTGTTTGTCTTCTCCTGTGTGGCTTCCTTTGAAACATGCAGCCTGAAGTGCAGTACAAGAGAAAGTGAGAAAATGAAGGGTGAGAAAGTGACAGGGAATTTATTTAGGACTGATGTTATTTGATCAAGCCGGAGTGGTGTTGGAAAGAGGGAGAATGTGGAGCAAAATGGTAAACAGGCATAAAACCCTATGCTGCCAATGAAACACAATGTTCTCAAACTGTAAATAAAATAGGAGCACTTTATTCCTACTTTAGGCCTTTATTTTGTTATGGCTGGCCTTGCTCCACAGTGCACTCTGCTGGAATTTTGTTGTCACCTTCTGTCAAAATGACACTAATTCAATTTATTTATTTATTTATTTACAGAGTTATTTTACATGTTTTGGTTAGGTAAAATTGTAGTTGTCAGTTCTTCTTAAAAATTTATTTCCACTGTGATATAAAACCAGGTAGATACATATTTCCACAGTTGGTTAAATCAATGATTAGTATGAGATAAAGGCATGAAACTCCATCATGGGAAAGCACAGCAAGTTCAATGCAAGCTCTAAAAATCAGGTCTTCAGTAGTGAATGAGAGCAGGTAACAAAACTATGCCTGGATTGCAGTGGGGAAATACACAGCACTGTTTTTGAATCACAGCCACTGCAAACTGCTAATTTAATTGAAATGGGGTTTTTTGGTTTTTTTTTTGGTTTTGTTTTCTAACATTCATATATGTTATACTTTTCTCTCTTGTTTCCAGCAGCAAGTCGACGATTTTTTGAATGTCTACTGCTCAGTGCCAGAGAGCATCCAGAAGGAGAATGCTTGGGAAACACAGACGTACGTTCATTTCTGTGATGGCCAAGCTGTGGCGCTGACACTCAAGCCAGAGCACAGGGTGGAGGATGTTTTGTCTTTGGCGTGCAAGGTACTTATTTTTCATGCTCAATTGCTCCTTGTAAATAGCTGTGGACTTGAGAAGGAACGTAGTATATCAGCGGATGCATGACTAGGGAAAACAGTGGTAAGATTATCATTATATATAATAATTCAGTAATGAGATAATATATAATACTAATAATACATAATGAGACAGCAACAGGGAGATGCTTAAGGCACACTGCTCCCTTTCCTTAGTTGTGGTTTTAATGTGCTGTAGCTAAGGCAGCAGGGCTGTGGAAAGGTTTTCAAGAGCATTTCTGGAGCCAGCACACAGGGGGTGCTTGGGGAGCAGTGACCATGAGCCAGGTAGTCAGCCCTGGGCAGTCTCAGCACATGTCCACTCTGTGCTGTCCTTGCAGCAAACCCGGTCGTTCTGTGCAGATTAATCACAGAGGAGCAACGGGGACTGGTTGAGTTTCAGTAGGAAATTAAGACATTTAAGACTCTCTGACAAAGGCTATAATATAGGTTTGCTTCTGAAATGACCTTTATAAGCTTTTAATGAAATACAAGCTCTATTTGTGAATTTCAAAGAGTGAGTTCGCTTGTGATCAGTGCTGGCAAATTGAGAGGGATTGCTGTGGACCAGGAACAGAAAACTGAGTCACAGGTTGAAGGTAAAATAGAAATACCAGTTTTAGCTACAGACAAAACACCAGCACCTCTGGAACACTGTAATATACCTAACATTTTTGCCTCCATATGTGTCAGCGCTTGAACTCTATAACTTCACAATTCAAGACACTTAAATGATGCTAAAGAGCTTTTTGGGAAAAATTACTCTTTACCCCCAAGTTCTGTTTTCTGTCCAGCTGGTAAATATATTTTATTTACTTCACAAGGGTAAAAACAGGAAAAAAAGTAGTCCTGTGCCAGACAAGATCCAGCTGTAGCTTTTGGCATAGGTTACAGTGAATTTCCATGTGAACTCATTGAACTGGCTTGACATTAATGAAGTTTTAGACTGTAATGGAGGAAAGGACCCAATTTAAAGGCTCTTTTCACTAATATTGCTAATACTGGGGGCGGGGGGGAAGAAAAGCTTTTAACAATCCAGAGTAAATATATATAGTTTTTAAAATCAAAATAAGCACTCTGATTTAGACAAGTCCCAATGCGTCTCCAGGGCATCATTAAGACGAAATTATCTTCTTGTGGCTTCTCCGGGTGGAGACTGAATCCTTGAGAAAATGTTTAATATTTGGCTTTACTCTTGAAAACTTGGCTGGGCCTGTCAGGCAAAGGGATTGTGTGATACACGGCTTGGCCACCAGGTGGCGCGGAAGAGCCAGAACATTTTGAAGTCCTTGGGGCGCCGTGCGAGACCCCTAAAGGAGGAAATAAAATTTATAAAAGTAAAATTAAGTTGGAAAAGGAAATTCCTTACCTCTCTTACTCTACCATTCCAAAATATTTGTAATTGTAAAGCTGACTTTTAATTTTCATTGTCTGTATCGCATGAAAATTTAGTTTTAAATTCCTTGATTTTTTTTTCTTAAATGTTTTTCTGTTTTATTTTGTCTTTCTATTCTGTGTGTAAAGCTTTTCATAAGCATTCTCTAATGCTGAATACTTTCTGCTCATCTGTCCTGGTTCTTTTCCTTCTTACATTTTCATTCTGCTCTGGTGAGTGTAAGGAATCTTTCTTCTTAACAGAAAATGTTTGAATGCTATGTGGATAAGCCTAAAGTTCAGAAGAGTTGTTAGGGTTTTATTTTCCCCCTTCATCCATGCTTTATAACGTTTATACTTTTCTCATTGCTGTTTTCCATCTGAGGTTTTTGGATAGTGCTTGTAAAACAACTTGTGCATTTGAATTCAACTTTTCAGGATTCAGAACACAAGTAACTTGTAAACTGCAGCATGTAATAAATGTTAATTACCAGTTACTCAGTAGAGTTAGATTTTGTAAACTGCTTAGATGTGTTAAGGGGGTTAAATAACCCTCAGGGAGGGTGTCAGTCCTCTTCTTTTGGAAATGTTGCTTCCTCCTGTTTTAGAGCTGTTGGTCTATTAATATGCTAAAATGAAGTGTTTTGTGCCTTGGTCTCACCAGTATCCTGATTTTTTCAGAGCCTCCCATCAGGGGCTCAGCGCTTTCAGGCTAATATCCTTTGGGAATATCCCTATTTCCCTTTGGCTTCCTGTTGAGACAGGATCTTTGCTTTGACCTCATGTGGTAACAAAAAATAGGGGAAACTCTCTGATCATAGATGAAACCCAGCAATAAAAATAAAATCTAATAAAGGCCAACCCTTAGGGAACCTGCTTGCCATCCCATCTCCTCTCCTAACTGCCCATACATGCACACACATTTTCTACATCAGAAGCCAAAGCTGCTGAGCAGAACTAAATCATCAGAAGCAGTCACAGAAAAAGGTGCTGTGTTAAGTTCAAAAGGACAGAAGACTGTTGAGATATCTTTGGAAACATATATTAGTGCTCAGTAACTCTAATAGCCAAGGCAGAGAGTTTATTAAAGGATTTGGGAGGATCATAAGGCAAAATAGAAATAGCACTGTAATCTTATATTTTAAGCATCTAGTTTTGTTTATACTACAAAAATAGGCGGAAAATTACTTTTTGAGATTGTTTTTGCATGATTTTAGAAGCTTGTTGTGTGTGTGTCATTTCTCTGTCTTCTAGGATTCTGGAAATAAATAATGAATTCCAAACTCCATTCTTTTTCTTCTTTAGATGAAACAGCTGGAGCCAAGACACTATGGCCTACAACTCAGAAGACTGGTTGATGAAAATACTGAGTATTGTGCTCCTGAACCATATGAATACATACTAGACCAGGGAAGTATAACTCCTTTTAGATGAAGTTTTGTGATGTCAGTAGCTGCAGTTGAGTTATCACCTACAAATATGGGAAATTTAGACCTAAAATAAGGTTTTAAAGATGTTCTGGGACTGCATTTAGTTCACAGTTTTGAGTAGCTAGGCACCGCAAACACTTTTTTCAAGAAATGTTTGAAGATTTGAATGAGGCTTTTAGTACAAAAGTAAAGTGGCAGCTTGTACTGCAGAGTGGGTTTTTGGTTTTTAACTTTAGTCCCACTAATAGCAGTGATAATTGCAAAGTAACACAGTTCTCTATGTAAAGGCAGCAAGTCTTGATGCAAAGAATTTTGTGCTTGCTTCTCATGCTGTGTCTGGGGTTTGATGCTTGTGTTTTCATTTTTGATGACTTCTGCTACTGTTCTTTTCTAACAGGTGTATGATGAAATAGAAATTTGTCCATTAAATGTTTATCATGTTCATCTTACAAAGACTGAAAACATAAGTGATTATGGTAAGCTCTCAGGAATTCTTCTTTTTATTCTTCTCATTGCTTACTTTCTCTCTTTGGGACTTTTTAATTTCTGAGAGCAGACAGAGCCATCCTTGATAGCTCAGAGTCTGAGTCTGCAAAGAACCCAAGGCATTATAACAAAGACCCAAACTGATTGTTTTACACTGGCAAGTGCATTTCTTACGTTTTGGAAGGGTCCACTTTCTAATTTTCCTACAGTGGCCGAATGATTGAAGCATGGGCTTGTCAGAAATATGAATGTCCTTTGCCAGGACTAATATAAGTAAGTGCTCTCAGTCAGGTACTGGTCAAGGTCTGCTTTTTTTTTTTTTTTTTTTTTTTTTTGGAAGCTCCTCTGTTGGCACAGTATCAAAAGTATACTTTGGAACTAATTCTGACAGGCTTTTTGTCCAGGGGAGGTGGTTATGCCTAGGAATAATTGCATACCTTGCAAAGATACCTTTGTAAGGCAGCTTTATGCTGTGCTTTAGCTGCAAGTCAGTTTTAAATTATTATTTTCTGACCTTTCCCACTTGTTAGTGTAGTACAGTTTGTTGCTTTGTAGTTTGTGTTTCCACTTTTTGGAATTGTTTAATGCACCTCTATGTCTGATGGATACTCTGCAGAGTTCTTAATGTAAAGATGGATTGTGCTGTGTTAAGGAAATGTCATGGAGCTCAGGTCAAAAATACTTTTTTTGAAACTTTTTTTTTTTTTTTTTTTTGCATCAGAGCATAGCATTTTCTGGGAGTTGAAAAGTCTTACTAATTTTAACAGGTCTTACAATGGACTGGGTAACCATGTGATAATTTCTATATGCTCTGGGGGTGTGTTCTCATGAGAAGTACCTTCCTTCTCGTGTAAAGTCTACTAAATACAGGAAATAAAAGGGAAATGTTCCCAAGAAAGTTTTTTTGATTTAAACCTCTTTTACTTCAGGCTTTGCTGTCACAGCCCAAGTTGCTGAGAATGAACATCTCACCCATATCTTTGTAAGTGATGTTCTCCCTGATGGACTGGCATACAAGGAAGGTATTGTATCCTGTTTGTGTTTAAAACTATTCATTATCTTTTTTGAATCCAAAAACTTGAAGGAGCTTTAGTAATGCTGTCTCAAATATTTCTTGGCTTTTACTGTTCACAGTTTTCTCTCCTGAAGACCATGAAAAGTATGCAATAGTGGGAAAAATAGTGTATACAGAGTAACTGAATTATCCTTTCAGTGTAGTGGGGACAGTTCTTATTCACCCTTGGAGACAAAGTCTGTGTTCAGCCATCCAACTGAGTGCTTTTGCACAGAGGAACAGACTGCAGAAAGAGTTCATCTCACACTAGGGAACTTCATGGGCTTGATCAGTTTCTATGACCCATTGCTTCCACTTTTGCTGGCAAAAAGCCTTCCTCCCCAGAGCAGTTTTGTGCCTACATTTCTGTGAGCACCTTCCCACTGCGCTGCTCAGAAACTGTGCCTCTCTTCATGGGCACGTGTGAGCATCATGTGGGTTCTGCTGTCTGAAAAACAGCCCCAGAGAAATGGAGACAGAGATCTGAATTTGCTACCTGATGGTAGTATCTGCTTGGTTTTGCTGACTTAGAAAGACAGCACTTGCTACTGTTTAGATTTATACAGAAGCTGATAAAAACCTCCATCTTTGGTTGTTGCAGCTTTGCATGAACAATTTGATCTGTGTGACTAGTGCCTTGCTCTTCACAGCTGATGAAATATGTGTTATGGTGCTGTATAGGGATGGTATCTGGTTGTGAGAGGTGCCTCTGTTCTAATCTTCTTGAAAGCTGTGCTGCTCTCCCACCCACCCAGTTCTGTAGCATCTTTAAACAAAACCAACTTGATTGCTGTGCTGTGGGTAGCACCTATCAAAGTAAGCAAGCGTGAGGTCAATCTGTGTAATTATAGCACAAATAAAGCTCCCATTGGTTCTAGTGGACTTGAGGTAGGATTAGGGTGTTTGAATTCAGACCAAAAAGATAAAAAGCAGGTCAGCATAAGGTTTGAGTTGTGACCTTTTTATATGATATTACCTTTTCTTTTTCTTTCTTTGCTTTCACATGCTGCCAGGGCTCCGAGTAGGCAATGAAATCCTGAGCATAAATGGAGAGGCTGTGTCTGATCTTGATCTCAGGCAGATGGAGTTACTGTTTTCAGAGAGAAGCGTAATGCTGACAGTGAGAACCAGCCATTGTGGTACCCAGCAACCCTTATGTGTGTCCTGGTCAGATGGTGACATTTCCAGAGACCCCAAGAGTTTGTTACCCCCTCCAAACCAGTCACAGCTCCTGGAAGAGTTTCTAGATAACTTCAAAAAGAACACAGCAAATGGTAAGAAATTGACAATAATTCTATTACTTCCACCTCACTTCAAATGTCACTGTTTTTTAAAACTCAGTCATGATTAAAATTGTGTGCTTGCCTTAAAAACACAAGTAAAAACTGTTTAAGTTCCATTTGTGCTCAATATCTGTCTGTTATTATTTTTTTAGGGAGCAGAAATGGAACAGAATATGATTATGTCTGCAGGGAACTGATAATATTTAAATCTGTTTGTCTTTACCATCCAGTATTATCAAGTGTTCTCTCAACTGTTCTGTGTCATCTCGAGTATCTCCAGCACATCCATTTCCCAGTCATCAGTGGTTGAAATGATGTGATGGCTTTCAGAAGAGAGTATTGTTCTGTGTTTGCCATGCTTTCTGCATGGCAAAGTACCACTTATATTCAGGGTATCTTCAATGCAGTAGTCATCCTCACCTCAGAAAGGAGTCCTTGAGCCCTGCTCCCATCCAGTGACATGGTGCTCCTCTTGGGGACAGCGGCCATTGTGCAGAATAAAGCCTATGGGAAGAGCTTTTCTGGGGATTGTTGTGCTTCTGCCTGCTCATATTCCTTACTCCATGTAATGCCACTGTTTTAAGCACTGGGTGGAGGATGAATCCTAGCAGTGCTGTGTCAGGCTGAGATCCTGGTGGGTTGCCATGAGAGGAGCACCAGGCAGGGACGGTGCCTATGTGATGAGGAGTGCTCCTGGATGACATCACGGCCCCCCAGCCCCCAGGAGGTGCCAATGCCCGCTGCTGGGTTGCCTTTTCAGCTGGAAATAGGAGGTGGCACATAGAGGTGCTCTGCCACTGGGGGTGGAGGCAAGCCGTGGACGCCCCTCCCTTCCTTTATCCTTCACTGGAGAACCGCACCTTGTGATACCAGAACACTGGTGAATGTCTGTCTGAAATAGAAAGTACGTAGGGCTTTGCTCCCCTTTCATCCCACGCCTTGACTATTTTTCAAACAAGGTAGAAGGAAATTTAAGGAGATTTTCAGTAAAAGGTGCAGTTTCGTTGCTGTGACTCTGGAGGGTGCTAGTAAAATTCTGCAGGAAGGCTAGCCAGGATGAAGTGCTGTGTGAAGGGAGTAGCAAGAGATACAAAAAGAGATCACTGATTTTTGCATATAATTACGGTGGCGAGTGTTTTCTGATTGGAATTTTTTTCGTAATTAAGAATGGGAGAAGAGAAAGAATCACATAGGAGAAGTTGTTAGAGTGGATTTAATTATAAAGCAATTTTATTAGGTCATCTTTTGAAATTAAAAGAAATCTGAATACAAGATTTGTGATTCAGTAAGTAGCATCTCTCTCAGGGGCCTTATTTCAATTTAAAATGCCATTAAATTGACTAGTGGCACATAAAAGTTAGTGTCATAAACCAAAAATTATGATAGAGCTAATTAATTACATAATTATATCAGGGCTATCATCAAGCTTGTTGGTTTGATATCATAGGCCAGCATTACCCAGAGTATTCAGTGTAATAAATGTATGTGTCCATTCACTAGATTCCTCATTCCTCAGGGATAAATTTGCAACCTGTGCAAATACTCCATTATAATAGGAAATTGCTGTAGTATGTATTATACTTTAAGCACTGGTGGATAAAGGGACATAGTGTATTTGCTTTTCTTCTTAAAAGCAGTTAAGGAAGATTTATTTTATTCTGAAAGGGAACAAATAGTTCTAAATTAAGCTTCGTGAGAAGAACTTTTATGTTAATTGAATTCAGTGCTTAGTGTCTGATTACCTGATCAGTTCAAATGGAAACAGAAGAAAATGGCATTACTTTGAATTAATAGATAATCATAAAGGGTTTAACTGTTCTGTGTCCTGTTACTCAGGAATTGAATAAGATTTTGGATTAGTGGAGGGGATATTTAATGATCCAGCCATGATGATTTGGAGGCCAAGGACTCTTAAATTCATATCCAATCTTTAGGAAATTCATAGAATCATTAAGGTTGAAAACACCTTAAAGGTCATCGAGTCCAATGTTTGACCAAATGCCACCATGCCAACCAAACCACGGCACTCAGTGCCGCATCCAGCTGTTCACTGAACGCTGCAGGGGATGGTGACTCCACCACGTACATCCCTGAACATCCCAGTGCTTAACCAACTGCCTTTTCAGTGGAGAAATACTTCCTGATGTCCGACCTGAACATTCCCTCATGCAGCTTGAGGCCGTTTCCTCTTGTCCTGTTACTTGCTCTCTGGGAGAAGAGGACAGCCCCCACCTGGCTACAGCCTCCTTTCAGGGAGTTGTAGAGAACAACAAAGTCTCCTCTGGGCCTTCTTTCCTCCAGGCTGAACACCCCCAGCTCCCTCAGCCATTCTTCATGATTCACTCTCCAGACCCTTTCCCAGCTCTGTTGCCCTTCTCTGGACACTCTCCAGCCCCTCAATATCTTTCCCTTAGTGATGGACCCAGAGCTGGACACAGCACTCGTGGTGCAGCCTCACCAGTGCTGAGAGCAGGGGGACAATCCCTGCCCTGCTCCTGCTGGCCACACCATTGCTGATCCAGGCCAGGATGCCATCGGCCTTCTTGGCCACCTGGGCACAGCTGGGTCATGCTCAGCTCCTGACCAACACCCCCAGGTCCTTTTTCCCTGGGCTGCTTTCCAGCTACCCCTCCCCAGCCTGTAGCACTGCCTGGGGCTGTTGTGACCCAAGTGCAGAACCTGGCACTTGCCTTGTGTAACCTCGTACCACTGGCCTCAGCCCACTGGTCCAGAGATCCCCCTGCAGAGCCTTCCTGCCCTCCAGCAGATCAACACTCCAACCCAATTTGGTGTCACCTGCAAACTGGCTGAGGGGGCATTCCATCCCCTTGTGCAGATCATTGATAATATATTAAAGAGGACTGGCCCCAGCACTGAGCCCAGAGTAACAGCACCCACGCAGCTGGATCTAACTCCATTCACCACCCCTGTCTGGGCCCAGCCATCCAGCCAGTTTTTAACCCAGTGAAAGTGCACTTGTCCAAGCCATGGACTGGCAGTTCCTCCAGGAAAATTCTGTGGGAGGCCCCATCAAAGGGGGCTTTACTGAAAGCCAGGCTGGCTATGTCCACAGCCTTTCCCTCATCCGCTGGTTGGCTCATCTCGTCATTAAATGAGGTCAGGTTGTTCAAGCAGGACGTGGCTTTCCTAAACCTGTGTTAGCTTTCCTAAACCATGTTTTTCCTAAACCTGTCCCCTGGCTGTCCTGTTTAATACTTTATTGCTTGGGTAGAGTTGAGTGAGTCACTGTTAAGACCACAGTTTTCAAAAATAATTTCCAACATTTGCTTGTGCATATTGAGTCTGTTTTTCTGAAGCAGCACCTTTGAAAGTCAGTTAGTGCTGGAAGAGGGGACCTTTTTAAAAAACCAAGCTCAATTTGGCTGAAGGTACATAGCAGGAGTTAGAAAAACCTCAATGCTTCTGCTGTTGCTTCCCTGTTTTTAGAAATTAACCCTATCTTTCTAGAGTGCCATGAGGATTAATGAGCTAAAATTAACAAAGTGCTTAGAAAATGGAAATTTTCAGCGCTGAGTCGTACAGTAATGCCCTGCCATAACCACCATGTGAAAGCAAAACAGGACTTACTTAAAATCACTGGCTTCATATAACTTGGACAGTAATAGTTTGTGCACATTTGTTGACGGTTTTGTAACTGTTTGCAGTAACTCTGATGATGCCTTTTCCTACATATTCTGCTGTGTTGAGGATACCCAATTGTACCTCGTGGCAAACCACGGCAGCTTTTACTGTACAGAAGGGAAGTGATTGACTTTCTCCAAAGCCACTAATTCTGCCACTCCTGAAAGTTATTCCCAGGAAATTTTTGGTGGGAGTGATTCATTTTCTCCAAGAGGTTGTTATACCCTTGTAGCTGTATTTTGGACCTGCTGTGGTTATATCATTTGATCTCCCACATGGCACCACTATGTTCCTGCTGCTTAGCGAGTAATAAGCTTATCCTGGAAAAGAAATGAGATTAAATACTTTTAAAAAATGCGCTCATAAATGGGGAGCAACTAAATTTGCTCCAAGCCCAAGTGCCAAGAAACTTAAAGAAATATTTATGTAGAATTAAAAAATGAGGAAATTGGAATGAAGTTCTTACAGCTGTTGAGGAAAAAAAAAAGAAAAAAAAAAGAAAAGGTGCCTCATTTTAGGATGGCATGGATATTTGAGGAAAAAACAACAGAAAAGGCACAAGAATTGAAAGCTATATTTAGGGCAATGCTGTGTGGGTTTATGGTATATCTATGGTATGAGGCAGGAGGTAGAAGCATTAGTAGGTGTGAAAATTGGTTGCAGAATGTTAGTTGCTGTCAGAGTTGAGCAGTTTTTCTTTTTCCTCAGAAAGTGTGGTTTTGCCAAAAAAAGCTGTCGTTTTTGTTTAGCTGACACTGTTAAAATCAACCCTAACTTGTAAGTAGAACTCTGTGATTAAAAAGAAAAAAAAGAAAAAAAAAGGTGGGGATGGAAGGTTGGAAATGCTTTAACAAGTTTCCATGATGAAACACTTTCATCTCTGATGGTTAGAAAGTTAAGTGGGAAAGAAACCACTTAAAAAAAGAAAAAAGGAAAGAAGATGATTAAAAAGTAAAAAATAAATGGGCATATGGTTCCTGTGCTCTGTGTTGTACTCCTCACCTGAGGGGTGGGGTGCTTACCTTCTGTGCAGGGTCTGGGCTCCTGTCTGGCCCCTCGTTCCTGAGGTGCAGTCCCAGGAGCAGTGAAGAAGCCTTGGGTGCTGCTGACAAGGAGGAGGCTTGCTCCTCCTCCTCTTCCTCTAGCCCCATAGCACTCCTCCCACCCCTGTGCTGGCAGCAGCACTTGCTGCAGCCCCTGCAGCTGATCAAGGAGAAATCTTTCTCCCCAGCCCCCGCACGCTCAGGGAGTTGAACTGATGGGTGCAGAGTTCTGACAAGGGCCAGAGCCAGGTAAGGAGGAGGAGGAGCGGGGAGCAGGCAGGTGCCAGGGGAGAGCTGGTTGCAAGGAGAGCTACTCTCAGAGGCAGAAAGTTCTCTTTCAGTTGAGCTGCCCACAGAACACTGCTCTAGCCACTTTGGAGCAAGGGTTTTGCCCCCTGCTTTCCTTCCTCTTGCACTAATGCCTGGGCAGCAGTGTAGTCTGGGACATGGTGGCTTCAGTCACTCCTGCTGAAGCTGGTTTGTGCTGTAAAAGGCATGGCTGGAGTCAGGGAGGGAGAGTCAGGCTTCGTGCTTTTTGACAAATGGCTGGGCTGTGTGTGCTGGAGAGGAGCAATTACATTTTAGTTCCTGATCTGCTAAACATTGGGATATTTTTGCAAAGTGTCAGTGCTTCAGGAGGAGGATCAGTGGTTTGAATCCTCACATGGAAAGTGACTCTTCTGTTCACCAAGACATGTGCAGCATCTGATTTTAATCTTAGTAAGCACCCACAGAAGCAAAGCACATCAGTTGGCCACAAGTTTTATTTTTATATTACTAGATTATTTTAAAAATGACCTTAATAATAACAACTGATTTGGATTCAATTCCACGGTACTTCCTGTTTCAAATGCACTTTGCTAGGTGTTCTAGATGCCTCTGTAAAGTGTAATTACAACTCACTGCTTCTCCAGAAAACTTTGTTCCCTTCAGCTTTGTCAGATACCCCTGAGTTAAGGGAGGAAAAGGAAGGCAGAGTTTGGTTCTGCTGCCAGCTGCCTCTCTGCATGTTGCTGTGCACACCTTTCCACATAGCACCCTGTGCATCCTCTTTCAGCCCCAACCTACCCTGAATATCAGACCTGTGTGTCCTTCTTAACAGAATTATAAAGTTAGAGGATGTTGACATTAAGGTGGCCTCTAGCTCCAACAGCTGGGGGCTGTGCCTGGACCACTGGCTCAGACCACTCTGCTTTCTGCCCATAGTTATTTGTAAATGTCTTTAATGTATTGCTGAAAGCATTTTGTAAACTAAAGTAGAACTAATACTTAACTGAAAAACATTCCTAAAATGACTTCTACTTTTAGTTCTGCCCAAATCAGGTCCTGTTTGTTTGCCCAGATGCTGTTTCAACATATAAATTCTCTTTGTTGTGCTGTAGGGCATCTCCTTCCTTGTGCTTTGTGTGTGAAATCTCAAACAAATCTGCTTTTATTCTTTCACAGAAAATTCCTTTGAGCTCAGAAGAGCTGAATATTGCTTCTTAGCTTCTCAAGTCCCAAGGATACCCACAGTCCCGTTGGATAATGGGCCCTGATATCTGTTAGTTGGGCAGATCTGCACACATTGCTCCCTCTTGCCTGGTGGATCTAGGATACCAGGTGTGTGAGGGGTTTGTGTGCTGTAAGGCAACGCCAGGGAAAGCCTCTCTGTAACACAGACATGTCGTGTTCTATGCAGCATGACTGCTTATCTGCCTGAAGATGGATGACTCTGCTGGGCTTGCTTTTCCTTACTTATTACCCAACTCAGTGGGAAACCACAAAGATGCGATAGGACACGCTCAGCAGAGCAAGTGCAAGGGGCGGGCTCTGTGTTGACAGTAGCCTCGGACAGCTGTGGAGGGTTGGCTCCTGCTCCAAGCTGCTTGTGCACTGTGGACACAAGTGTCTTCATCCTGCACTCTTGTGAATCTTGGGAAAAGACTGGGTCTGACCTGTGACAATTCCTGGGGCTGTAGCAGTGTAGGGATCAATTCAGAGAAAGCATTTGTCTCTTCAGAAGCTGGATCCATTGGAGCACTTGTTGCCTACTGCCTATTTTGCAATACAAGTGTTTCCCAAGAGTGGCAATTTAATGAGCTCTTGCTGGCACTTGACAAACTGTCCTGTTGGCTTTCTGCTAGATGTGTGTGCACCAAATTAAAAAATTGCTTATGCTATAAAATGCTCTTCGTTGTGCTTTCCTACTGGAAGAGCATTCTGTTCTGCTTTGCTAAATGCTGCTATGATTTAATCCCTGTGAAGTCAGTGGGCCAAATTGTTGGGGTTTTTTTTTCCTGGTGTAAAATTCATTAAACCCTGTATAGCTGCACCTTCTGGCTCAGTGATATGTAGGCATAAATCATCATATTGCCCTTCCTACTAAATTCTGTAGAGTGACAACATGGATAGCAAGGAGGTTTATTAATTATGATAAAGTTAGAGACATCCACATATAGACTAGTGCCGTAGGCATGATTTAAAACACATCAAACAGCAGATGTTCTGTGTTTCACAGAGGTAAGGTAGGTTGAGTAATGATAAAAACTGTCTAAGCTAGCCACAAACTCTTGCTAAACTATTAAGTAAGTAACTTTTCCTCTCCTTTTTCCTTTCTGTTTTCATTACTTTTATGCCTGTAAATCTGAGATGGAGAAGAAAATGTACCACTGAGGTGGTACATATGGAACCTGGGCAGGGCTAGCTCCATTTGCTTTCCAGCTCTCTCCAGTGCAAGTGACCTCTGAGGGCAGCCAAAGCTTCCCATGTGAGCAATCCTGCAGAAGCAGCAAAAACAAGGAGAGGGAACCCCGACAGCACCCCTATAGCCTGGAAGACCTATTGGCAGCAGTGGGTTGCAACCTTTGCTGACTTAGAGAGGATGGTGGTGTTGAGGTGACAGCTTGGGCTGTGCTTGTCTTCATCCTTTGTACAGCAGGTACACATCTCCAGCTGTTGAACTGGAATTGCAGGGTGATGCATGAGCTGTGGCTAGCACTGGCCTCCAGTGAGACTGTATGGAACGAGGCATTTGTTACACACCTAGGAAACATTAGATAACAGTCTGAGAAGTGGGTGTGAAGTGTTAAACTTCAAACTGAAAAGGCTGAACAGCTGCCCAGCCGGCAGATACTTGGGCAGAGAAAGTTTAGAATGTTAAATAACCGTACAGAAACAAACCACTGAGATGCAGGGGCTAATCAGGCATTGCTGCAGAAGTGCAGGCAGCTATTTCCTATTGTGTCGCTAATTTGTATCTCCTATTGATTGTTGAATTAACTAATGAGTCAAATGACTTTGCCTCACCATGAGCTGTTAATGGACAAAGGAATCTAAAGGACTCTGCTCCAGTATCAAAATGGATGTTGCTGTAGATATTTAGAAAAAAAAAAAAAAGAAATATAAGAGAGCATAAAGTAGCCTATACAAAGTCAAACTTGTGCAAGTAGGTGGTTGATTGGAGTGAAGCCACTGTTCAGCATGTCGCCCAAAATGTCTTAAGAAAGCTGTATGATGCAAGAATATTTGCATGAACATACTGCCTTTTTCTATACTTGAAAATGTGGAATGTTAAAAGAAGAAGTGTCACTTTCCTCACTGAAGGGTGAGAACAAAGGAGAAAGACTTGCCCTGCTTGATCATTTCAGATCCTAGCCAGAAGTAGGAATTTCTCTTTGTCTAGGCAGTATCACATATGCAAATAGAAGCAGCCAGGTTGCATTGTACATTGAGAAGGATGTAAAGCACCTTCTGATGTTTCATAGTTTGCTCCCTGAAGCCAAAACATATGGATGAAAGGGGCCATGAAGGGAATCTTCTTGGCTGGTCTGTAATTGCATGTCTTGTTTGGTAACAATTACTCTAGCTAGTGACAGGCCTCTAGTAATTCTGTGTTTAAGAATCCTGTCTAGGAAGTCTGATGTTATGACAGCTGTATGCTAATTTTCTTTCCAGATTTTAACATATGGAAAGGATTCCTGAATGAGCTTCCAGCTACACCAAGGAGTCATTTGTTACAGCCTAACCTGAGAGTATACCCACTCTCAAAATAGATTACAAAATATCCAGGGCACCAAAAAGCGATAAAAGCCAAAATATCTTACAGAGATTTAATAATTTCTGAATTACTAAATTCAGTTATTCTTGTGTTTTTCTAACATTCAGTTTTCTAGAGACTGAAGTTACTAGTGCTAGTAGATTCAGGTCATGGTAATATAGCAAGAAGAATTTGAGCTAGTTGTTATCTGAAGTTAATTCGAAGACTTTCAGAAGAACTTGAAAATTTCCTAGGCAAAAAGAGGAAGGTGGTTTTCAATTGATAATAAATTTAGTGTTTCACTGTCTTTTAAACTGTTGGTTAAAGCAGCACGAGAGCTGTAAGCCACTGTACAGTTAGTAGCCACAATTACTGCCTGCAAATACATTTGGATTTACTCCAGCATTAGAGTGAACACTGTGAGTACCAGCTGTGGGGAAAAAAATGGACCGGCATTGTGTAATAGTTAAAAACTTACACAGATTCCATGACTTGAGCTAACATGAATACTCCATTGGAGATGAATAAGAATCTGCACTTGGGGTCTATGGTACCTCAGTCTCTTGCTCAAATCCATAGAGAACCTCAATGAAGATAAAAAAGTGAATCAAATTACTTTGGCTTTCAGCTTGAAGTGCTTGAGAATATGGTGGGTTTCAATGGGCATTTCTCATCTGTGGTTGCAATCTACCCACCTTCCCTTAAAAATCTGTTTCCTTAATGCAGAAGTTACCTAGAGACAGTTTTCAGCCTAGAAATCAAATGCGACCGTAAAAACGTAGGACCTTTCAGTCCACTTTTCCTGGGTGGAAATTAGATCTCCACTTGTTACTTGAGCTGGACCATTCTTGTGTCATGGTCTTTGAATGTTTCCTCAGCTGACTCATCACCAAATTTCTAACAATCTTTCTCTGGCTAAAGATTGTTTAGAGTAAAAAAACTGCTTTTATTTGAATGTCTCTGAACACCTCCTGATGTTTACCCAGTCATGATGGAAACCCTGGAGCAGAAACTCCCGTGTCCTCTTGTATCACAACTTCACTAAACTAGGTGTATCCCCAAAACTCCATCTTCTAGACCCTTCTCACTTTTACTTGCAATTTTTCCAATGCAAATGGCCATTGTGGGACAGTTAGTGAATCTTCCATGGGGTCTTCTATTGCTTTTCTTCTTCCTGACCATAGTTATTGTGTTCTTTCAAACCTAGAGAGAAATTTAAAGGGCTGTAGAGATTGTGTGGGCTCTGTCATGGATACTAACTGGTAGGTGCCCCTTCCATGCTGATCCCAGGGGATAACATGAGCCTAAGAACTGAAAAGACTTATCCTCTCATAAGAAAACATATGAGTTATTCATAGCTGAAGTAGTGAACCCAGAACCCTTCATCTCTCTGGTGAAACTTGGATGTCTTCTCTAACAGAGATTGTGAGAATGTCTTTTGAAAGCCATTCAATAAATTCCTTTGGATCAACTGTTACTTTTTGAAAGATACTTCTTGAAGTTTTTCAGAAAGGAAAAGGATACAGAAGGAATGCTTACAGACCTATTTTTCAACTTCATTACAAAAGACTAAATATACTGCTGAAAACCTGAAATATATTAGGTTGGATAAAACCAAAAGAAATAAGCACATGCATGCTACCTGCCAGGCTGAACTGTTTAACTGAAGTTATGAGTGGTGGTTTCCGAGGGAGCATTTTTAGAGCTCATTATGCTGATATTTATCTCCTCCAGGCAGTGCTGGAATGGTCCACCTACCACTCCCTGTTTTTCAGAAAGTCTGAAGGCATGAAGACCACCAAAACTTTGTTCCTTTCTGAGAGTTGGCTCAGACTTTGGTATTATTTGCACCAGGGATTTTGGAAATATTTGTTATCTTCTCTTGGAAGTTTACTTTTCTCTTGATAGTAACTTTGGCTAGAATATGATAACTGTAAGCTTATCATAATTAACTGATCAGTCTGGGGAATTTGCACAACAATGAAAAATGCAGCTTTCCATACACCTGGCTTAAATTTATTACCCAAATGTAATATCTCATTTCCAGATAACCCATGCAGGGGATTATGGAAACTCTCTGTAACAGGGAGTGGAATATCCTCCATGCTGAAGATCAGCTGAGTTGTGTTTTATCAGTGGTTTCTAGAACATTTGGGAATTACTGAATATATTGAACACATTCTTTCCTAGTGGACATTCTGGACCTCCTGCAATCCTTTACAGTTGTGGATCCTATTTTTTTTCAAGCTAAAATTCATATTACTATTCTCAGAAATAAGTTGATGCCCACTTTATTGCTGTTTTGCATAATCTGTCTGAAATCACTGGACAGTACTAGTGTTTAAAAAAGGCTGTCAGTTGCTCTGATCTGATGTCAAGATATCAGTCTTTTACAGACTAGGCCAAGCCCATCAGAACTGCTTAAGTGCCACTGTATCTGCAGCATCTAACTACTGCAGACTAAAAACTGTAGCAGAGAGGACAGGAAGTGAGAGTCCTCTTTCCCTTTCAAGTGCCAGAGAACTACTAGCAAGTTAATTATCAGTTTGTTGCAGTAGAGTTGTTAATGACCATCAAAGTTGGAGTCAGCAAGAAACTGGGCTACAACAACTGTCAGGGCTCATAGCCCACGTGCACTTATGAAATAAATGTTCTCTTAGTCATAAACATTCTTTGCCAGGATCTTTAAGCACCAGTATTAAGGAAACTTGAAGTATTTCTTGTGCTCTACTGAAGAGACAGAGGCTTCTGGCTATTTTAACCTGTGTAGCTGAATTATTTATGTATGTATGTATTTGTGTAATATTTGTGCTGTGCTGGTGATAGATAAACCCAGGATGGGAAGGAATTTCCAGACTCAGCATGTCCAATCCTCTGTTTGTTTATGGTTTTGGACAACCTTATTGATACATTTATCCTATTCCATTTTAAAATAGATTGCTTGCAATCTTTGTGCCTAGGTAAGTCTCTTCTAGAAATTTATTTGTGTGATGGTTGAAAACCAGTCTTCTAATTGCCGGCATAGACATATTCCTGGCCAGTGGAATGACTGATCAGTATCTGCTGGCCTTTGCCATTGCTTAAGGAGCTCTAGCTCACAACTACATGTTTTCAACCCCTTCTCCACACTCCCACATTTTTCTTTCATGTTTCCAACTCATGAGTCCCAGCTTATAGAACAATGGTTCTTACAGGTCCCTGAAACTGTCTTCCATGTGATTTCATTCTAGGACTGTGCCTTCATCTTCAAGGTCATCCACATCTCCTTGATGCATCTCCAGTTGTGCTCCTAATTAATGCTCTGTGGTAACTTGGATTGATTTGAGTATTTAATTGGAGTACTTACTATTGTACTTTCTTTGCTGAGACAAATAATGAAAATATCAAATAAAATTAGTCCCCAAACACACACTGAAAAAAATCTACAATCTAGCCTTTCCCAGGCCTAGGAGTTAATTCAGACAAATCCATTCTCATCTTACCTGCTAGCCAGTTCTCTCTTGTTTTAATGCCTGTCCTTTTCATTTTGGCTAATAATTTGCCAGGAATATTATAAAAGTTTCCTATTTCTTTTTTTCTTTTTAAACTAAGTTTTCAGAAGGTTATTTTTATCCTTTATTTTTGTCTTTTAAAAAATACTTAATTGGAGGTGGATGTCAGATTACCCATAATATATATATGTTATAGTCCATTTATCTTCACATTTCTGATTTTTCTTTCTTTGAATTTATTGTGAAAGCCTGAGGTTACTACATAGTTTATAGATCTGTATTTTCCAAAATTAGATTACCACAGAATTCTCATTCTTTCCTTAAGCATAGCTATTGGATGTTATTCACCAGCTGTATAGCCTCATCCTCTTTTCCCCATCATCACTTGAATAATTTAGTGGTATCTTTGCTGCTGAGTTTCAAGTTCATATGCCAGGTTTTATATGTTGAGAGCTAAAGTTTAGTCCTCTGCTCAGCTGCTTGAGTGCAGCATGGCTTGTACCCAGCTCAGACATGGCCATTTTCTGATCATTAATTGCTGTTCTGCCTTAGTCATCCCTGTTGATTACAGACGTATTTCAGCCTGGTTCAGCCAAGCCGTCTGGGACTGGTTTTACCATGGCCTTTAGACTTAGACTCTGTTTTACTGGGTGTTTGGTGATGTGGTAAGTGGATCAGGTGAAGTCAGGGATGCCAGGAAAGTCTCACAGCTGCTAACTGTTAATCAAACATCTCCACTCACCTGGGTGCAGTTCCCTCGCCTGAGTCTGACAAAACGGGACTTCATCTCTCTCATCCTCTCTCCTATAGCTGAGGATAGTTAGCAAGTTGTGCCCAGAGCTGCTGCTCCTCACAGACCTGAAAATTATGCCCTGCAGTGGGCTTAGTTTGTCTTGGAGTGAGAGACTGAGTACATTTAGTTTTTCCGTGTTGTCTTCTCATGTAGATGTAGAAGGAATTTTTATTCAATTTATCATTGTCTTTGGAGTGGCAGGTGGAAACACTCCTTCTTGCCATAGTTTGAAAAAAGAGGTGGTTATGCCACCTACACAGTGCTTGACATTTGATAACACTTGACATGCTTGTGATGGTTATTTGGCATTTTTTAAATCAGTGAGAGCAGTCTGAAATGGAACAAGTTCTGATGCATTATGAAAAGAGAACTATGAATAAAGAAACAGGATCCTCAGTTCCTACTCTCTCCTCATGATGATTGTGCCTTTGCAGTGAGCAGCTGAAATGGTAAGAACATCTATGACTTGAAAGTAATTAAGGCTTCTTTGTTAATTAAACAGAAGAAGAAAGATAAGTGACATTTGCAATTGCTGATGGCTTCTTTATGGTAAATGAATTGCCGGATGGTCGGTGTTGATGTTTTCCAGTTGATTTCCTTTGGATTCTTGGCTGGGATTGCAGCAGAGATTATTATTGTCTCACACATCTGCTAGACGATGAGTTTCCATTGTACCTCACTGCTCACAAACACATGAATAACTTCCACATTCACCACTTGTACGTGTATCACTGCATCAACATGGGAGGAAACATTCCCGTAGGCATACAGAGCTCTTGGGTATGCTGCATGTGTTTGTTTTTCAAACCAACTGTCCCATCTGTGTGCTCTGTGCTTGTTTTTAATTGAATGTTGAGCAGTGAGGAACATGACTTAAGAAGCATGTTTTCTCTCAGTTTTTAGTGGTTAGACTGTAACTTCTCTTGAATGATTGAGTCACTTACCTGCCTGCCAGCAAGACATAACATTGCAGGAGTAATGGCATTCTTTGGTGATGCTGTTGGTAACTAAAGGTGCTGAGTGTGTTCTTAGTACTTGGTGGTCCTTTGCTAGACATCAAGAAAAAAGTTTAGTATGCATTTCATGTGATGTAGTTTAAGTTTTTCACATAGAGGCACTCTTTTTCCCCTGTGCTTTTTTGGGAATCCTAGCATTTATCTGCTGTTGCTATAAATGCAAAGCATTGCATGCAATAGCATGTTGCTATAAATAGCAACAGCAATCAGTTTGCAACAAGCTGATTGTATTGGGTTTGTGTTGCAAAGTCTTGGTAGCAGGGGCCAACAGGGGTAGCTTCTATGAGAAGCTTTTAGATGCTTCCCAGTGCCAGTTGGCTCCAGTATGGACTCACCACTGGCCAAGGCTGAGCCCATCAGCAGTGGTGGTAGCTGCTCTGGGATAAGATATTTAAGAAGAGGGAAAAAAAATGTATGATCACAGCTGGAAGGAGGACTGGGAATATCTGAGAGAAACAGACACCAAGGTCAGTAAAGAAGGAAGGGAGGGCTGGGATGTGCTATGGGTGCTGTAGCAGACCTTGCAGCCCTTGGTGCAGACCATAGGTGAGGCAGCGGTTCCACTGCAGCCCACAGAGAGAGATCCACCTGCAGCCTGTGGAAAACCCACACCAGAGCAGATGGATGCAGGAAGGAGGCTGTGACCTCATGGGAAGCCCATGCTGGAGCAGGTTTGCTGGCCAGATTTGTGACTCTGTGGGGGATCCACCCTGGAGCAGTTTGTTCCAGAAGGTCTGCACCCTATGTGAGGGACCCACTCTGGAGCAGTTTGTGAAGAACTGCAGCCCATGGGATGGGGTCATGCTGGAGAAGTTCAAGGAGGACTGTCTTCCAGGGGAGGGTCTCCATGCTGGAGCAGAGGAAGAGTGTGAGGAGTCATCCCCATGAGGAGGAAAGAGCAGCAGAGCCAATGTGTGATGAACTGACCACAACCCCCCATTCCCTGATGCCCTGTGCTGCTCAGGGGAAGGAGGGAGAGAAAATAAGGAATAAAGTTAAGTCTGGGAAGAAGAGAGGGGTGAGGAGAAGGTGTTTTTAAGATTTGGGTCTATTTCTCATTACCCTACTCTGATTTGATTAGTAATAAATTAAATAAATTATTCCAAGTTGCATTGGTTTTGCCTGTGACTGGTGATTGATCTCTCCCTGTGCTTATCTCAATCCATGACCCTTTCATAACATTTCTCTCCCTGCTCAGCTGAGGAGGGGAGTGATCGAGCTGCTTTGGTGCACACTTGGTGTCCAGCTAGGGTCAACCTACCACACTGACTTGGTATTTTCTTTTCTGGAGACACTCCCGTTTGCTGGACTGGAAAAAAGTGTCTGCTTCAGAGGTTCCTGTATCCCAGCTGGAAGTGATAAACATTTCAACTCAGCAAGCATGAGTGTGTGTGTAAACAGGACAGAGGTGTACTGCAGCAGAGAAAAATTATGTTAAAAGATTTAAACCATGTTTTGTTTAACTCATTATTATCAGTCCCATTTTTCTTCCAGACAGCTTTATAACAAGTATGTCAGTAGAATAAATCAAATGTACTACTGTAATGGAGATGTAGGGGCAGATTTAGCCATGATACACTCACCATTTACTATGCTGGAAAGTATCTCAAGCAATGTTTTCAGTGAAGTATTCCATGTTTTCTTTAAGTAGAGAGAAACATAATTCTAGTAACATCAGAGTTTTGGTTTTTTAAAAACACAATGATTGAAACCAGCCTGGAAGTGCTGGTTTGACCTTGAATTTCAATGATTTTTAGGAACATGTATCTCCCTGCATACTTTTCCATCCTCATGGCCAGAAAAGAACCAGAATAATATATACTGGAACAAATTTGTGCTTGCACAATGATAGCATTTTTCTTAATCTTGTGCAAATTCTATACAGTTTTGTTGCTAGTTTTGAATGAAAGAATAGTGGTTAACTAGCCTGTAAGAGAACACTTTCACATTATCAAAGATGTTCACAAATAATAATTTGAATTCTATTGTAGAGCTAAATCCAAATTTTAATATTTAAAGAAAATATGTTTTGTACAGTTTGGCTTTGCTAGTCCCCTTGCGTTTATCACTGGAAGTAGAAAGAATTTCAGTGTTGAACTTTTTGCTGTGTTTATGTCCTTAAGCTTTGCATTTCTAATTACCCATTCTCTAATACTACCTCTTTTTTTTTTTTTTTGGTGGGGGGCGGTGGGGGGAGGCATGAGGGGGTTGAACTGTGCAGCTGATATTGCTGCTTCTGTGCTTTTTGGGAATAGTCTGTAGAAGCAGGTCCAAAGGAAGTCCCTTTCCACCGCAAAAGAAGGAAGAGGAGACAGGATATGGACGCTAAACTGATCAACAACCCATACATCCTTCCTTCCTTTCTTTCTTCCCTCCCCATGTTAGTTCTGCATACAATGTAGGATGCAGTAGGATGTCTTTTTTCACCTTGGATTCTTTCCGTGTAACTTTTTTTTTAGGTTTTGCTATTTAAAATAACATTTACTGTCGCTTCTCCATCGTCAGCAACTCATTCTGCCAACAGCAAATGCTATAAAAATGGGCAAGACTATATAGACCTATCTCTGACAGTGCTGTACACTACAAAGGAAAAACAAAATGAGGGTGAAGGCAGAAAAAGATGGGTCATCTGGAAAAAGCAATACAATATTCTATTTGCCTGCTTTGTGTGTTGTTATCCTGATTGCTTCTGTTTATGTTGTTTGCTGATTGTTTTACCTATTTTCCTCTTCCCACATTTATGCTCTCTCTTCATTGCTTGCGTAAGTTAGTTTTACTGCTTGGTGAAGGACAAATATGTTTAATGATCACTTTGTAAAATCAGGGAAATAGTGTTTTTTTTCTCTTTAGCTCACTACCTGAGATCAAACTCTAGATCCTTGATGCCATTGCAAAATATGGCATAAAGGATCTAGACTTTGATGGTCAGGGGAATACTGTTTGATGAGAAGGGCATTAAAACCCAAAGGGCAAGTAAAAAGAGCTCACCTGGGAAGCAATAGGAAATAATATCCTTAGCATCACCTTACCCTGAAGAAAATGTTGTTTTGAAGTCAATTTTAGTTTTAGGGGTTGGCTTACCGAGGAGCTGACAATGGCGGAAGTCGATAGGCATTCATGTGTACTCATATACAGAAGAGAGCCTCAAAATTACTTTAAAAATCCAGGGGGAAGGAGAAAATTATTCAGGCTTGGTTTTTTATTTTTTTATTAGGCTTTTACCTCTCTTGGAAGAAGAGAGGTAAAAGCCTAATAAAGTAAACAGACAAGACAAACCCTTTCTTAAGGTCTTAAAGACGATGGATGGCTGGAGTGGAGTTGTATAAAATGTGTTTTTTTCTGCAAAAGTGATAACTCTTGGGGTATTGCATGTTACACAGGCTCTTATGTATCAGGAGCAGCCCCTGACTCTGGGGGCAGGAGGTAAAAAAGCCTGAGGGGAGAAAAGGGATGAGACCTTGTTTTTGCAAGGATAGGGGAATGAGAAAGTGGTCAAGTATTTGACTGGCATGTGGGTGGAAAATGTCAGCCTCCATGCTAAGCTTGACCTGAGCACCGTAATAACAGATAGAAAAACCCAAGTTGACATTGTGCTGAGTTATTTGCATGTTTTTCTCTGAATTGCCTCTGGAGTCTGTCAGCCATGTGTTGTCTTACCAGGAAGGCTCCTCGTGAGTTGCAAGGTGCTTTTTAGGGCCTAAAATTCCCATTTTCCTCTCTGCTTCGGTCCATGTTGTTCAATTCTCTCTGAGAGGAACTGGTCCTGCTCTGCATTGACAGGACAATGGCAACACCCAGGCAGCTAAATTCTGTAGTCCTCCCCAATTTCTTCATTGCAAGCTGTCATGATATTACTGCAAGATGGGTGGTATTTGTTTTAATTACCATTTCAGTTGCTGGTGTTAGTGATTAAATAAGACTCTTACCTTTCACTTAAAAATAAATCTTCAGAATTTGTAGGTGTTGAGAAAGAGTTTGAAAATGTGGTAATGTGGTGTGAATTATACTCTGGAGGTTTAAAGGCTAGGAAACAAAGCAGCAAACTTTAACCTCCCCCTTTATGTTATTGCTGTTTTAGCATCTGAGTTTGCTGAAAATCCTTTTTCCTTTATATTTTCTTTTCTGTCCATTTTTTTAATTTGTTGGTTGCTTTATGATTTTCAACTACATGGATTGATAATACTGCAGATCAAAAATCACTTCTTCACTTCTAGAATTTTTAATTTAGAATTTCCATGTGATCACCTCTGCAGATTTTCAGCAGCCAGTTGAGAAATATAAAGAGAAAGAACATGTTTTTTAAGTGAATGCTCAGGATTGTTTAGCTCCTGAGTTTAAATGTAAATGTTACAGAAAGTTACAATCTGTCAGTTAGCTGAGCGGGGCAGTGCTCTGGTTTTTGCATTGTTCCAGCTACAGCGTAGATGGACTCCAAACTTGAGAAAATTGGTAAAGTATTTGCAAGAAAAAGGGATTGTGTCTGTATTATGAGTTATGGTGTTTGTTCCAGGGCAAAATTCTCTTTTCTTCTTAAATCTTTAAAGGATTGAGGACTAAGTCATGTTGAACAATGGTGTGCTCATCCAAGGAGAACTGCTGAGTGCATTTAATAATCTTCACTGGTTGTCTCAGCACAGAATGTGCTGATTATAGATAGTGCTGCCTTCAAAAGCGTGCTGTTAGCAAGAGCCTTACGTTTATTTTGGTAGATCAGATATGCACATTGCTTCAGACACTCTCCCATGTCCAGCTGCTGTTTGGAAAGCAGAGTTTCAAGGCATAGTTGCTCCTTGCTTTGACTTCTCCCATTGTTTTCTGAGGGGTGGGGAGATGATTGCCAATTTTGTACTTTTTCTGGACGTGGCACTTAGTGTCCTGGTCTAGGCTGACATGGAGGTGTTAGGTCAAAGGTTTGGACTCAGTGGTCTCAGGGTTTTTTTCCCACCTAATTGATTCTGTGATCCTCTCCTGCTGTTGTAATTGTACTAGACACTGAACGTGTTAGCCAGGTAAGAGCAAATACTTTTCCTGTTTCTGTCCTATAACCCTCTAATTTATTTATGTGTTTTTTTTCAAATGCAGACTTTAGTAACGTGCCTGACATCACTTCCAGTTTGAAAAGGAGCAGTACTGATGGCACTCTGGACCAAGTGCCACACAGGGAGAAGACTGATCCACCCTTCAGGGTAAGAAAATGCTTGACACAACAATCCTTATGAGCCAAAAGGCAATGTTGTAGTGTTAATGCTCTGTATTTTGTTGGAAAGAATTTACCATATGGCATTAGCTTGAAAAAATTTGTATGTATATTAGCTGTACTTGGTGTTTTAGTATCTTGAGGTCACCCTGACAGGTCAGCATCTACAGCACAGCTGCTGCATCTGCAGGAGCAGTGTGATGGGGGCAAATGGCAAGCAGGTGGAGACTTGTCAAATTCATTCTTCTGTGTGGCTTGAACCCAGTTCCTGCAGAGAACAGTAAAGCTGCTTCAGCTTTCTAATTGAGTCAGTTTGTTTTTGTCTTCTCTTTTTGCTGATCTTTCTAGGGTTTACTGATAATATTGCAGTGACCATAGCCATACTCCATCAGTAGTTTTAAACTGAGCTACAGGCTTGGAGAAGTGCAGTGTTTGAGAGACAGTGATTGCCACCCTCTAATTTGGAGATGCTTTATTTGTTCGCAGTTTCTATTTGGCGTGGCTGGACTAATGGTTTTCCTTCTCTCAGCAAGGACTTTGGGGGCTGAGGCAGGAATGCCCAGAATTAGTGCCCACCTTTGTGCACTGGTCTCCAAAGAGCAGCTTTTTGTCCATTTTGCTCTGAATCAGGCAAATTGCAACCTGTGTCCAATTGAAGTGCATGTTGTTTTGAACCTCCCAACAAGTGTGGGTAGTGTTTTTGAGTTGGTGGCCATGATTTTACCTGGCATTGCCATTCTGACAACAGAAATGTGTTTTAAAATTCTGTTGATGAGTTGGTTGTAACTTCAAGCAAATTTGTGATAACACTTGTGTTAGCACTCTTGCATAACAGGAATGACGTTAGAGTTTTTATGGTTCTGGAATATATTACTGCCTTGTGCTGGGTTGTATGAAAAATTGGTAGAGATCAGACAGAATGTTAAAACCCAGAAGACTGGAATAGGAAGATACATTGTGCCTTTAAGCATACTTACTAAGAGGAGCTGTTAATCTTTATTAATTACTTCATAACCTACTTCAGTCATATATAGGTGATTTTTATGCCCTTTCCCTAGAGAATAAGGAGAAGCCCAGGGATTGTGGGTCTTCAGCATCTCCTGCTGCCCAAGGGGATTCCCACAGTGATGATCTGTGTCCTGTGTAAGGGTTGCTTATGCTTCCCCAAAGTCTTTGCAATCAGACAAGAACAAACTGCATTTTCTCCCCTTAGTACACATTGTTCCTTTGAAAGGAGTACTGTGGATTTCTCTGCTCTGCTGTTTTAGGACTTCTGCCTGGCTTTAGGGGACATGGGTCTTTGTGGGAGCACAGCAGAGGTGACCCCAAGGCTTAGCATGCTTTGATGGCAGTTTTCACCAGGCCAGGCTCCCTGAGTACCTTGGGCTGCCCTGCTCACCCAAATTATGCGTGTCCCCCATGCACTGTGTGGACATAAATGCTGACCTTCTGTCCTGCTGGAGGGGAGAAGACTCTGGGGCATCAGCTTTGCTCTAGCAGAAGAACAAAGCCAATCCTGATTGCCTGTGTCAAATACACCAGGTGCCAGAAAATTAGGGAGAGTTCCGAGGATTTAAATACACAGAAAACAATTGATGTACACTAGTTGCTGCTTTTAATGCACTGAATTTGCTCCAATGTTCTAAATTACATGCTGCAATTAAAGCTCAAAAAAAGAGGGGAAAATGGACAGGTCTGCTCCCTGCCCTCCCTCCAGCCTCAGATTTGTCAGATTCAGCAGTTATTAGGGCTTTTGCATGATTTGCTGAAGTAATTGCCCATTCTGTATTGCAGTTCACTTTTTGAGCTGACATGCAGTTCTGCTAGTGTCATTTTAAAAATTATCTGAGGCTGTCCTGGTTTTGTAGGTGCAAGGGTGGAAAAACAGCCTGGCAATCAGAGGCAGTCGGACTGCAGCTGTAAACGAGTCTGTGACAGCTCTATAATTTCTGCAAATGGTTTGTAATTGATTGCTGTCTTTCTGTTGGAGGGTGCCTATTACTGTCAGAGCTTTTTGTCTGACCCTTTTGATATCCCCAATAGATGTAGAAGTGAAGAAAACCCAAACCTAACAGTTAAGTTCAGGTGGTGTGTATTGTATGTGCTTTTGCAGTTATGTATAACAGGAATTAAAATTATTTCTGTTTTTATATCTGTGATTTGGGACTGCTCACCAGATGAACAATAACTATTGCTAATAAAAGCTAGTTTGAGGAAATTGTGCAGCCTTGAAAAGTGTAGCATCTGGATATGGGGTTGTGGATTTTTTTTTTCCTGTGCCTTCTGTTTCCTGCATGTGCTGACTTGACCTCCCACGCCTGTGGACACCATTAGTGCAGTAGGCAAGTAGGCGATGCTGCAGAAGTATGGGGGAGAGGAGCTCTGTAAGCACAGCTCTGTGGAGGAGAGGCTGGTGGTGCTGAGAGGTTCTGAGCACAGCCTGGAACAACAGGCAGTTTGGGATTATTTCAGGGGAGACACAGCTAGAGATGCTCACTTCCCAGTTGACAGCAACCGTAGATGTGATTGTTTGGCTCTGAGGGAGCAGGCTTCTTTGAAGTTTGGTTGATATTTGTCCCGTAACATGTAAGTAAATAAAAAAAACAATCTTAAAGCTTTGAATTTCATGGTTGCATGTCTGATTTCTGGATTTTATGTTTCTTGTTTTGAGCATTTTCATTTGTCTGTTTTTCACTATTTTCTTGATCTCATACCATGCTAAGTTTAGGCATCATCTTAACTGAAAGTACAGTGAGGCATTTCAGAAGTGCCTTATAATCTCAAAGAAATAAGTCTTTTATTGCATGTGTACTACATTCAAACATGCCTTCATTTAGTCAGTCATTCATGGTGGTTTTTTTTTTTTTTTGTAGACTGTGAAGTAAATGCATTTAGGAGGGCAAGAGAGGCTAGTATTGTTCTGGAAATGGAAGCTGTTCCTTAAGTTATAAAATATTATTAAAAATACATAGATATCAAGATCCATCCATCCATTCCAGATGCACATTTGTTCTGACAGCTCTGTATTCTCTGGGATACCCCATTTGTACCTTAATACCTTTAACCTTATCTTCAATTTTATTTAACAGGGGTAGATATTATGCTTGTAGCACATTGTGCTGCAGTACATTTTCAAACTCTGTTAAAGTACTGTTTATGTGGCAACAGCATGTTGTCCTTGCTCTTGGTTCTGGAGTATGTAGATACTCTGTTGACAGAAGAATATGTGACCTCAGAAAATCTGTGAATTGAGCGTGCCTGTCAATGTAATTAAGTTTAGTTATGTTTAATCATTTTGAGAAGTAATTGTCTGTGCTCCTGGTGCTCATTAAATCCTGGTATGCTGGCAGTTGCCAAGAATCAAGCTCTCTTTTCATCAAAGTAGCATGAAGTCGAATGAACAAAAATTGCAACTCTTCCTTTAGCTAGTTGTGATTTATAATTGCAAACTATAATGGCTAGAAATGTTTTCTGTAGCCCACTGTTTAAGATTAGGTTTAGTAGTCTGTTACTAACTTGCTTATCTTTACTTTGTATTTTCAGTTTATTAAAAATAACCTTTTATGAAACATAGCTAGAAGGGGAAATTTTACCATTTATTTTAAGGTCTCTAGAAAGAAACCTGCTGTGATCTGACTCTTGGTTGCTCTGAATCTTTTGAGTGTCATCAGAGAGACAGATTTCTGAAACCATATTAAATCTAACAGACATAAAAAAGTAACTTCATATAAATGCATGTCTGAGAAGGGGAAGATGTATTTTCACTTTAAGTATTTTACAGATCATAAGAAAAAACCTTAGGGTATACTCTCTGCAAATATTTCACATAATTTCATTATATCCTCAGGTGTATCTTGGAGGTCTTAAGAAACTCAAGAAACCCAGTAAAAATAGCTAGTGTGATGGCTTTTAATCATTATAGAAACAGTCAATGAATACTGAATGGTTTTATGGTGGCATCTTCAAAAATTAACATTGCAGGTGCAGAAATGGAAGAATGCTGTGTGAGAAACTTTGAATGTTAACAAGAATTGGCTTTTTAAAGAATGGCCAACTGGTTTCCCTTTGTAAGGTTTTGAAATGCTTCCATATTTCTTTCAAACAATGAAGTAAAATTGGTCCTGGGAATAAGTTGAATACAGAAACTTGGGGAAATTGCCTTTGCTGTTGCCACTTGAAATAGTCAACTTTACTCTCAGCATGGGTTATTGATCATACACGAATGTGTGTATATGAGGACAAATCTATCCCCATCATCTCTTAATAAAAAAGAAATAACATCTCTTAATAAAAAAGAAATAAATTCTATGCACTGCAGAGACAAAACCCATTTTTCCCCCTTGAGAATACCATTCTTAATGCAACAAACAGAAGTTACAGTTAAAAATCCTAGAACACCTTTCCCCAGCTTGAGCTTATTTAGATTATCTCAACTAATTAATCTTTCCCTCCTGTTGATGACCATGTTCCCTTTTCCTTCATCTGATAAGGAAATGAGAATTCATGGCAAGTCTGATCAGCAGATTTCATGACACTTTTGGCAAACGCAAACCTGCAACTCCTGCAGGAGGGAGCATTTCCATCAAATGCTTTCTGCTTTTCATGGGGATGAGGTCCAGGTCAGTATGATGGCCCTACTTGAAATGCCCAGTTTTACAGATATAGTGGACAAAAAGAAGGTAGAAAAAATATGTCCTTAGGCGTTTCAGAAGTCTTGTTCTTGGAAGCTTGAGTTTCCTATGTAATCTCAAATCATCCTTGCAGTGTTTTTGAAGCTTGTGTGTTCTGTTTATTGTGATGCCAGCTGTGGCCAGTGCAGTGAGAAGTACATTTCCAGGAAGTTGGCATGTCTGGGACCACGGTGAGAAATCTGGTTTTTGGTTTCCCTGCACGCAGCGCCGCTTTCCATGTTCAAGGAGCCAACGTGCACATATGCCTGACTTGGGCAACTCTTCAGGTGTTTTTGTAACCCTTCCAATCAAAGGTATATGTGCAATTGAGCAGCTCATTTGCTCATATCTGATGGTGGCCAGGAGTTGTGAATGCAGAGAGAGACTGGGTCAGAAAGCAAACTCATCTTCCAAGTTCTACATCATGCAGCTACCTTGGGAAGCTTCCCAAAACAGTGCTTTGAACAGATGCAAAATAGATGTGTTGGGATTTCAAAAAGGAAATCACTCTGTTATCTATTAGCTGATTTCACACAGCTATTTCTCTAATGAAAATCAGTGAGTATTGTAAAGAGCTTGCTGCTTTTTGCAATTTTGGCCTCTTGTATATACAACATAGCCACCACTGGAGGGGTGGTTTTCTTAAGTTGAAGAAATTAGCATTTTGTCTTCAAAATCTCTTTGTCTTCTCTCTCAAAACCCCTCCATTAGTAGTATGAGCACAGCCGTCAACTTCTGATGCAGAATAATTCAAGGGTAAAAATCCCTAGCTACAATATACATTGAGGTCTAAGTTCATGCCAGGATGAGAGAAAATGTGATTGCTGGTCTGCCTGAATGCTCAGTTATTAAAGAAAAAAGGCATGGTTTGATTTTTGGTGAGAGGAAGGGGGCAACTGTGACAGTGGCCATGGAATGGCAGGAGAGGAAGGTAGATAGTAATCATTACTCATACTTCCAGTCCAATCCCAACAGAAAATTCATGCAATTGTTCAATGTTTGTGGAAGATTTGAATGGTATTTTTTCTTCCAGAAGAATGCAAGTGGATGCTAGTAATGATGTATTCCTATGATTTATCACCTAGAAAGCATTGTACATTGTGATCTATAGCAGATGGACTTTGGAGTAGTTCAGGGCAGTGTTATTCAAAACACACCCAACTGCTTTCTACTGCTGCTGTCAGTAAGTGTAATCCTATTTATTATATGTATTATATATCTGTGGTCATTCATTTATTTATTTTGATCCGGTGATGACACTCATCACTCTTAGAGTATGGGATCACCAGTCTGACTGCATGTATATAAGCAGTGTATGTGAAATAATTTTGTTAAGCAGATTGTAAAAGTTAAAAATCTTGGAAAGGGAATGTTAGTACTAACCAAGTAAACACCAGTTGTGGAGCTCAATTGAAAGAAAACCAAGCAGAAATGACCAGAAGCTCAACAGAGCCCTATGGCCCCTTCTTGCATGGAGGCAATTCCAGCTGAATGTCATGATGGCTTCTCATTAGCTCTGTTTTGCATTGCTGGGGCAGTTCCCACTTGCACAGCATGTCATTAATTGCAGGAGAGCTGCCTGCCTGAAGGTTTACTCAGCATCCATAGGACATGAAGGATTTTTCCTTTATTTTAATAATGAAAACTTCTTTTTAGCAGTTGATGACATCTAAAAGCCTGGGGAGTAGTCTGCAATTAACATCTTTTTTTTTTTACTTTGTAGGAGGGGGATTAACAACATGGTACTCTCAAAATCATGTATAGCCTCTGCAACCCAAGTGTCATTTTCTTCCAGATGTGACATGCACTTAGGGAATCTCAGAGCTGTCATGGGAAAATAGCATGTTTCTCAGCAGTGGTTTCCTTGATTCATTTGTGCCTGGAGGGGACTGTTCTGCATTGAAAGCATGACAAGCCTGTGGGGAGTTCTGCTAATTATTGTGCTTCCCTTGCAGATAGCCCAGCCTATGGTGACCCTGCCAGAGCTGCTGGCTCCAGCAGTGTGGACCTGCTGCTGGACCCCTGCTCTCTTCCTGTGCCTTTTGAGAAGGGTATCAGTGAAACTTTAGCCCTTCAGAAGTTCATAAGAATTTTGCAAGTTAATCTAATTAATTAGATTAATTATTCAGTGTATTAATCTATTGCTCAGAGAAGGCACCAGAACTGGTAGACTACAGGTTACGGAAGGCTTACTGTAAACTTACCAATGAGTGCTACTGCCCAGTCCTAGATTTCACTTTGTTGTGTTGATTCTGGAGTTTTGCATCCCCTATGGATGGCCCAAAATTCAAATGTAAGAGCTGTGAGTCTTGGCTAACACAGCGAAGGAGCCGCAAAACCCCAAGGCTTAAAGCATGTAAAGTACTGTACCTCGTGTGAGCCTGTAACCAGGTCAGGCTGTAGATGGAGACCTGCTGGCATAGTTACTGGTAGGGAGGCACAAGAATGGTAGGAAAGAAGACTGAAGGGTCTGCACGGTGTGTGCAGTTCCTGCATGCAGAGGTGTGACCTTGTGCAGCTTTGTTTTTGTGCTGTTCCATTGAGGCCCTGGGGCTTAGGGGGAGGGGGTATTTGTGTCTTTACTCCAACTGAAGGAAACATCCTCTCAAAAGCACTGAGATAGCTTTTGGTGTAAAACATACAGATGGTTTTGATCAGGAAAAGAAATTGTGTTGATGCTTGCAGATGAAGGAAGCCAGTGGGAGAGGACTTACAACACAGCTTTTCTTTGTAGTCATCTGGGAAAAAATCCATAAGGCTTACCTGCAGATGAAAAGGGAAGCATATGACAGGGGCCCTGAATCACTGCAACAGGATATGGTTAGCAGTGTCTCTGGAGACAACTGTGGCTTCATTGATGAAGGGCAGGAAGCTGCCTGGGAGCCCACCACCCTCCACCTCCAAAAGCAGCCCCGGTCACCTGCAGTGCAGGATATGACGGCAGTGTTTCGTTTGCAATGAAAGGCAGAGATATCTAATCACACTTCTGATAGACTCAGGGAACTGGGTGACCTCTCTGCCATCTGTACAATCTTTGGTGGTTTATTTTTTTTTTTAATTAAGGTACTGTTCAGTTGCAGTGTTGACAGTAATGGATGTGTTTTTTCCTTGTGATGCAAAGGCATCTAAACCCAGTTTTAGTGCATGCCAAGGTATGTGATGTGCCCAGCAGTCACCCATAGCACACAAAGTCACTTTAAGTTTGCCCAAAGTTTCAGTCTAGGATTTCGGATAAATACTGCATCCTGGATACCATCATAACTTCAATGCTAGTTTGCTCTGTCAGGAACATGTAATGACAAAGGAATACCTGAAATACCAAAACTGAAAAATGTCTGCTACCTGCAGCAAATTCTGCAAATTAAAAGATAACAAAATGGTACATGAAAGAATGGAAGAGGCAGAAGAATTAAAAAAAAAAAAAAAAGGTAAGGGGTCAGTGGAGTCAGAGGCATAGGGAAGTTCCACTAGACTTTCATGTTTTGTTACCTGTTGTCTGTTAACATATTGTGAGCAGACATGGACATCCTCTCACATGGTGATTATTTCCTTCTGGGACAGCGGAATTCTCCTGTAATTCCTAAACAAAGTCTTGCCAAAACCAGGGGAGAGGTTGGTGTAGAGTTCAGAGAATCTATATTTGTCTTTACAGGGGAGTTACTGCATCTTTTAACATTTGGAATGCAAAATGCTGGCTACTAACAAGAACAGATAGGCGTCGCCTTCTCTGCCTCCAAAGGTGTCACACTGCAAAACTATGTTGTGAAACATGAGTGCAACTGCAAAGTTAATGTCTCAGTGGTTGCTAAAGTTTCTAGTGCAATACTTGAGAAAAGTTTTTGCATTCAGCACAAAACACTTTGAGTGAGAATGTTACAAACCGTATTTAAGATGCTTGAAATCAAAAATAAAATAAGAATTCACTTTAAACATTTGGAATGCTAACTGATTTTTTAATCACTGGAATTAAAGCAAGTGTCTTCACTGTGGTCAATTATGCTTTGAAAATACATTTTGACGGCATTTAAAAACCATGTTATTAGTATAATAAGCATGACAGGCAAATATGCAGAAAAATTATCCACCCACAGTTATAAAAAGTAAAAAACAGACTCCCTCTAGATCAGTGTAGAGGTCTGGAGACAAGCTGTATTAATCCTGAGCTTATAATGCTTAGAGACCACTAACATTGCAGAGCTCCTGTGAGTGCAGGGTACGTAAGTACATAAATATTTTTAAATACACGTGTCTCTGTGTGTGTCTACATATGTGTGTTGTGTATATGAATTACACTTCGGTGTCACCAGTGGTCCAGACTGGTGTTACAAAGTAGCCCACAAGTGCTCGGGATTGTCTTGCAGGCAAGCTACTGTTTCCTTTCATTCAATGTGTAGACTGATGGAGCAAAATTAGCCTTTTACCTTCATGCATTAAGGGCAAAAGCAGGATGGGAAATGAACTGGAGGCAGATAAGCACACCTACGCGTATGGGGACAATAGAGGGAAGCCCATATTATGAAGGATGTCACTGTTATGGTAACTATCAAGGCTGGTGCCAGTGAAATGGAAAGATGAAAACCAGATGTCGGTAAAGGGAATGTGTGTTATTCAAAGTACACAGGAACAAACAACAGGGCTATGTCATTTTTCCAATGGTCTTAAAAATATTTCACAGTGATGGATTATTTCACTTGTTTTGGAAAAGTGCTTGAGTGCTGCTTGTGTGCTTCTAGAGAAAAGCAAAGGCTAAATGAAAGGCATTCATTCATTTGCTTTGCTTTAGTTTGTGTTGTTCCCCTTTTTGATTTGTCCAAGTCCCTCAATAGGAGATGGAAAGATTACTGAAACATAATTGTCTTTTTTCTAATGAATACACATTAAAAAAAAGCTGTTAATTGGTAACATCTTTTAGCTGGCATATGGCTAGCTAATAATGCAGGCTTAATTAGCAAATCTGGGGAAGAATAACTTCCTAATATGGAATTAAAAAGGCCTGTCATTGTTTTTCATCAAGATTGACGATATTGCTTGGACCTGAAATTTAACAACCTTCTTTTTTTTTTTCTCAGTCCCAGTGGATGAGCTGTGTTTTCAGATGTATCTATTAGAAAAATAGAGCTTGAAAGTGCCACAACTAATGCAGATAGAAAACAAAGAAACAGTAGCTCTCTAGAAAGTATAGTTATACTCTTAATACACTGTATTAATCTTAATCTAGTGACTTGGCCTGTGTTATTTTTAAAATGCCATATGCAGCACTTGAAACTTTTAATTTCCATGAACTAGTTATTTAATTTTGTTTCTTATCTTCAGACTTTCTCTGTGGATCCCTAGGATCTCTGGACTACTGCAGAGGCACCCACTAATGGTGGACAAGAACAGTAGCCATGTACATGCTGCACAGTAATCTGTGAATTTGGATTTTTAAACTAGATTTTACATCCACTGAAAAATGAAATGTTAGGGAGCAGGCAAAGCCTCTCTTGCTCCTTCAAGACCATTTCCTCAATTTTCTGTTTACAGTCTTCTCCCCCACTAAACCTGGTATGTCTTCAAGAGGAAGAAAGGGCACAGTCCATCCGCTAAGCAAGAGGTTCCTGCTGCTGTGATGTGTTCTGCGTGTCTTATCAGCAGCATGTTGTTTCAGAGCTCCAGCATCATTTTTCCTCTGATAGGCAGCCTCTCAGTGACTGAGCTGTACAGTTTGGCAAATGCTGAGCTGTCAAGTTGTGCTAATGATTTGGAAAGAGATGGATGTAAGTTTAATTGCAGTAATTAAATAAGAGAGCTGTGTTATTCCCTTGCTCGTGTGAAGGTGAACATCCTTGAACCCTTAGAAGCAGTGCACTCATAACCAAGGATATAGACACCCAGGCTTGGTGTATCATTGGGGTTCAAGAAAAGGGTTTCCTAGGGAGCAGTAGGTGCTGCCAAGGGCAGTGTTAGATGAAGCCTTACAGCTCAACTTCATTGCACTGTAGGAGTGCTGTGTTAGGGGCAACATGGGAGTTGCTGTGTTTTATTATGCCACTGGTGTAGTTCTCCTTTTATTAATGAATTGCTTGTCAGTCTTTTATCTCTTCAGTTCAGTGTTGTCATGTCCTATAATGTTTTATTTAAAGCTGCATTGTTCTTAGAGTAATCTATCTGTAGACCCAAATGGTTTTGTATAAATATGTGAACATCAGAACTCTTACTTTCAAGCCTGAATTTATTACTGAGCTCATTTTAAATTTCTTTTTATTGATGTAATTATGGCTAAAAAGTTCAAACAAAGGACAAGCATAATTATATAAAGAAATCATCCAGAGAGCTGCCTATTTGTTTTTCATTTTATCATTGTAAGAGCATTTGTATGCCTCAACATTTAGCAGCATATACCCTTGACAGAGCATCAGTGCTATTGATAAATTATGCTGACCTTCAGGGCAGTCAGCACCCTCTAGATATTTTTAGGTATTTGGCTAACTTTCTCAAAGCACCTGATGTTTTGTTTATGCAGTAAATTTCACCGGCAGGGAGGCAGGTATATTTCTGGGGAGATCAAACCCATCTTCCCCTGTCATAACTGAACTTTGTCCTGCACTCACCGCATCAAGCTATTTATAAAAAAACCTTCTCATCTAGCATGTTTTTCCTTCATTTGTAGCGATAAAGGGAGGCATGGCAGGTCTGTCTGTACTCTCATACGCTGCTTAGCCTCCTCGCACTGGGATGTTGTCAGCATCTCTGATTTTTGGGTAATCGGCACAAAAGAGAAACTTGTGCAGCTGAGCTCAGAGGGAAGGTGTGCTTGTGGGGGATCACAACATCTGCGGCTTCCTTCCGAGGGCTCTTTCCTTTGGCAAAGTTTGCGTTCCCGAGCTGCAATGCCCGCCTTCAGGAGGAGTAAAACCAGAGCGAAGAGTTTAGCGCTGGCTCGCAAGACCCAGCAGCAGGCAGCAGCAGCTTACGGCTCCCTGCACAGGATGTTCTCGGTGGTGAGTTCTGCAGCTTCAGCCGGGGGTGCTGCTTCATTAGGCTGGGGTGTGGGGCTGCAGGAGCATCCAAGCTGCCTGAACCTGATAAATAATGACTGCCCCAGCATTAGTCACCCACTAATGGATTCTCACAGTGTGTAGTTAGGGGCTGAGTTTGTACCAGCGCTCTGCATGGGAAAAGGTTTGGGGTTTCTGAAGTTTGGGGGAGGGAAGGGTGGGCTGGTTGCCTGCACTGTTTGCTGCTGGGCTCGAGCAAATTGTTATTTCTTGCATCTCTCAGAGAAGGACTTAGATCCATATTTTGACAAGAAGTGGGAAGGTTTTAAAAAGATTCCTCATGGAAATTTGGAAATAACTGCAGCATGAATATTTTAACTGTTTCTCTGTTTTTTCACAATTAAGTTAGTATTATGGAAATAGGGAGGGAAAAATATGATCTATAATCAAGGTAAAGAGGATAAAATATATGTATTACACAGGTGGCTATGTGTGTATATATATATATATATATATGTATGTATGTATATATCTATATATGTATGGATGGATGGATGTATTACACAGGTTGCAGAAAAATAATGTGAGCCTCCTGCATTAAAACTGCCAACATCAGGATCAGGACCTGGAGTAGGAAGAACTGACAGTTTTTTACAAAATCAGGGTTTGGGAAAATTTTTATTGTGTGCTTTGATGTTGCCTCATAGGACTCTCCTTTTTGTGACCTGGGCTGTCAGTGTTCCTCTTTTTGTTTTCCTGATGCTCTCATCTTTACATTTTGTACAATCAGGATTTAGTGTCCTGCGATGGAAATCACTTCTGTTTGCTTTTGACTTCAGTATGAGTTGGGTCAGATGTCTTTGGAGACTGATTCTCGAGAAACTGAGCACAGCATCTATGAACTCAGTGGTTTCTGCTTGTCCTGGGAACCTGATTAGTGCAGGCTCTTGGGCCCAGGTCCCTGCTGCATGACTTGGTTTATAACAAGAGTTTCAGTCAGGTACCTCAGTCACCACTGATGGTTCTTCTGTGCTCACAGAGAAAGATGTGCATCTCTCTGTGTGGCAGGTGAGAGGGAAGATTTGCCTCCATGCAAATATCAACATCTCAGGCACCACATCAGGTGGGTTGCATCTTGGCTGTTTTACACAGCTGTATGTTCAGCCTTCTTTCAGGCCTTACCCTGTGCTCTCTGGAAAGAATTACTGGGTCAGCAGCCCCTCCCTCTTACAGTATTTGTGCTAATTCTAAATGAGGCTGATTTGCTAATGTAAATCTCTCTGAAATTGGGAAATTCTAACTCAAAGACAAAAGTTCCTTGTTAATTCCTTGCCTTTTGTATGATCTAGTAGTGTCTAGCAGGGCACCTTCTCATCCCATGGTGCAGAGGATTTGCTTTTCCCTCCTTAAAACATAATTTCATCTATGATTTGCATATTTCTATGAAGGATCCAAGTAGAGTCCAAAAAAATGCCCTTCTTTTAGCAAAGTTTTAAATATTTTCATTAAAAGACATATAAGAGACAGAGTGAAACAAAGCAGACCCCTATCATTTCAGTCAGGAACAAGTTCATACTGAGTTGCCTGGGAGTTGGGAGAAGAAGGAGAAGGAGCAGAAGATAACTAATGACTGAGGCTACTGCTTTGGTTTAGCTTCTATTGCTGAAAGCTGAGCAGCACTTTTGCCCAGACTTCTGTGGTGAAAATGTCACAAAGTATTTTTCAGTAAAGCTCTGCTAGCATTTTTCAGTTTCAATGAACAAATCAGAGTGAGATCCTGTATTGATCTCCAACATAAAGAAACTTTTTTCTGTAGTCTTTAAGGAAGCTAGAGCCTTCAACTTTCTAGCCTTTTATATTGCTTGGTTACAAAGTACTTCCCAGTCTGAGGAGATGCCGGAGATGCCCACAGAGTTATGCACCTACAAAATAATGGTGACTGTCAGGGCTGCCTTTGTTCTGGAAACACCTTCTAACACAAGGTAAAAGGGATGGACATCTTCAAGAGCTTTCCTTTTGCACAGAGCAAGGGATGTAAAGGTGTCTCAGGCTGGTTGTTCATTGCTCAAAATTCCACGTAATTGTATTTCTTTTGCTGACTGGTGCATTCAGTCTTCCTGGAAAGGCATACATCAGATAGAGCTGATGTGTTAGCTGTTCATTCTTGGAGGGCACAAGTCTAATCTATTTCTGCAGGATGTTTCTGAGCATGTTTCCTCTCAGGGTGGGAGTTCAAAGGATTGGTGATCTAGCCCATAGATATGGTCTGCGTCCTGCACAGGAAAATGAATCCTGAATGCTCTTCAAAGGACATGCATGGCTTTCACTTCACCAAGGAGTCTTTCTTAAGTTGTGTAGAATTTTCTAAGTCTTCTAAAATATTCCTTTCCATCACTGTTTCAAACAAACCCTGACAGACTGGGGTAAATGAGGGTAGAGTAAACAGCAGCGTGCAGAGACCCTGTAACACCAATTGACCTTGTCCAGCATTTATGCTCAATCAGTATAATTCTGTAGAAAGTCACAGGATAGCCGTGAAATCGTTGTGCTAGTTCTTAACCACTGCTGATTAATGTCTTCCGCTCTCTCCCTGATTAATTTTATGGGGTTTTGTTACTCTGGTGGGGATAGCACAGCCTCAAATGATGATATGCTTCTCTGCAAGGAGCAAAGAAAATCTGTAAGACATCCTTGTAAGAGTATCTTTTTGCTCACTTTAGGGGAATAATCTGTAATATTTCTTATCACAACTATTATTGAAAATGGGATGTGCTGCATCTCCATCTGAGCGCCACTGTGGCTGCTGGCTGCCATGGGTCAAGGTGACATCTCTGTGGGCTGGAAATTTCCATTCAAAGGTTACTTTGAGCAGTCCCCATTCACAGAGAATACTCCTTGCAGAAGGACATGGAACCTTAAGTCTGAGTCTCAAACATGCAGGGATGAAAGAAATGCTTCTCCAGACTACTTATACACATCCTTCTGTTTTCTAAGAGGCGAGGAGAGGTTGGTCAGGAGGTTGCATCCCCTGACTGGTAGATCTGTAGAACAGTTTATACAGCTTTGTTGGAAAACCTTGAATATGGCCAATAAACCATAATGTTTATTAAGCACAGTGCTCCTTAGCTTCCTTCTCCCTGAAATATATGTGGGGTTGTTTTTTTCCCTTAAACCCTGCATAAGCTCCATTTTTCTTTCCTACCTCTAGCACTGTTAGTCTAAATTTTTTGATATTTAGCCTTATCTGTCTGCTGTTAAGTGCCAAAGGTAAGCTGAAGCTTCTTGTAGTCCCCTGTAGATGTTGCTGAAAGCAGCATACATAAGCTCAAGTAGTGGATTTTAGAGGAATTTTGCTGCTTCCATTGTAGTTTCTCCCCAGCTTTTATCTGTTCCCAGCTACGTTGCAGTCTTGTCTGCAGTCAGTTATCTGGACTTCTCTTTTTTACTGATTTAAATGTTTTTATTCTGATAAGCTGCACACTATAAAGGTTGGCATAAATAACTTTTTTACCATTTACTAAGTACAAACAGTCTTGGTCCTGCACAAATAAAATCAGCTGTGTGCTTGAGGAATTGATCAGTTTTATCTGAGTCATATCTGCCTGTATTAACTACTGCAATGTCAAGATCAGAGCAAATTCAGTGTTAATTCCCTCCTTAATTCAAGATAGCAGTGGATGTGTGTGGTATCAAAAGGGAGTTCCTTTTGAGACTTCTGGGTTTAAGGGCGCTGGACTACCAAGTTTTGATTTGACATCCAGAATGTCCAGATGGCTTTGAAATCCCAGCTGCAGGGCAATCCCAGATAGAGGACAGAGGCTGAGCATCTCCTGCCCACACATGCCAGATGTAAAAGAGCTGGTCCTAGGGGTTGTTGCTCAAGACTTTCTGGAAAGGATCTGTTTTAAAGAGCAGGAAATTGTTTCATGTCAAAGGCAGAAAATAGCATCCAGAACACTAGAGAAAAAGGGTAGAGATCCTGACCTGGATGGTAAGAGAGTAAGAGTTTTTTGGGAAGAAACATGGAGGAAGAATTGTTTTATGCTTCTCTACTTATTTGTTGCTGTGTTCTCATTTATACTAGGCTCCTTGTCAAGAACCAGGGGTTCCACTGGCAAAATGGGTTCCTTCATCTTCTGTGGTCTATGCAATGTGTATGAGTGAATGTGAAACACTTTTGTCCTGTGATCAAGTAGCATTTCATGCTTTCTTTGACCCAAGTGGGTCACCCAATACCACAGTGGGTAAAAAGGGTGAGGTCTGGATATTGTGTGGTCTGGAAGATACTTCCCTCTTGTAAAGGAAAGGACACAGAGCAGCAAGACTTAAGGAAAAGACAAAATCCTGTGAGCAGGGAGGTCAAGGGCAATATTTTTAATGCCAAATTTGCAAACATATCCAGGAGCATAATAAAGTTTATAAAAATCAGTGCTTGTCGGCAGCACCTGAGAGGTAATCCTGTGCCTTGGGCTTAGGCCAGCTCTGCAGAACAATTTCTGACAGCAAAATTATATTGCTTAGGTGATCAAAAAGTATTTATATGGAGGAGCATCATCTATTTCCATATTCTTTCCCATACAGTGATTCTTGGTGACAGATGCAGCACTGACCCCAAAACTCAAGGGGATGTAGAAATAGCACATTCCCCAAAGTCTGCCTGCTCTATATGCAAAGGTGGTTGAGGAGGAATAGAGGACTTCTAACTCTTCCTTGTAAAACTGTGCCTGATGATGATGCTTGTGGCTTGCTTTCAATAGGCTGCCTTGCATCCTTGATCCCTGTGTCCTTGATCAGTCATCAGGCTGATGTAAATCAAGCTGCCCATGTGGATCTTGAGCTGTAGAGAGTGTAAAATCTGAAACATTCTCATATAAATACAAACCTTTCTGACATCAGAAACAAAGAAAACAAAAGTGAAGTGCTTTGGCATTCACTTGTTTAGAAACTGCTTTAAAATAACTCACATACACACACCCACACACCACTTCCTAAAGGATTTGTTTGCAAGCCACTAATTAATTTCAGTGTCACAGACTTACTACAATTTTTAAATTTATTCCATTAGTGGACAGCTGTAATTGTAACACCATGCAATTCATGTTGCCATTTTTTGGGTCCTAATAAATGTTGAAAATACTAAATGTATCTAAATTTCATAGTCCTGCAAACTGTCATTATACGGGATTATGAAGAGAGTTCCACATATAAGTGAGGAAAGTGACTTAATTTTTTTGAGTGGTGGCATTTTTCAAAACTGGGAGCTGGGAAGCTACTGAGTAATATGGACTGCAAATGTCTGACATTTTAACATTTATTTTCATCATATAGGTTTAATCACAGGAATGGTTGAGATTAAATATTGCTAGTCCATTTAGCCTCCAATTTACTAAAAGACTTTGTATAGCTCAGTTAATTTTCAGATTAACTTTTGCATTTGTTCATTTGATGGCCTAGTATGTTGGTGAACCAAGCTACACAAGTAATCAGTGGTGAATCAGGACACCCAAAAAGGATGACTTGAAACAGCTTGTGGAATAAATAAAGTACAAGTTAAGACAACTCTGAAATGCACTCATGTCCTGATATTGCTATTTACACATGAAATAAGGCAGCCTTCATGTAGTCCTCATTTGAATGCACTTGCTAAATACAAGGTGATAAATGCCACAGCTTATGCAACTGTCCAGTTTGTGCAAGTGTCTGAATGACAGAAGCACTGAAGAATTGTTTCATGTGCCACAAAGATGTGGATACTGAATGCTGTTAACATAGAACTGAGTAATAGTAGCGATGTTTTGGCTTCCAGGGAAGCACTATGTAAGAAAGAGAACAGTGGAATAATTTCAAATTGAGCATTGAAGATTATGGCCTCAAAAAGTTGCTTTTGGATATTAGTTGTGGTCATCCAAGAGCAAATGACTATTTCATAGTGTCAAAAATATCTCCTTGTCTTCCATCTTTGCATTACAAGGTTAACTGTTGTCGTTGTATCTTCAGTTCCAATCTTGTTTGAAAATTTTCTTGGTTTTATTAATTTTGTTTTTAATAATTATTCTAAAGAATATCAGATATTTAGTTTTCCATTTGCCTCTTTGGAAAGCAAAAGATCCTGATATTTAGTTGTATCCTTGGAAAGAAAACATCTGACCATCTTTTGACACCCCCAGAAATTGGAATCTGAACCCTCAGCTTCATGACTCATTGTTTAGAAAGCAACAAGACAACACACAACACATTAATAAAAAAGAATTATTCTGGATGCTTTTAAGATATTTATCTGCTAATTCTTTCAATTTTGATGCTGTGAGTGTTGCAAATAAAAGAGGTGGAAAACAGTGTGAAGCTAGTGTCATAAGAATCAAAGTATGTGATCTATGTGTACTCTGTCATCTTTTGCACTCTATCAATTTGTATCTGAAGACTGAAAATAATTTTTGCTGAAAAATCACTAGCAATTTTAAATTCCTTTTATTGCTCTGATCTGGTTCTGCTAGAAATTAAAGCTGTTCAAACCTGTCAAGATACACAGCTGACAAAAATCAATGTCATGCTCTGGCCCCTGAATTTGGAACAGGATCAAAATTGGAGGAATTTAGAAATAATTGTAGTACTACTTGTATTCTAAAACGTCATTGCTTGTCTGTTTCTTCTCACTCAACAGAGTGCAGAGCAGATCAGTGCATTGTGCCGAAATTTCCAAGAAGTCCAAGCAAGCAATATGGAAGGACAGAAGGACAACCAGGATCCACCTCCACGACCACTGGCTCGCCACCTTTCTGATGCAGACAGACTGAGGAAAGTCATCCAAGAACTTATGGACACTGAGAAATCTTATGTCAAGGTAAAAAAAAAAAAAAATGACGGCTCACTTGTTTTTGAGGCTGATCGTGACTTGTGGACAGCGTTAACATATTTTGATCTTATCTTTACACAACCAGCCTTCCACAAGGGCCACAACCTACAAAGTCTCCTTATCTAATTGTTCCTGTTGTTTCTGGCAGACTTGCTCCTGCAGCCGAGGCTGTAGGATCTGATGTAGTTGCAGTCAATTTGTAGTTGTATTGGAGAGTAGTCATCTGTGAGGAGAAGATACCTGCAAACAAAAAGGGTTTTTCCAGGGGATGTCTCCCCAGTTTTCAAGATGAAGATAAATGTGGTAGAAGAACAGAATAGTCTCCTACAAATGAGTATGTGGAAAAGAGTGCATGATTATTTTTGAACAAGGAAAGCTAAAAGGCACAACTCCAGTGGGTTGTAGCATGACAGGGAAGTTATTTCTCTTCTGACTGATAAGCCTGCAAATTGTTCAATGTATCTCTCTTCTTTTTATGAACTCTAAAATCATGAGACTGGCTACCAAAGGAAACATAAAAACATTGATTTCATTGACCTCCAGCAAGAAGGCATCATCTCCTTTTCTGTATCTCAAACCTGTATTTACAGATGTCAGTACTTGCTGCAAGTACTTCTGTGGAAGAGAAAACACTTCATCCACCAGTGCGTTGATACAGCCATATGCTGGTCCCTTGTTTATATCCACGTGATGTATCTTTTGGAGGAATCACTTGAACAAAGCATGACCATGGAGGCCACTAATATACATGAAATTTTGCATCAGGAAAAATCCTGGCGGGTTGCAATACTTGTTATGGTGTTTTCAGGGAGCTGCTCAATATTCCTTCTACACAGAATTTCTGGTGTGTCTTTTCCCAGGGTTGGACAGCCCTGTAGTGGGCCCCAGCCCTGCTATCATGCTTCTGGGCGGGACAGTAAGTCTTCAAAAATGGCACTAATTTTTTTAAGAAGTGACTGACAAAGCCCTTGATCATACCTACCTGACAACATAACTGAACACTTTAATAACTTACAGGGTTTTAAAATGCTACATGTCCTTCTGAATATTACTACAGATGTTTAAATAAGTGGCTATTTATATAGTTTATGTAACATAAATAATTAAAACATTTCATGCTGTTCATATGGATGGATTCATTCAAAATAAACATCTGTAACAATCCTTCCTCATGCTAAGCTAAAACGTAATTTGTTACAATCAAATTGTAAAGCCTTAAGGATGAAACAGTAACATTACACTGAAATCACTTTGCCTCTAATTTAGCAGTAACTTCAGTGCTAACAATATGCAGGCTATTTTGTTACTGAAAAGTAATTGTATCTTTAGTTCATTCCCCAAACTTACCCTGTCTCAGGGTTGCCACATAAAGAACAGTTTCCAAATGGTACAGAAAAAGTGAACAAATATTCTTTTTTGCAGGACTTGAGCTGCCTCTTCGAGCTATACTTGGAGCCCCTTCAAAAAGAAACCTTCCTTACTCAGGATGAGGTGAGGGAATATGTGAAAACAGGTCCTTGTCATTCTTTTATGGGCTAAGACCTTGACACTTGGATTTTTTATTGCTGAGAGCAGGACAGATAAAGCAAACGACAAAGATGTCAATAGCAATGACACCAGTCAGTGCCTTTCTCTCTGGTGTGAGCATCACTTCCTTTTCTTAAAGAGTAATTGTTCTTCTGAAATAACTGCTGAGAAACCTCCACTTTTTGCATGGATTTTTATAAAACCTGTTTGAGAAATATTAACAAAGACATTACTAGCCTTTGCAATCTCTTTGTGTGTTACATCTCCTTAGTCCACTGTTTTCAAAAGACCTTTTAGGTCTGTGGAGTGCTGTACTTCATGGCCTGATGTTTTCCACAGATGGAATCCTTGTTCGGCAGCCTGCCAGAAATGCTGGATTTCCAGAAGGTATTTTTGGAGACCCTTGAAGATGGAATATCTTCTTCCTCAGATTTTAATACATTGGAAACACCATCTCAGTTCCGGGTAAATATTTCATCATTTCATACTTTGTATTGTGCCTGCAAATGTTTGTGACAATCTGGCGTTAAGATGTTTCTGGCTCTTAGGAGTTTCGTGGGGTTGCTTTCATGTTTGAGGCTTTACTTTGGATTAGAGAGTTCTATTCAGCAATTCATGCTATTTTTCATGGTCTTATCCTCCTCCCCATGGTAAAAGTTGCAACATGGGAAAAGACAGAGTAGACTTGCAGTACACGATAAACTGGCAATGTTTGTGAGGCAGAACTGCTTTGTAGAGAGTTTATTGTCAGTGTGCTGAATTCTGCCCTGCCTGTGCTTGTCTGTGCAGTGCCCAACTAACCCCCAACAGACTGGGAGCTGTTCTTCTTTAATGCCACATGAGTTTCCCATGTTGTGAGGTCCAAGAAGCAGGAAGTGAAGTGTAAATGGCTGCAGCACTACCCTGTACCTGCCCTGACTGGAGGAAGTGGATTCCCTGGCAATGGAGTCACTGGCTTAGGACTGAGCTGGCAGGCCTCCTGAACACTTGCTGCATTTTGTGGAGCAAACATTGATTAAAAGAGGGGAGAGGGCTGCTTTCCTCCTCCCTCACTACTCCTATTTCTTATATTTGCTTTGGGAGGTATTTTTCTAAAAGCCTCTTTTGTGATTCAGTCCCTCCCACATCTTCCCAACTCCCCTTCATCCAAGAACATCAGAGGTGTCCTGTAATTACCACCTGCCTGAAAAAAGGAAAACTGCTGGAAAGCAATCCTGTATTTGTTTTACTCTGTCCCTTCTGGCTTTGGCACTTTCATGCCTTGCTTCCTATGGCTCCCGTTTTTTTCCCAGAACAACATAGTTATATGTCTGCTGATTTTTGTTCCTGTGCTGCCTGAAATATTAAGTAAAACAGAATATCTGCTCAGGAAGAAAGGAGAAAATTGCAGGCTGACCTCTACACTCAGTGAAATGGAAAAATATCATCAAGTTACTACCAGTAGTATATTCATGTTACACACACACATATATATAAATATATATACACATATACATATATACATATGAGATATGTATAGAAAGATAGCAGATAATCCACCACTGAGTCTGCTTGTTGTATGGCTGAATATTTATTTAGGATTCTACTAGTGAACTAATAATTTGATTGTGTTGATTTCAGAAATTGCTGTTTTCTCTTGGTGGCTCCTTTCTGTATTATGCTGACCACTTCAAACTGTACAGTGGCTTCTGTGCAAACCACATCAAAGTTCAGAAAGTTCTTGAGAGAGGTAATTTATTGTCTTCATTATTGTAATTCACTTGCATGAATTCAAACTGCAGTGAACTATTGTAACAAATCTTGTTGACTTGCAGAGAATATTGGATAAAATCAAGGAATATTGTTATCAAACAAGGACTATTCAGGTATCTTTCAATAGGAAGATCTAAGATCACAGGTTCTGCTGAAGTATGGTATAGACCTGAAGAACAAGATTCCTTTTGTAACATCCAGGCAGTAGCCTGGAGAGCTGTAGAAACACCTTCCACAACTTTGTGCTGTCTGCAGACCCAGACTCCAGAAAAGGAGCAACAAATGGTAGAATAAATCAGGAATTACTTCCTCTGCCATTCACTGCAATGCAGTGGAAAAATTAGAGGAATAATCTCACCTTCATAAAATTGCTCTCTCAGCCCTTTTGAATGTTATTTGATGCAGGAAATTATAATGAAATTGATGGTATATGCTACTCTGTAAATCATCCATAGAACAGGGTGAGAGTTTTGGTGCTGGGTTCAAATTGCCATTCCATGTTTTTCAATAATTGTAGCTTCCATGACTTTCATATTCAACAGACAATTTTTTTTTTTTTTAATCTAGCCAAAACAGATAGTGCTTTTAAGACCTTTCTGGATGCTCGAAATCCCACAAAGCAACATTCTTCTACACTGGAGTCATATCTCATAAAGCCTGTTCAGAGAGTGCTGAAATATCCTCTGCTTTTAAAAGAGCTGGTGTCTCTGACAGACAATGAGAGTGAGGAGCATTACCATCTGACAGGTAACTTCTGCTTTTCTTCTACAGGAATGAATGAGTTAAGTTTTATTTCCTGCCCTTTCTGAAGATACAGGTAGGCATTCTGGTAGATAGCACAGAACTTGTCAAAACCTAGAGAGAATTCCCTCACTCTCCTTAAAATAATAAGAAATTTTTTTTGTTCCTTTAGCTAAATGTCCTACTTGGTATGCCCAAGTCCCCTAGAGAAGTAGGTATGCCCAGGATTTGCCATGGCAAGTAGGACTGGCATCTTTATCCTCATGCACAGGAGCATGTCAGGGCACAGTGTTGCCTTTTGGTTTTTTTTAACCCACTTGAGAAACACTGACCAAGGCTCCATCTTGTGGTTATTATTTAGTTCTTGAAATAGGTCAAAGTTTAAGAGCAGCACAGAAGGAAATATTTGTTGTTCAAGGCCCTTCTGTGACTCTTGCTTGTGTAGAAGAGATCTTTGTCAAATGTTTGCAGTCTCTCCCATTTGGGGAGACTCATCTTACATGTATTACAGTTGATTGCTTTTCTATGCTCACATGCCTGGGACTTCACCCCAGCAAATTCCAGTTCAGGTCTGTCAGCACCTGGTGGATGATAAATCAAGAGGTCTATTTTATGGATTGACTGTCATTTTCACAAAATGGATGCAGACAAAATACACAGTCAGTAAAAACTCATGAGGATCTTACTTCAGAAAGACCTTCCAATATTGTTCCCTTCCCCAAACAAGCTGGAGCTGGGGACTTATTTGCAGGTCTGGATAGATGATAAATTCCTAAAATTAAGAATTGATGAAACAAATTGATGAAACAACTGTGCCATTAAGAATTGATGAAACAAAGGATCCCTGTCCAATTCCATTCTGAATTAATACAAAAATCTAATGGAATCTAGTGACATTCTTGTTTGGAAAACATAATTTAAACAAAACTTGGCCACCAGCATTTCATGTGTACAGCCTATGAGGAACTTGTACAGCCTAATACTGTATTTCTTTGTCCATTCTGGGAGGAGAAAAATGCAATTTGTTTCTCCTAAAGATCATTAGATAGCTTATTCTAGGATGAGTGTAGATTACTCCAGAGGACTTAGTGGCCCTATATCTACAAGATGCAAAATTTAACCATGGCACTATCATACTGCTAACTTTGGGGGCTTGTCACTGGCATGCTTATTGCAGCCTTTTCAGCCGCTTGACACCACATGAGCATTTTTCACTTGCTCTGACCTGGAAGTTTTTCTTCCACTGTTGCTATGAGAAAGTATTGATACAGAGCTAGAATTCAGTTTGCCAGACCTTCAGAATGCAGCATCATTTTACATGCCTTAAGGGGAATTAATTTTAAAATTACCATATTTAGAAAATAAAAATGAATTACATAGCTGTGTATGAAATTTTTAAACCTTCCAGAAGCACTGAAGGCAATGGAGAAAGTAGCAAGTCACATAAATGAGATGCAGAAGATATATGAAGATTATGGCACTGTATTTGACCAACTGGTTGCAGAACAAAGTGGAACAGAGAAAGAGGTAAGAGAAGAAACAACATGTCACATTGACTCTTGTATCCAGCTTGCTGTAGGGGCTTCCTCTATTCCTGAGGTAATTTGGAGAATTTACTTGCACTGCGCTTGCTCCACTCTCCTTTAATATTTTGACTTCTGTTTTGTATCTGCCTGTCAAATTTCTTTCTGTCAGTAGGTTATGGAAGTTTTCAGACAGCTGCCAGAGCCGCTTTCTGGACTGACAGGAATTGCAAGCAGGAGTAGATATAGTTCTCAGTAGGAAAAAACCCTCTTGTCAAAACATTGTAGAGATTATCCATGCCCCAAGGCATTCAGATTTTATGCTATTGAGTTCTTAACATATTTTTTCAGCCGTATAAATGAAAATGGCAATTTGAGGGATTTCACATTAAGGTCTGTTATTCTCATTCTCTGCACTTCCAGTGCAGAGGCATCCATGGGTATTTGTCAGAGCAAAACCCATTAGTTATACAGACTGTGTGCAGTCATCTCGCAGAACTGGGGCAGCAAGGCTCAACTTAGCCATTTACATCAAACAATTACTAAGCAGATCAAATCTGTAAAGGTGGATATCAGATATGAGAGATGTCATCTCAGTTGTTTCATTTCCTGCTAGTAAAAGTCAAATTGTCCCTGTTGACTACCTGGTTTCTCATCATTTATGGGGAAACAAAACTTGACAGCCTTTGATATTCTTCAGCATTATGTTGTGTCCCACAGAAGAAAGGAGCCTCAGAGTACAAGACCTCCATTAATTCTGCCATTGGTAGTGTCATTAATACTCATTACTCTATAGAAATGAAAGATACTTACAGCTAATAAATTAGGCAGTTCATAAGTGGCTATATGGAAGTGTAAGATTATCAGATCAGCCTAGTATTCCTCTAAGTTATTAATAGTAAGAACTTCTACCCAGCTTTTGTAACTTAAGGGCTATTACTTTGTATATTTGTAACCTGTTTAAAAAAAAGGGATTACTCACACTTTTCCTGCTGTAGTGAAGATCTCTTTCCATACATAGAGTAAATACAGAAAACACAGATCCTTTAAGTTATCAATGTGTACTAAAATGCAGCACTGATGTAGATATTTATACTGTTTATTTATTTTACTTACTGTTGTAATTTAATGCAGGTGACAGAGCTTTCAATGGGAGAACTTCTGATGCACTCTACAGTTACCTGGCTGAATCCTTTCCCATCGCTGGGCAAAGCAAGGAAAGACCTTGAACTTACAGTGTTTGGTAAGTGTCTTCCTTAAGGACTCTGTGCTTTCAAATCTGAAGATGGCCACATTAGATCTTCTCACAGAATAAAAGCCCCAAACTCCCTTCCCTGCACTCATGTGATATGTAGGGTGGATTTATATGTGAAAAAATGCATAGTTGTATTTTCTTAACATGAAAAAAGTTTCCATTTATTTACTTGCTGGTACTGTTTGCTCTGTGAACCACCCTCAGCTGCTGTCTTGCCTATATTTAAACTATGGAAAAATTTCAAGAGGCAGTATTAGAGTCTTTAGAACAATCTGTTACATTAGGTTTTCAAAGGAGGCTTGTGGGAAAATCATGATTTATTCTGCTCTTGTGAATTCAGACTAACTTCTGCTTTACAGCTACTGCATTGACATCTGCATCCAGATTATTTTAACCTGAAACTTGATGTAGAAATGAGAGCATACAAACAAGAGTCCATTTCTTTAAAAAAAGATTATTTTAATATTTCAGTGGATAAACACTTTAAGAAGAACTCCAGGTTGATGTCGGACAGGTTTCTCTTTCTCAGGGTACTCCTTCCCTGGGAAGCGTGGTTAGGGAAGGGGATGCTCCAAGCAGAAGAACAAACTGTTGAACTGCACAAAGAACAGACTGTGTCCTTCACAGCACTCTCCTGCTATAGGCCCTTCACTCCACTTGAAAATGTTCATTGTCTACAGAAAGAAAATTTTTACATCTAACCTACACCTTCTGTATTTATTTATATGAAGACTTACAAAAGATAGATAGGTGGTTACTGGTAGTTTCAGAATAAATGTACAAAATGGCTTCATCCTAAACGTTCAGAACGAAATCTGAGGGAAAAATACTGCCATTGCATGAAAGTGCAGAATGAAAAACCCAGCTGTCATCTCAGCACAGAGCAAATGCTTTTCAATGTTTGCTTATCTCATCCTTCACATTCCCATAATACTCCAAGGTAGTATTTTCACTGAATATTGTAATATTATGCCTATAATTAATGGTTTTCCTTTTTTTTTTTTTCTTTCTCTTTTCAGTTTTTAAGAGGGCTGTAATACTGGTGTATAAGGAGAACTACAAACTGAAAAAGAAAATGGTAAGTCTGGTATCAGTGGAGATGGTGGATGTTCAGGATATTACTGCAACGTGAGATGGACCATAAGTGTTAGAGGGGGAGTGACTGAGGTGAAACACCACTTTCCCCTGCTAGGCTGGAGTTCTGGCTATCCTGCTAAAACAAATGCTCAGTATCTGTGTAGCAATAAATATTTTTTGTTATTTAGTAAGCAGCATCATCTTCTGTGTGAGCCCCATCTTAATTTTACCGAGTGGAAGATGAAACGTTGCTATGCAGAAATAACTAATTCTTCAGATAGCATTTATGATGGCCTACCTTACCACAGGGTGCAGGTGAAAGATCTTTGTTTTATGGACCCTTGATTACCCTGGAAGGAAAGGAAAAGGGGCATTATAGACATAACCTTCTCTGCACCCACTTACAGACCTGAAATGTGGAAGCCAGGTAGTGAATTGTATGTTCCAAGTACCAGTGGTGATATACTGCACCATGCTCATTGCAACAGATGGAGGAGCTCTAAAAGTAGCAGCAGCAGCTACATGATTAATGTATTCTGCTAATCAACAGTCTGTATGTTCTTTCACAGGAAAGTTCTTCCCTGGTAGTACTTATAGGCAAAGTTTTATTTTTATCAGTTAAAATCAAATGGCTTTTAAAAGTTGAAGCAATTATGAATTCCAAAGGTTGTGTCTATCTCCATTTCAACTACATTTACAAGTTCATTTTAAGGTAGTGAAGGAAAGTTTAATCAATTTAGTTTTTCTTTAAAGGCAGATCTTTTAAGAGTAGTACAAAACACCACCACTCCTTCTACTTCTTAGAAATATCCTTTGTTTTCTTTTTACAGCCTACTAATGTTCGTGCTGCACATAATTATGGTGACTTGGATCCATTTAAATTTCGTTGGCTGATTCCTTTATCTGCTCTTCAAGTCCGACTGGGGAACACAGCAGGTAACTCTCTTGCAGTAAATACTTTAGGACTGAATGCTTTTCTGGAATTTTGTTATACTGCTTCTTCCAGATGTCTTTCTGAGCCTCTGGAAACAAGCAGGTGTAGAGAAAGTATTATCTATCCACCGCTGTCTCTGCACTCAGAGGGCACATTTACAGATACTCAGGTACTCAGGCTTGATACACTTACAGATTTTCTTCATTTGGTATGCTAACTTTGTGCATTAAAGGAGATGTAAAATGATGTGAAGAAATGACAGAATGGAAATTCCCAATAAAAGGCAGGTAGTTTACTGTAGTTGACATCCTGATGACACACTGGTGCTGTGTGTGTGCTGATCCTCATGTTTTTTCAAACAGCAGAAAGGTGACTGTAATTTGTGGTAGTAGAAGGCTGTGGATTTACTTTCAAGCTGATCTTTATAGTCCTATCTACTTCTGTATGTTCTGTAAAGTGTCTCAAGGTCTTTAGACCACACCTGGGTGAAGGCCTGTTAAGGCTGGAAAACACAGAGAAGCAGCAGGAATGGGGGAAAGCAATTCTCAAAGAGAGAAGTTATCAAAGGCAGTGCTGGGCTGCCACAGCAAGAGAGCTCAGGGGAGCTCTCTTGGGTTCCTTGGCTTCTCCCAAGCTTTCTCTTGGGTTCCACCTTGGGTGAGATCTTCTGTAGCTCCACACGTGGCTGAGTTAACACTGCCTTCTGGAGAGTGGAGGAGCTTACCCTGGTCTTTCTAATGCCAAAGGTTTTGTGGAGTGTATGCAAACGTCATGTCTCCTTCCATGCACAGGAACAGAGAACAGCTGTATCTGGGAACTGATTCACACCAAGTCAGAACTAGAAGGCAGGCCAGAAACAATTTTTCAGTTGTGCAGCAGGTAAGCTTTACATGGAGGTTGTATTTTACAAATCACATTAATGGAATTTAAAATAAAAAGAAAATATTTTCTCCCATGTGACCTTTACATCAGCGGTTTCAAAGTGGCACTCTTTATTTGAAGCTAGGCACTATGCCAGGCTTTAACTGCATAAAATATAACAAATTCAAAAGGGTGAATTAAGTGTACTGACCCAATGTCAGAAATCTGCTGATATATGAACATAAGCTCCAGTATGGGCAAAGTAACTGATTTTATCACTCTCAGCTGGTTAACAGAGATTACTTTCTCATAAAGACTACTTAAGGTGGTGATTCCCTCATACAGAAGTTACCTTTCAAGTAATTTTCCAAGAGGAAGCAACTAAGATCTCAAAACACAAGGCGTGTGAAATGTCTAGAATGGTTAAGATGTCCCTGCCCATGGCACAGGGGTTGGAACTTACTGATCTTTAATGCTTCTGCCCACCCAGGACATCCTATGATTTTATGATAGCTGTAAACCCACTACTAAAGCAAGCTTTTTAAAAAAACCACTGCACTAAAGCCCATCAGCAGAAAGTGGGAACATTTTATCCCAGTTTCTCACTTTAGCGGGAAAATGAAGTTTTGTGTTTTCTTAAACTTGCAGTGATTCTGAGAACAAGACTAACATTGTGAAGGTCATCCGTTCTATTCTGCGGGAGAATTTCAGACGTCACATAAAATGCGAGCTACCACTGGAGAAAAAATGTAAAGATCGCCTCATCCCACTTAAGAATCGTGTACCTGCAACAGCCAAACTGGGTAAGAAACACCTGCTCAAGTGAAAACTAAAGCATCCAGACTCTGATGCTGGTAGGGCATTCACAATTATTACCATGATCACAGAGCATCATGTGTCAAACCCCCAAATCCCATTTCTTCATTTTTTTGGACTGGAGCAGGAGTAGTTTCTCTACACTCAGTATGTGACAAGGGCTAAAGGAGACAAACAGACTTCCCCACACTGCAGTGTGGCATTAGCTGTCTTGAGAAGACTTAATAAGGCCCAAATTAATTTTGATGGGAAGGAATACACACCCTTTGCCATACAATATTAGCATTCTTTCCTTTGGGTTCCCTTTGGTTACTCAGCCCTTATAACATGTGTAGCTAGAACAGCAGGGAAAAGGCAGGGGGTCTTGGTTCTTTCAATGCACTAGATCTGCATCCCAGCTGATACTGTAATTTAAGTACAGGCTTCAGACATTTTACTTAAATGAGTAGTTACTAGTATTTCAAGTTCTCTATTAGATCAGTCCTCTGTAAAATCCCCTTTTTCATCAGAGGGTCTGGAAGGGTTCAGCTGTTGCCTACACCTGGGCCCTTCAGTGTTTGAAAGACCCAAGTCAATCTTTCTTTCTGCGGAAGTGTATGTAGTCATACACTGGAGGCTTTGATATATATTATACATGAAGGAAAGCACAGAGCCCTAGGATAGGTGTAATGAAAACTGTGACATGGGGAGCACACTGTCAGTATCAGAGTGCTGACACATCTGACTTGGAATGACTATGTCCATCATAATCGTTAGGTAGGATATTAAGTTAAAAGGTGTAACCAATTTTTTTACTGAAAAAAAAATAAACCTGCATTTTTACTCTGCACAGCTTCCACAAGATCCTTGAAGTTACTGAAGAAGTCATCCAGCAGCGAGTGGAACGGTGACCAGGGAAAAGGCACCTTCCAGGACTCTGATGAGTGCAGCCTAAGCAGCAGCACTCAGAGCAGCAGCTGCCACACTTCTGAGAGCATCCAGGAGCCCAAAAATTCATCTCCTGATAAACATGCAGAGAGCACTGCATCTGACTTTTCTAATGTTCTTGTCAAAGAATCTGACATTCTCAGTGATGATGATGATGATGATGAGGACTATCGGAGCCTAAAGAAAGGCAGCCCTACAAAAGACATTGAAATACAGTTCCAGCGGCTGAAGATTTCAGAGGAACCCAGTGCTGACACTGAACAGGATCAGGCTGCTGAAAATGAGGCTGAAGATGGCTTTCAGATAGCAGAGCATCCAAAGCTCGTGCGGGGCCATTTCTGCCCAGTGAAGAGAAAAGTAAACAGCACAAAGCGTAGCAGAGGAACTCTAATGGCAATGCAAGAACGTCACCAATCCCTTGACAGTCACTCGGATGCTGCAAACCTGGATCTGAACTCTATCTTAGAGAGAGAATTTAGTGTCCAGAGTTTAACATCTGTAGTTAATGAGGACTGTTTTTATGAAGCTGTGGAGAGGCATGGAAAATCCTAGCTGAATATTAAAACATTCATTTGAAGTTCACATAAAATTCAACAAACATTTTGCTTTAAAATTAGTAAATTCATGGAAGCTGCAGGAAAACTACTATCTGATTTTGTGCACTAATACATTTTTGCTCAAAAACAGCTGTAAAGGATTCTTAAGTTATTTTAATTTATTGTGGATCAAAAATAGATTAAGTTGGCCCAGGTTTGTAAATTACTTCATACCTTTCAAGCATTTATTAAGACAGTGTAATGTTTCTTGGAGATGGCCTCATTAATATTTTAAGTAATGTGGAAAAGGTGCTAGTGAGTGGCAGAGGGGTTTACAATGGAAAGTAGCATTGCAAACTGAGATTTTCAGTACCTTGGGCATTTTATTTCTTTGGTTTTCATGTTTGCTTTATTTAAAGCACAATTAAGTTATTTTAATGTTTTAGTGCACAACAGTGCAGAAGTTTCATTTTTGTATGTTTCAATGCTGTTTATACTTTATACATATGTGTAAATACAAAAACAAAGCTTGGCCTGTAATCTTTTATTTGACTGTATTTTTTATTTTCTCTATGAGCCTGTACAGTAAAAGACAAATAAGTATTAGCCATGTTTTCTACTTTTTATTGTGCTGCTTTTCTGTAGTTGGAGCTTTAAATCCCAAATTCTTTGCTTCTGCATAAATGAGAAGAGTATTAGCAGACCTTGAGGCAATTGGTGCACTTTATCCTCCCGTAAGCCAGTCACTTGAGTGTATTTATAAGAGTCTTGGCTTCTGGTTTTTAAATTACTCTGCACAGGAGGATGTTCCAGGATAAAAAAAGCACAAAAACCCAAACACCATCTTATGTGGTGATGTCTGAAAAGTATTTTTCTTCAATTTCAGTAAAGCACTTTCATTCATATAAAATTCAGTTATATCAGAAGTATTGCAACTTAATTACCTTTCTCACAACGTACCTTGTTTCTTCGTATGTGTTCTAGCCCTTCTCCTGAAGTAAAAAGAACCTGGATTGCCTTTTCCCTTTTGTCTGCTGCTGAATGGAATAGAGAGATACCCTCTCCCTCTACCACTTTCTCAAAAGTAGGTCTTTCATAGATGTAGGACCACCTAGACCTTCTTTTACTGAGTCAACACCTGTAGATCAAGGAGTTAAAACTAATAAAAAAAATCAGACTTGTGCTGTTACAGATGATTTTCCTCTTCAGTCTGTTCAGGTTGACCAGTACTTCCAAGTAAACTTCTTGTCTTCTTCTTTTGCCGTAGTTCTTCTCTGTAGTTGAACACAAAAAGGCTTGGGTCTTCATCACACATTTTCCTGTATGCATTGCACAAGTTTCTAAACTGTGACATAGAGAGCTGAAAAGGACGCAGAGTTGGATCAACATCTGCCGTCATCATCAGCTGTTCTGTTCTTTTCAAGCGCCCATTTTCAGGAAACAAGGTCCTAAAAGATATGGGGGTGAAGAAAAGTTCCAGCACTTCAGACAGACAATTACATTTCACTTAAAAGTAATGTGGAATTTAACAATAAACCTATATTAATTATGTCACTATTTTAGCTCTGGCACTCTTAACATACCTCATAATGTGAGCAATGGAAACATAATAAAGGTCCTTTTTCTTAAAATGCAAATTATGACACCATAGGAAAGCATATACATACCTTATAGACTAAATACATGCATGTTTGTTAACATTAAAAAGAGCTTTTGGTATGGATACAAGCACAAAGCCTTCTTAGAATTAGCCTCGTATTTAGAAAGCAACAACAGATTAAACTGCACAAAACAGATCAGATTCAAACAAATATGACTTTTTTTCAGACTGTTTCATTCGAATAGAAAAGGCAGTTATCACTTGTCATTAATACCCCAATTGTAATATGAGAAAAAAAAAGCCAAGAAAGAGGAAAGGAGCATTTACTTGTCATTCACTTCTTATTATTTAGAATGTGGGAGAATGTGGCAGCAGTCCTAGATTTTGTTTTCAGCTTTGTCATTGTTAACAGATAGGCATATCAGTACATTTATTCTAGGGCTAGATGCATTAGCACCTTTCTCTCAGAAGTTCCCCAGATTTGAATGAAGAGTATTAGGTAAGTGATTTTTAATGTCACACAGAAAAATCATACTACATAATGTGAATTATTGAAATGACCACTCTTATTAGCAGTAGTTCTCAGTCTAAAATAGGCCAGAAAGGTGAAAAATCTGCACATGACACATGGTCATTTCTCAATTTTCAAGTTCTATCTGTGTTATACACATAATACCTAAAAATATTGTGCATCTAATCCAGTAGCACATCCCCCCTTTCCCTCCCCAGATGTGTTTGGCACGTTGGCTGGACAAACTACTCGAAAGGCTTTGTACAAGAAATGATAGTTGGTTCCTGGTAAGTACATAGAACACGAAGTTAAGAAGGGGTTTAAAATTAGAGGTGAAAAATGAAACTTCTGGGAAACCTGTTTGTAGTATATTTACTTCAGACCTTTGTCAAAATGTTCCCATTAGTTCAGCATCTAGGTCAGCAATGGGTCAATTTTTCAATATCCCTCTTTTCTTTGATTCTGTCGTTAAAAAACATACCTGGAGCAAAGTGTACCTAGTCTTTTTTTTACAGACTATGAACCATCATATAAATGTCATGAACCACAACTCAAACTACAATATGGACTTCATAGTGCACTCATATTTCACATCTCAAAGCCCAGAATCTATCCACAAATATGAAGTGATTCTATTGCCTTGTTTTTATACAGTCTGTGTGATAGAAAGCCTTATAATGAACTTAACAGCTTTTTATACACCAAAATTTGTTGGTTTTTTCAGGTCAGCTAAAGAATAAGAGGATTGTGTTTCTTAGCTGCACACTAGGGCTAAGGTATGATAAGCTGCTAGGGGAATACGTGACGTGCAAAAGTTCAGTTTCTCCCTCCTTGCCTCAAAAGAATGTAAAGCAGTTATTAGCAATTTGAGATTACACAGAAGCTGGGAGGGTTTTTTTTAAACTTTGGTAACAATATTGTACATAACATAGATATGCTGATTGCATGTGCCTTTTGTTTACATTGTCAAGAGAAACCATTCCTTCACAGTAGAAAAAAAGAAAAAAAAAGAAAGAAAGCCACCACCACGACCCTGTAAGTCAAAAACAAACGAGTCTAGAGTTTGGACACCTAATTTTCTAAACATTTTGAAATGCATACTCAAACTTTAACACAAAGAAATCTGTATTCATTTTAGATCCAATGCCTGCACCCCACATATCAATGGCATTTACGGCCTCAAGGAAAGAGAACCCAACAACCCAAAACTAGATGCAAAATTCTTTGTTCACCTTTAAAACAATGACATAGAAGGCTTGTAGTACAGTAGGGTAGTATCCACCCTAATTCTAGACTGCATCAGGGCCAAAACTATGCCCAATAACACTCAGGAAGCCCAGGCTGCAGGAGATGCCTCTAGTCATAACAGCATCTCTGTCACACGTTCTACAGTGCTGAATGCTGGGGGTTGCCCATAGTGAGTCTGACACACGGCAGAGCTGGAGTTTAAACAGGATCCTTGGCAAAAAGACTGCAGCTTCCTCAAATCAGATAACCTAATAAATTCCCTCAGTAAGATACTGGGATTTTTAAAAAGCCAGCAGGAACTCCATAAAAGGGCAAGCACAGAAACAAAAATTGACCTTTTGACATTATCCCCTAATAAATAAAATTTCCTACAGATGATGTTCTCCTCACACTGCCATCTTTGGTTCTGGATTTTGATACTTTCATTTTTTAACTCAATCATTCTGTAGTTTTAGTGGTTGGGTTGGGGTTTTTTCATTTCTGAGACAGACAATCTACTGAGAAGATGACCACTTAATCCTAGTGATTTTTAACAACTTCAACTGCACTAAAAGAAATGCCCAAGTAATTATTACATAATTACTTTAGATAATAATCTCATACTTTTGTGTCCAGAAACCATTCTGAAATAGAAAGATCTGATGAACTATGATGACAAAATTTAAAATTGGAAGAATAAAATCAATTGCATAGCTGATTTAGTAGCTGATGCGTTTACAAAAACATTACCTGGGAAGTTTTCATTAAAAATACTTACTCAATTCCACGGAAGCAGTATTTTCTTCTAAACTGAAAAACACTTTGAACCACCTTTTCTACCAGCTCAAATGGCTGCTGTATCTTTGGTTGCACCAATGGAGTGAAATGCACCACAGACACATCCACCTATATGGGAAAGAAAGATAAATTTAAGTAGACATCTTCTTCTGAGACACATTACTTCTAAGTTACCTGGCTAGACATCAGCAAACACGCACAATATAGGAAGGCATTCTTGCAGCAGGTAAGCCAGCTGTGCAGTGACTAATGGCATGATATGGAATAGAAACATTTGCCTTGGCTTTCAAGACCCTACAGAATTTTAGTCTTAGTTATCTACATATTTCCAATTAGTTCACATGCCATCAGTACTTAGTACTTTTTACCCCCATGGCACTTCGTCCATTTAGAGCAACTTTCATGTAATCTGTAAAGTAATTAGCACTTCAGATCCTTCCACAAGATAATTCTGACATAATACACAAATTAGATAATATTTGATATCCAGGCTGAAGGGCAGCTGGAGAAAATTGGTATTATAATTAGAAACCAAACCCATTCCCTATATGTTTTCTGTTGCTCCAGGGCTTTTCTAAAATGCAAGCTAAGGAATTGACTTTCAATGTACTAAGATTTCTAGTCTATTTAAAGGAATGGTAGGTAGAAATAAGTGCACTCATTTTAAGTGACCACAGAACTCTGTATTTACACTGCCTATCACAGTTCATCCAAAATTATGTTTGAACAATTCCACAAAGATAAGCTTGTACATATTCTTTTGTAGTTCGCAAATCAGACTGGTTCACAGAATAGTCACTTGCCCTGTGTCTGAGAACAAAATTAAATAATATGTACACACTTTATGTTTTTTATATGTATGTGTGTAAATATATGTAAGTCATGCAATTATAGAGACACTGTAGTATATAGAAACTTTCTGAAGTCAGACTTCTGTACTAAAAATTAGAAGCTGGAATAAAACTCCAGTTCTGCACAACAATGAATAATGCAGAACATCTTCCAAACTAGATTATTAACAACAATAAAAAGGAAAAATTTTTGTGCAGGAGCACACTGAAAATTTCTAAAATGTGTACAAGTACTGTACAAATTTTTAAGTGCCAGATTTTAAAAAAAATTCAGTCTCCTATTAAAAAGTCTGCTAAAATGATAGGCAATCACTGAATTTTTAAAAAAGATCTGACAGTCAATACTGGCACTCACAGAACATGAATTTATCATCACATGTGCTAGTTCTGACAGAAAAGAGAGACACAATCAGACCAAAGAACAGCTGTTGCTTGAACCACAGTCTCAGCATAGCAATTGTTGAGATAACCCAGAGCACAAGAGTACTTCAAAAAGAAAGTGTTCCTCCTCCTGCTTCAACCAAAACTGCTCATAGCAACCTCTGATGTGGGCATAATCTTACACAAAGGTACCATCCATCCATTTCGTTCTTTCTGTGGGAACAGCTCAGCTGTTAAGTACATCTATCCAGTACAAATGCTTCTACAACACAAATTTCAAAGGAATTGTAAAATCCAAACAACATCAGTTTTTCATGTAGACAGAACTTACAAAGCTGAGCAAAAGTACTGGCTAGAGAAAGGAAAGAAATTACCAATTAATGGTGCTGATGAAGAAAAAACCCTCAGGAAGTTGCCAGTGTTAGCACTGCTGATCCCAAGTATATACTACTGGAGTATTTTTCTTTAGTTGTTCACCTTCTCTGAAGGCTAGAGTTAAAAATACAACAGAAAAAATGCTTTAAATTACGGAAATGTGAAGCACAAGAACTTATTTAAAAATTAGGTGACAAAAAAACTTGGCATATGGAATGTGCAGTGAAACACACAAATTTTTTTCCCAAAGCAGATTTTTAATTTCTCAAGTGTTCAGAGCATCTGCCTTTACCATGGGTTGCTCCTATCAGGAAGATCACAGGGATATAGAAAAAACCTTGTGTTCACATTGAGTAGAAGAAAATCTTTTTGAACAGAGCAAATACATAGTTCACATGTCCAATCAGCTCCTTGAACAGAAATACTAAGGGCACATTCATATATTTATCTACATTTTGGCCAGGAAATTTAACAAGGTATTACCCCCACAAAATTAGGGGTAAGAAAACAACCATGTGGCATTACCTAGTCACCTCAATTCTGCAGAAATGCTTGTAAGTGAGAAATGAGGGCTCTTTGGGAGTTAGAGCCACATCTTGAACAAAAATTTCTGAAGGAAAGAAGCACATAATCCAGATACAGTGTACAGCTTCAGAGCCAAACAGCTCAATTTGCCATCTCAAGGCCAGTAGGCAATAATTTCTGCTTCTGGAACAAAACACAGCACTTCTCAGTTCCATTATAGACAATGTTTTCTTTGGACCCCAGGAAAGCTGCTTGGTTACTATAGCAACAGATACAGGGGAAAGCTTTTCATTTGTAAATGGCCACTCCTTTAAAATCATACATGCTATTTTTCCCATAGCTTTTAATATGCATCAAATAAAGAGTAGAATTATGAAAGCCAATAGAGTACATAAGAGCACTTAAAATATACATGTTGATTTGATAATTTTACTAGTAATGCTTTTCACCCAACCAAGTATTTTAGAAATATTTACAAAATAACACTCAAGTCTTACAAAATAATGAATACAAAAATCATTCAACTGATACATCCCAAATTGTCAATAGTACAGCAATTATTCACCCCTTACTGTTTTAGTATAACTGTACAATGAAGGTTTATGTTCTGGTAGGGAACACACAACAGAGTACAATTTAATTCACACAAGTCTGCTGCCTTGCTAATGAAATCAACACACTAAATCAGAATAAGCTTAAATGAGACAATTTTCACTAATTGTTGACAACAAAGGTCTCATAATGGGAAATGCATGTACCTTGCAACAGGGTTGTATTAAAAGCAAACCCACATAACCTTTCCTCAAGAGGTAATTTGCTCATAGGGAACTAAAACCGAAGGAGAATATATTACAATTTCGTTAAAACAGACTGCTTGAGATCATACTGAGATAGTTCTAAGCTAGCACTTTCATAATCTGAGTATTCACTACTGTTTTATCTGGCTACTACAAACAGATGTGAGGTCTAACACCACATATGTGCAACTTGTAGTGCAGTCTTGTTTTGATGAGAGTTTACTTTTGGCTCACTTCCAGCAGAAAACAACTACCCCTCTACACTAATAGAGTGTAAAAATTATTTCTGTGCAAGAAGAGTTCAGCAGTAACTCCATTCACACCAGGCTCACAAACAGAATCACAAGACGCCCAAAGCCGGGTACAGAACATATCTGTATATTCTGAGTATAGTGAGTATATCACCGCTGCAAATGAGCAAGACCTTTCTCCCAGCATCTTGATTTCTCACACCAACTTGTTAAGGCCACTTCTCTGATGTGCTGCATTTACCATGGAAGCCTTACCAGCAGCTTTATTCCCTTATTCTTTTATACAGCCTTATACAAAGGTAACAAGTTAGAGGATAACCTATGGAAGGCTAAAGCTATTAGGAACAGATAAGCAAAGCCCACAGTTAAATAGAAGTGTCCTGCTGTTCCAATTACAAATTAAAATAAATTGCACAGTTCTTTTCTAGGAAATTTAAACTCTTAATAAGATTATCTGTGATGAAAAAAAAAACAACAACTGACAAACAAGAAAACTCTCTGGCTTTCAGTGCAACTTAAATGATTCTTCCCCTAGTCTGTAAGGCTACAGTTTTTTGATTCTCAAGATTTTACTCCATTTAATCACTGCTCACATTTTCCACCATGGAACCTGCATATCATTCTGTATTTAGGACTAAGGGCTGCCGTCTGTTTTATTCCATAATCTCTTTGCTTTCCCTTACTGAGTGTTTTTCAAACAAAACTCATTAAACAAAGTACTCCTTTATTCTCGGGTGGATGGAACTAAGAGAGAGAACAAACAGCAGTAATGCACTTGCTGTGGAGAACAGAAAAAAAAACAACATTCCAAGAAATTTTGTTAATACATGCCAATGCAGTTTCATATGAGAAGGGATAGTTGCATTCAAGAGAAACTGCATTTACCAGGACATCTACAGTGAAGAAACTTAGACCTCACAACCAGCAGTAAGTCTTACACAAATAGAAATGAAACATAACTGTATTTTTAATTACAACTGTAGTGCTTATACTTGAATTTATCATGTTTAACTTGGTTCACCCCATTAAATGTAATGTGTGGCTACCATTTGCAGTGTTTTTTGTTTATGCTTGCGTGTTGTTATATACTGATTTTTAAAAAGGAAGCAATGAAAAAGGCTGATTCAGAGTACTAATAATCTTTTTCAGAATATGAATGAGTTTTTGAATGAGTTTTCAGCTACCCAGATCTGTCAGTTCCTTCTGTAAAAGGAAGTTAAGCCATCTTTCCCATGAGCCTGTACAGCAAATTATATGTATTTGCCAGAACATCTCTTCCCAGCCTGAACAAACTGAAGGGATTTCAAAATAGGCAGGTCTTTGAAATTAGATTTTAACAATGAGTAGCTGCTAATATTTTCACCTTAACTTTAAGCATTTTTAATATATATATGCTGGCAGAGTTAGCACTTCCTTGAACTATTACCTGAAATAAATACAATATAAAAAGATTAGAGTATAAATATATAATTATATAGAGCAAATAATAATATATATTATAATAGAGAATAACAGTATTATACTTAAAAAGGATAAATACATAAATTAGTTCAGAAATGCCACTAAAAACTGACAGAATACATATTGATCAAAACCTTTTTGTCTTATACATAATGAACTGAAACAAGAGTACAATGCTACAGATATTTTGTATTCCCCTTATTTTAATATTATGCCTTATTATTATGGCTTTTCAAAAAAGTTCTAATGCTGAAGACCAATTTTAATATCATTGTACATATTTAGATTGAAAGTCTGGATCATGCTTTCTAAGACAAAAGCCTGCCCTTTGTCTACCACTGATAAAAGACAAAACCTGCCAATTATACAGCCCCGTGCAAAAGGCAAAGCAGGGTACCACTTTCTAATCCTCCTCTCAGAGGTTTCAATCCACTGCTCTGCATCTGCAATCCCAACACTCCAGCTGAGGCGACAGCAACATTCTGTCTTCCCAGCTGCACAGTTATCATACTGCCCAAAACATTCTCATCTGTCAAATAAAACTAGACTCTTTATAAAGAATAGCAAGGAGCTTTTTAAATAATTTTCTTAAACTGCCACTTCTGGCAGTTTTGCCAAATGGCAAATTTACAAATTATTTCAGACAGGTGACTGATTCAGAAAATGGCACTTCCACAAAAAAAAAAAATTTAGTAGCAGAATAAGATCACATTCATTCTTATGACTTCCTAAATACTGCTGCTCTAAGTCAAGGAATGTAAATAAGTGAAAATAAAAACCTGGTAGGTTTAAATAAAAATGAAATAAAATATTGATTAAGAAAAGTCAGGTGACTAATTGTGAAAATGCAAAAACTAAATTCCATTTTATCTTCTTCCAAAGCCAAGTATTTTGTAACACTTATTAAAAATATGAACAGGTAATATTTAAAAAACAGAAATAAGGGGTTACCCTTAATCATAATTTAAATAACAGACAGTACAACAGCGCCCATTGTTATAAAAAAGTCAACAGACTACAGCTATCAACACACTTAAACAAGGTACATGAAGAGTACAATGTATTTTCTACCAGGGTGTTTTCCTACCACAATGATGACTTCTAATCTGCAAGTTTCTAGTGTTCCATTTACAATGTGTATTTGCCTAGTAAGCCTGCAATTTGTATGCTATTACCAAAACCAACTGCAGCAAAGTAAGTTTTGCTTGATGGCTTGCAATCATGTCTGAAAGGGCAGCAGCTCCTTTTTACAAGCAATTCTAAAGCACTGTCCATTTGCCATCATCTCTGTTCAAGTACCTTGTGTACAGCAGCTCAGCTGCTGCAGGGTCATATTGAGATATTCATTCAGATAGCTCTAATTTTAAATGCAAGCTTTTTTTGTTTGCTGATTTCTTTTCCTTTCCCCCTCGAACTTCTCCTCCCCCCCCTTTCCTCCCTGTTGCACAGACGGCCACAGCTTGGCTACGAAGCTCCCAGTTACTCATTTCCAGGAGAGAAAAGGCAGACAAAAGGTGACAGAAGATAAGCATCATGGCATCAGCAAGCCTGCAGTTCTTTGCTTTTATTCTGGCTTTGTTTGGCAGTTTTGGAGATATCGCAGCCACCTTGCTCCCAAACTGGAAGGTAAATGCAGACGTTGGCTCCAATATCATAACAGCTATAACACAGATGCAAGGACTTTGGATGGACTGCACATGGTACAGCACTGGGATGTTCAGCTGTACCCTGAAATACTCCATTCTCTCTCTCCCCGTCTACATCCAGGCTGCACGGACCACCATGGTACTGTCGTGTATCCTATCAGCCTTTGGGATCTGCATCACTACAGTCGGAATGAAATGCACAAGGCTGGGAGGGGACACGGACAGCAAAAATAACGCTTGTTTTGCTGGAGGAATCTGCTTCATTCTCGCAGGAATCTTTGGATTAGTACCAACGTGCTGGTACACGAGAGAAATTATTTTGAATTTCCTGGACCAGACCATTCCAGAGAGTAGTAAACATGAGCCGGGAGGAGCAGTTTATACTGGATTCATCTCAGCAGGGTTTCTGCTTATCGCAGGTGTAATCTTCTGCTCTTCCTGTTTTAAAAGGCAGCAAGGAGCATGGATTTACCCTCCAAAGCAGCACCATTTTCCATCCACAGAGCAGGAGAGCAATGCAGGTTACAGCCTGAAGGACTATGTATAAATAGTTATTGCTATCCATTGAAGTACTTCTATTCATTTCAAGGGGTTTTTTGTGTGTTGAGTGTAATTTGGTTATTTCAATGAATGTGTAACGTAGCACTTAATCTTTCCTGTATCTGGGTTGCATTTATGCTTATGCAAGGTATTTCATTTATAGGGGCATCCACAAAAAGGAAAGAGTAAGAGAAGTACTTGTCTGCTACAAGAGTACTTAATTTTGTTGATTTTTCAAACCCTTCTTTCTGACTTCCCAAGTTACACTTATTGAAGAACAAAGAACTATTTTAAAAACATAATTGACTGTACAATTTATGCATCGATGTCTTGTTACAGCAAAGATGATTAAAAACTAACTGCTTTCTGTTTAGTCAATCAGACTTTCAATAACATATGATATTTTATAGTGTATTTTACATTTTAATCTTAATTTTATTTATGATGCAAGGAAAAAACCCATAAACTATTTGTCCAAGAAGCCCAATTCAAAGGTTTTTAAAAACAGACTCATCTGCCTTTCACTTTCAATCCTAAATTGCCTTGGTAACTAGATTTTGTTAAAAAAATAAAAAATACAAAAAAATCAACCAACCAAAACAAATCCACAACAAAAGCTCAAGGCTCCAAACTTTAGCTGCACTGTATACTCTGCATATCAGCCTGAAGGATCAGCAGCACCATTCAGCTTCTGCCAAACCCAGCTCCTCCGGCCCCAAACTGCCACCTGCTGTGGGTTTCATTTATTATTGTTACAGGAAAGTCTGCTGGACAGTCACCAACTGCTACTAATCTATCGCTACACAGTGAATGCTAGAGATGAGGAGCAACACAACAAGAGAAATGTAATCATAACTGTGAAAACACCTGCAAACTGTAACAAACAGGGTAGAACCAAATTATCTATGTTCAAGAAACATTTGTAAACATTCTGGCTTACACTTGCTAAAGGCAGTTATTAACAGCTCAAATAACACAGTAACCACTTACTGCCTTCTACATTTATGACCTTCTGAAAGAACCTTTTAAGTAATTTTAATTATTCCTGTAGGACCTGTTCCAGGCCCACTCCCCGGTATTCTATTACTGTAAAATATACTATAAAATAGTGATAAAGAGACACCTTCTTTATTTTTTTTAACTGCCTTATTTTGAATAATTACCTTAAATCCTTTAACCTTTTCTTTCACCACACTGATTTTGTTTTGTATTGGTCATTGGCAAAGTATGTTCTACCTAAATATTTCCCTAAGTGAGAACCAAATCAAGAATGAAAACAGGTATGATACATGCCTTTAAATTTAGAAATGTGAGGCTGGATGAGTCTCTCAATAAAATCAACTGCTATTTATTCTGCATATTGATACACAACTTTCATTTCCCGCAGTACTAGTCTGAAATTTGCTAAAAGACTGGGAAGGAGCCTGAACATAAAATGTTTGGTATGTTGGAAAAAGATGTTACATTACAGCATTTGGTAAACTGGACTGTTTTATGGACTCATGTAAACAGTCTTTATTCATAGAGAGTCTTCATTTTTCACACACAGTATGGCATTACATCTTGTTTTTATTCTACTGTTACATACCTATTTTGAGTTTCCTATGTTTTAATCAAGGAGCTTGATTTGTCCTATTTCTAATGCAACTATCAGCAGTTATCAGGTATTGCAGAGATTTCATTATAACCAAAAAGCCAATTTCTTTTTTTCCTAGACACAATGTTGTGCAGCACCATTCCATTAACCAAGAATCTTTTATGTCTCAACACTCACAGAAATGTTGAAATAATATTCATGCACTGAGCAAATGAAGTAAACAACTTCTCACAAACAAGCATCTCCACCTTCTGAAAGGGGTTTGACATGACACTAAGCCTTGATCACTACCATGTAAGTGAGTTAAATCTGTTAAATCTATTACAAAAAATTATAATCAAGAGGCATTTTTACAGGAGGGTGTAAGAAAAAGGTAATAATGGCATACCACGAGCACAACAAAAAATTCATTGGTACACATAATGCAAATTTTTCTTTCTGAAACTTTAGATAAAGTAGCTGTACTTCATATAGCTATGAACCAAAATCAAGGATGGAGCCATTTCATTCACACTACACTGCAAGGGATTTCCAATAAAACAGATTCTATGAGAAAAGATAAAACCATGTCACTCAACAGCTTAAAGAACAAGGACAAAACACAGGATCAGTCTACAATATGTGTGTAAAGGAAACAAAATAATAGTGAAAACAGGTGCTAGTTCTGTCTGAAAGAATTCTACTTTCTGCTTTTGCAATATAAGCAATACTTGTTTTAACTCAAAAAATATATTAAATAAAAATATGCCTGCCTTTAGTTGTACTGCTTTTTTTATTCAACAGAGCACCAGCTCCCTCTAAGATGTGTTTATATGAAGGTATTTGTCATAACTCTGTGTGTTACCTCTCTTGGTCAACTACAGCCTTTTCAGTACAGGAAAATGGAAACATCAGTTAGAGCTTCCCAATTCTGGGACACAGTCTGCACAAGACTTTTAACTACATTAGCATTATTACTACTCAAGTTGTACCCACCACTGAAAAATACCCACCATAAAACTGGAATTTTAGCCTTACTTAAAACTATTTCATGTATTTGACAGTGGGAGGGCATCCTGAAATTATTTTCCATTCAGACAGGGAACAGGGGAAAAAAAAACCTAAGCCAAAACTGCAAAGCAAAAAATAAGATTTCTTAAACACGGTCATTTTCTTTCACACCAGATTTCCGTAATTTAACATGTTTGAATAGTTACTTGCTCAAAAAATACTAACAGAATTTTAGGAATTTTAACAGAACTATACCCAGATAGAGGTCTTAAAATTCATTGTGATAAACGAGAAAATTACCTTCCAAAGGTTCTCAAGAGATATGCCAGAAAAGTAAAAAGGATCAAGAGAGGGACACTGATAAAGGGGAAGGGAGATGTATTGAAGAGCTGAACCAACCTATTTAAGAGGAACTTTCAGAAGCTGCAAGTTCATTTCTGAAACAGAACAGCAGTTTGATAGGACAAGAATTAATGGTTTTAAACTCCCAGAGGGTTGATTTAAATTAGACGTAAGGAAGAAACTTTTTACAATGAGGCTGGTAAAACACAGACATGTTGTCCAGAGAGATGGTGGATGCCCCATCCCTGGAAACATTCAAGATCACATTGGACAGAGCTCCAAGCAATGTCATGTAGTTGAAGATGTTCCTGCTCATTGCATGGGAATGGTACTAAATGACCTTCCTTCCAACCCAAATACTTCTATAAGCCTATGATTTCCACATGAAATCACTTAAAGTCAGGCACAAATTTTTACAAAAAAATCTAAACCAAAACAAAACTAGCCTCTTGTCTAAAATACTGAATTATTTCTTAATTTTTGATTCCTGTACTCATAATGGCTATTAATAAAAAACAGTGGCAGTAGATAAGAGGACAACAAAGTGATTGTTCTTTACTCACATAGGAACACATAAGAGGGAGAAAAGATTGCTACTTTTTTAAACAATCAGTGGGATACAGCTGACAAAGTACTGTAGCAAATAGGAGGGAGTAAAATATGCTAAAGCTGACTGGGGTGAAACATCAAGATTATAGACATGGTAAAATTAGAGATGTTTGACAAAGGTGACAAATGAAAAGCTTTTCTTATCACAGTTTTTCAAAGACCCATCAAATTCTAAAGGCAAATTCCCAAACTGTTTATAAATGCATGCAAAAAATACTCCAATCCTAGCAGACTATCCTGACATTAAATCCTAATCTCCCTCTCCTGAACACCCAAAGAAGTATGCTGACCTTGCAGATAGGTTTGAAGGTCAAAGCCAAGTTCTGAGGAACAAAAAAAACCAAACCAAAACAAAACAAAAAAGCACTTTGTCAGAATAAGCATGCCTCCTTTACATGAATTTCACATCACTCCACTTCGTAATATGGAAATGTTCAAATAGAGCAGCCAGCAATGTTCCTTAGTGAAAATAAGATACATTGCTTGACTGACATATTAACAAAAACCACAAATAAATATAGGAAAACCTACCTCTGGCTTTGGAACAAAAGCTTGACCTGGAATTATGAAACAGTTTTCCACAGTGCAGAGATGCTGAGCCATGATGGACAGCCTGCTGCGTTGGTTACTTCCTGGGTTAGCTGTGAGTCTCTGGGGGAAAATCAAAACATGTACATCAGTGCTACTGAACTGACCAAGTGACCAGTTGTATTAAACCCTGATTTTCAGTATAATCAAATTAAAGAAAAAGACACCAGTTAATCATTAAAAACTTGTATCGAATTGTATGCCCAGTTAATCTAAAATTTTCTTCTCCAATATAGCAGCATTTCACCAAGATACCACACTGATTTAAAATCTGCAGTCCTGCACGTGAAAAGGAACTCCTAGAAATTCTGCAGATCTAAATGAATGTCAAAAGAATTTTGTATGGATACAAGAGAAAACTAAAACTATTTTGACTGCAGGATTCAAAACAAACCTAACACCAGCTGACAGCACTCTCACAATCCTTTCCTTCCACTATTTCTGTATAAAATATTACTACTTTTTTTCTTCTTCAAGATGAAACAAAGCTCCATAAACTCAAGATCAGCTAGAAACCAAAAGTTCTTTGTAATTAACTGGTCTACTCTTACAATATTTGCCAGGAAGCTGGGTCTAATTTACATAAATTTAGAATGCCTAACAGTGAGAGCATTTAATACTTAAAACTCAATTTAAGTATCCTTTGATTTTCCCATGATTTTTTTTACAAAATAGTAGCCTGGATAGAGGTTTCCTATGCTTTTGTGACCTGGCAAGAAACACATTTTACTGTGTTTTGCTTGCACAAACATAATTGAAACTTATAAAGCATCTTGTAAAACACATCTCAAATTACAGAAGTCATTTCACTAACACATGCAAAAACAGACTCATGATGATTCATGTTCTTATTTACCACCTCAATAAAAAAATAAAAACTGAACCCCAATATGCATATCTGGTAATATTTGTACAGCATGTAGCTCCATATGAAAAGCCTACTCATAAAATGCTGCCATGCTGATTAAATTTATGCCTGAAAACTAAAAGTTAAACCAGTTGCTGAAGTTTCATATTTTTTCAAACAACTCTTCCTAAAGGCAGTTCAGCATGGAGCAAATAAATACTTTTCAATGACTTTTTGGAAAGAATGGTCAGAGATTCTTTTTGCCTATGCCAGCATTTAAAGCCACCTTCATTGTTGTATCAGAGGAAATTATTATTCTCTAAAAAAAACCCAGACTGCAAAGTCTAACAATGCAATCTGACACGCACTTCCTTAACCTCTGCAGTGGAAATGAAACTGACCTAATGGCAACACTTGTAGCAATACTTCCAGTGCCAATTCAAACAAACCTATCTTTACTTCTCCCAGAAACCAACTAGCAAGTCTCAGGCAGTAAGCTCCTGCTTCTCAATTACAGAAGGGATAACTTAACATCTGGATAGTAACATCTTAAACCACTTCAACCACAGCAGCAGGAACATACTTGTGTACAGCACCCATGCACAGATCAGCCAGACAAACCCCCAGCCACGGGCAGGGACACGCACAACTAGGTCAGCTTGCTCAAAGACCTGCCCTGCCTGACTTTGAAGGTTTCCAGGGATCAGGCATCCACCCCATCTCTTGGCAGCCTGCTGTAGTGTTTCACTACCTTCACTGTAAAAAATTACTTCCTTATGTATAAACCTGCCTTCTTTTGTTTTAAAACCATTACTCCTTGTTCTATAGCAACAGGCCCTGTTAGAGGATCAATTTTAGAGTAGGTGGGCTGGAAGAACCTGGCCTAGGATAATGAAGCACTGAAGAATTTGGGATAAAGCATAAGTTCTTAACCACAAAGTGAATAGCAATTTTACAAATTTAAACTACAAAGTAAAAAAATTATCTTCTTGACACTCAAAAATGTTATTTTTACAGATGTGGGTATTTGGCCTAATCCTCCTTAACAGGCCTCAGATTCAGCATATAAAATAACTGCTGGTTCTCATCAGCTTTAATCAATTTATTTATATCATATCAGAACACGGTGGGCTGCAGTAGTAGGTGTCTAGTGACATAACTCACACATTGCTGTGCTACAAGGAAACAGAAAAGCAGGAAAATAAAACCAGCAAGAAAGGCAAAGATATTTACTTCTTTGTTATACTGGCAAAACAAAGTTTGCCCATAAATAAAAGACTACATTGCTTCACTTTCTAACAGTTAACATCAAGTTATCCTAACTAATTTTAAAGCACATCACTTCATTCCATGATGCACCTTATCCTTTCACTGAGCTTATGACATATACACAGACTTTCTTTGATATTTATGCTCTTAGCTTAGAAATATCCAGGAAGGACACCAAATTCCCCTATCAAGACTATAAATCCAGAGATATGCAAGATATCAGCAGCAATTCTCTATTATCAACATTACACTGTTCTCTCTTTCCTTATAACTGACTGCCTGTACACAATTTACAGTGGTTACCTAAAGCAACTCCAGAGGGTCAGGAGAAAAGACACAGAGCAATTGTTCTTTCTCCTAATCATAAAATAAAATAATATCTTTAAAACAATTTCTTTTCAAACCCATAATGGAAATGCAAACCAAAAACCATTAACAATTTCGTCTTTGAGGAAGACCTGCGTTGAACAAGAATCAAGAGATCTCAGAATGTAAACTCAACAATTAACACTGTTTCACTGCATGACCTTGAATAACATACTCCATTTCCTAGTGTTTCTAACTCCTCAGTGTTTTAAGTACAAGAGCTTAAGTGTACATGGTATTTTGCACCTAATTGAGCTATACTGGGTGCAAAAGAACTGTAATCTGCATGTCACCATTGACATATGCAGCTGGGTACAGCAATGTAAAGGATAGAGTGCTCTCACAGTGTTAGGTTAATTTTTGCTGTCACAAAACTATACATCCTACCTATCATCACTCTGCATTTTAAATCACAGTCCATTCGCCTTATTTTGTAACAAGGCCTAATCTCACCTGACATGAAGTCCTAGGAAACAGACCTGGATTCTGTAATGCCTGAAACCAAATGAGCCCAGAACTGAATTAAGAAATCTGGTTTATTTCATACCAAATGTTTGTCCCTAGTGTTCTTTAGAGCCACCTACTGGAAATACTTCTTCAATCTTGATTGCGAGGCTAGGGCAATGATGGCACAGTATGGTTTTCTTTGACCCAAAAAATGACAGCAGACATTCCACTTGCATATATAATTGTTACTAATTTTCACAGAGGAAAAAAAAACAGCAAAATTTTCCTATTTGAATTTTTACTCTGAAGGATTAAAATTAAAAGAACATATCCACAGAGGCTGCGCAGACAAAACACAGCAGTAACAAGATGGAAATTCAGTTTTCAGGCTGATGTGCAACTCCTTTTTTTTACTCTAAATGCAAGTGAGATGCTTGTTAAAAGCCAGGCTGCTTCCATAACTGCAAAACAAAAAAGATTTCCATTCTCCATGTATTATATGTTTCATGCAATGTCAATAGAAATAAACTGTTAAGTCAGAAAGCACTGTGGAGTAAGTCAACCTAACATCAACTGATCTGACATTAACACTACTACACTGCAGATCAGTCTGGCCTTCCTTGAGAAACTAACAACTACCACAAAGCAAAATATCAATTTCCTCTTGGACTTGGGGTGACAGAAGTCAATTAAGGCCTTTTTACACACACAAGAATGGTAGAATACATTAATAATTCTGATATCAAGTCTCATTCAAGAAAGCCAGTGCCAATCTCCATGGTCTTGACAAACACCCCCTGCGTTTTAAGCGCTTAAGCACAAGTGGAAATAATGCTAACCTTCAATTTTTGCTTATTTTAAGGAAGGTGTTTCTTAAAAATTATCTTAATAAAAAGGACAAAGAAAAATATAAGTGTATTTCTTGAGATGAATAAAAGGTAAGGAAAAACAGATTGATGACACGCTGCACAAATGACTGTGAGAGAATAAACACATTTGAAAACAGAAAAGTGCTGTGCAATCTATTAATGTTAAAGAAATCAGACTACAAAAAAGAACAGAAAGAGTACCTTAATGAAATATAATCCTGCACAAGACATTAAAAAAAATTACACTCTTGTGAAAGGATCAGAGTAGATAATTAACACATCAAAATTCATAATTTATAACCACATAAACTGAAAACTGAACAAACCTTTTCCTCTCTTTTCAAAGTCAACTAAGACAGGTTTTGTAGTTTTAAACAAAAGATTGCATATTAAAAATATGTAAAATTGAAAAACTGCCAAAATTTACCTCCCCAACTTCCTTTTGAAAAGTCAGCGTCATCTGTGTCCTGCCATAAATAAAAGGTCCATCCCTTTTTGAAACATTCTCAAGCCACTTGATGATGAGAGGAGTTGAAACACTGAAGGGCAGATTGCCAATGATATGTATATCTGGTGGCTCTGTTGACATTTGACAGAAGAAAAATAGCTGTGAAAAAGTTTTGGGTAAGATTTTGCCCAGAAATAAAACCCAAGAAAGATATATGCCTATCAACCTAGACTTAAAATATGGAAACAATTTTTTATCATGCCACACCAAAATGATGCCTGTCCATTTATACTCATCTTACAATGACAAAACTATGTTACTCTTCTCAGTATTTACTTGGAAAAAAGTGATTAGATCTGGTTCTCATTTACATTTGAATAAATCAGTAGCTTTCAGATGATTTTCAGCTGATGAGTAAATTTCAGCTAAGCTACTCTAGAACAGCAGAACCACAAGAGGGTTCCTGTGATTTCAAACTATGACTATTAGGAACAGAGTATATAGCCATACTCATAATTCTGCCCAACACATCCTCCCAGAGGCATTTTACTGAGTCCAACAATCCTCAAAACTACCACCTAACTCACGCTGGACAAGAGCTCTCCTTCTATATAGAGCCCTCTGAAATCAAAAGGTATTAAAGTACAAGACTTAGCAATAAGAAGTGGAACCTGTTTTTCAGTTATGCATCATATCAGTATCTGTGTGTGTTGTACAACACAACACAGGGATTTCAGCAGCAGGGATGCTTATGTCTAAGCAGAAGTGCAACAGAAGTGGGCAAAACCCAAAAGCCCGTGTGCTGTTTCTTAGATATGACAATGTTTAATAACATGAATAAGAGATGACAATATCAAATTCAAGCTGTTTTTCTGGAACACTTATTAGCACTTTTTAGGCTGTAATATTTCTAGTCTATCTGCGGTATTACACATTTGTCAGAAATGGTGGTTTTTGAAACCCACCAGCTTTTGAGATTTTCCTATGGCAATAATACAGAAGAAATGTATCTTGCCTCTAATCAGTCAGCTCAAAACCTAATAACAACTCTATGTTCAAGAAAGGTAAATTTTTAAAACTACACTACACTGTCATGTGTCCATTTTATTATAGTTTGTTCGGTGAAGCACTTACCTTTTGCAATGAGGCAAATACAACATACAATTTTTCTAGGTGAACATGATGTGCCATGTCTTTTATGTCCTAAGTCAGAAAGCACTATACTGTTCTTCAGGCATTGCAAAGAGTGACTTTACCTTATCTCAATAAATTTGGAAAAGGGGACTGGAAGGTTATATCTGATTTATCTAATAGTATTACATGTTTTGAAATTGAACTGAAATAGTGCCCTATTGCAACCTCAGGTTTAAAATTAAAAAAAGGCAAAAAACCCACAATCCTGATGAGATGCTACTTTTGATAAAGATAACCAGCTGAAACCAAAGCAATGAGAAAACAAAATTTTTGAAGGCAAGTTTTACAAGAGTTTCAGAGCAAGTTACAGAAATTTCTTCAGTGGAACAGCAGCAGTGGTGATTTCTGACTTCTTCAAAAAGAGGAAGAAGCCAGGAAGTGTACCATTTGATCTCCTTTTATGCTTTCCAGAAGTCATTCCTGTACAGTCAAGACACTCTAAGGTTAATAACTGCAAAGCTTCTCAGTTTAAACCAAGATCAATGTCACACAAATCCCACTGTTTTGTATTAGAAAAGGAAGAAAATTCTCTGTTTTCTCTAGGGAAAAAAAAACCAAACAGTTGTCTCTTTATCTTCAACATGTACCAGGAGAGAGTAACACCAGCACTGAGTGAACTTCAATTTTATCACCCTTTAAGACTAACTCAGAAGCCGTAAAAAATGAAGTAAACCAAATCCAAATACTAACCATCCTCCCAGCTCTTTTTTAAGTGCTTTGGAAATGCCTTCTCCATCTTATAAGTCAGGATATCTCCATGAACAATGCGCACTCTTCCTGGAGCTGCTTCAGACAGTATCTGTTTGTAAACAAGCAAGCAGTGAGGGTTAACCAAACTGATTTCCAGTTTCAGCCACTGCAGGAATCAAACTATTGCTGTATACTTTTCTTCAATATACAACAAAGCACAGTAGGAGGTAAAACTGAGAACACTATTAGTAAGCATTTACTTTCAAAAAGCAAACACTAGATATGGATTAATGTGTGATTCTGTAAACACTTAACTATTCACAGATGTAGAATTCTTGATAGAGAATTCAAACTTGAAAAGACTGCTAAGAGTCTCTTCAACAACAACAATTAACAAGTCCCAGGTCACTAGCAGGACCTCACCTGATTTAAGTAAGAATGTAAGCAAGAGGTTTTGAAAGGTTTTTAGCTCAATTACCTATGAAAACAAGGGCTCATGTTGTTTATTCTGTTTCCCCCTAGCTTTAGGGCCTATTATGCAATTTCAGCCATATGTTATACAAGGCTGCAGAAATACTAATTTTTTCTTTTACATGAAAAATGTGGAAGAGATTCTCTTAATACTCCCTGTAGTAGTCATCATTTGTACCATTAAAAAACAAGGAATCAACTTAAAAGATGGAATGAGTACCTAGCAGGAGGGAAGATCTCAATAATTTCTATCTTCCTGAACATTACAAAATCATCCCCACTGTCAGCTTCTACAGCCCAGTTGTACAACTTATCTAGTATTTAATAAAGGCTGATATGCAAACTCAGCACTGGCTGTAGTTCAACAACCAATTCTTTCATTTCTGCTTTCAGTTCCCATAATCAAAATTAGTTAAGCTTTTCTAATGTTGCACTAATCTTTTCTCTTACACTGTGAAACTATGCACAAACAGCACAATTCAAAAGCAGTGGAGACTTTTTCAAAGATGACATTTGGAAATATCTATTGATCCTACAAGACAATAATGAGAAATGGCTTAAAGAACAACTTTGCTTTTGCACAGAAATCCAAATTCATAAATAGTTAAGAGTCAGTGGCCTAACTGCCAAAATAATCTGCTCATCATTGTTAGTCCCATTTTCAATCTGAATGATGTTTATATGCACAGGGGCACAAAGAGCTTTCACAATTTTCTAAGCCAAAGGAAAATACTGCTTTCTCCTGTTCACATAATGATGTCATGAATTTTTTTTGAGTAAAAGTTTAGGGTTTTTAATTATCAAAATGCTAAGTTTTATGTAAGCTATAAAAGCTTAACAAAAAAAAAAAAACCAAAAAAAAAATCCACAACAAGTGTTCCTACATGTTTTAAGTGCAATTATTTCCAAACAGAAAAAATAAAACTAATCTCAACTCCAAACCACTTAATGGACTTCTCAGCATTACACTAGCAATTATATGACATACAAATTCACTAATCTGCCATGGTTTGTCAAACCTTTCTTTGAAGCTGTTATAAATGCTCTAGCAGGATTATGCTGAAAGATAATGTAAAATTAATAAAGTTAGAAAATAGTGTCATTTGCTAATAACAGTTTTCTTATCAAAATTGAGTTTAGAGGCTGTTGAGTAACACACTTTACATAACTGAGAATTGCATTTAATTTGTGACCAGAAAATCATTGTCTTATATTTCTAATTTGAAATAAAGACTTGGAAACCCAGTGAAGCTTTTTTTATTTGAAGGGAAAATGTGTGCAGCTAACACAGATCTAGGAGCTGCTGTGCATCAAGGACACCAGCCAAGAGTGTTCCATCATACAGATACTCTCATTCTTCACACACAAAAGGGCACAAAGGAAGCATAAGGGGCATAGTTCAAAACATGAAATGGTGTTCTTGGAATATTTTAATATTTGATATACTCTCTTGCTCCCTTCCTCTCTTTATCAATCTTTCCAGCCTAAAAACTATTAGGGCATATGGCATAGAGAGGTTGGGATTCTTTAAGACTGAGACAGAACTGACGCTAAGCTGGTGTAAACTTTACCTCAGTACACATATGTTCTTCACTGTATTTCAGTTCTGCAGTAAAGAAAATTCCCATTTCAGTTTTGTGAGAGACCACAGCTTGAAAAACAGTTAATGAAAAATGGTGTATGCTTTACATCAGCGATTTTAAAAGTATCCAAGAGATATTTTAAAGTAATAGTCCCTAGTTGTTATTTTCATCTCTGACATTTCCCCTTATTCAAATCTCAACCATTTTATGAGCATGAGTTTTGATCGTTTTCTTGGGAAACTAGAAAAATTATTACAACCTATGTTATTAGAAAAGAAAGATTCACTGTTATGTATCTTATTTGTATGGAAAAAAAGCAATACCAAATTGAACACTAATGGCTGCAACACATTTCTTGCTCACTCATATCTACTGTTACTGAGTAATACCACCTCTATGTTCAATAATCTTATTCAGACATTCACTTCTACTCTGAGGAGACTGGCAATTAAAAATAATGACTATCACTCAAACAGTAAAGATAATTACATACCAAAAGCTCATTTTAGATGCCGAGAAGTATACTTTTATTCAGCTAAAACTGTTGCAGAGGACACATTTTGGAAGATCAGAAAAATCCAAGTACTTAAAAAGCTCTCTTAACTAAAACAAGTGTCATTTAACCTCAAATTCTCTCCAATCCCAAACCAGTTCTCAAAATCTAAAACAAAAATACTGATTGCCCCCACTCAAGTAAAAGCATGGTTTTACATTTCATGGGATGAATATGGCATATTATATGTTATTAATGGCTAACCCCACAAAGACTGAATTACATGAACATTCAAGTTTCAGGGTATAAGCAGTTTCATTCATACCTTACATTATTTTTATCATATAAAGAGACAGTAGCTCAAGTGAACTACTTATTTATTTTCACTGCTGATTGACTGAAAAAGACACAGTGCAATTTAAGGAAAGTCCTTTGAATTGCTTTGAGATTTTAGAGACATAAGAAAACAGCCAAATTTGAAGATTTTTGGATTCTATTTGCTTGCTGGATTTATACAGCCAAATTCCATCAACATCCAGCAACATAAGTAGATAGCGTTTGAAAGGGTACAATGACTCGTGAACTTATACCAACTTTAAAAGAAAGGAAGAAAAGCTTAAGAGTGTTTTTTTAAATGTAAAATGGATACTTGTTTTATTCTTCTCTACCTGGATGTTAACCCACATTGACTGTATTAACTGGAGACATGGCTTCTCATTTTTATAAAGCATAATTATTAGGATTAAAATGAAATATAAGACCACACATAAGGACATTACATTCTGCCTTCAAATTATGATATCACCAGCATGATGAAATGCACCTGAAATGTCTCAGCCTGAAAAAAAAAACCACAAAAGCAACAAGCCTTGGAAGTAACTCAGTTGCAGGATAAGGTCCTAAAGGGCCTATGAGAAAGCAGGAACAATGAATTGCCACACTGTGTATCTTCAAGCAAATTAAAGCTCTTGTTTATGCCATAGAACCAAACCTATTTTCAGTGCTGAGATCCCAACAAGACACCCGGAATCTCTCTAAGTTCTCAGAATGTTCTAATTCAATGCTGCGGTTATACGTACACCAATTATTCTCCAGTTGGTACCTGCAATCCTGGAATAAATCGAGCATCTTTTTCAATTAAAAGCAGTTGTTCAACACCAGCACTGAGAATGGACCTGGTAATTCCTCCTGGCCCAGGGCCCACCTCGCAAACATGGGCATTCTTCAGCTCACCAGCCTGTTTCACTATCTTGTCTGCAAGACACAAAGAACATACAAAGCCTTTATTTTCCAGGAGATCCAGCTCACCAAGATAACCTCATTGTTTACTGTTACAAGCACAAGCATGCTTATCTCAGAACAGACATAAACAGTGACACATCCCAGTTAAATCATCACGCACCCGCCAGACTGCACAGAATTCAGATTTGTTCCATACTACAAGATATACTGACCTATTAAAAAAAGAGCTATTTTTAGTTTTATTTCTTTAGTATTTATTGTGCTCTTTACAGAATCAAATAAAAAAGAGAATATCACTCATCTGTACACTAGCATTACTATTGTGCTGCAAGCAAGCACTTGTGTCCAACATCTTAAAGTCTCACTACTTGTCCTTATAAAGGTATTCCACTACAGCACTTCTGTTTCAAGGCAATTCAAGAAGTAAGAAAGATACAGTACAGCTCTTTGAAGATTACATTATGTACAGATCAATTTTATGAGGCAGAAACTGGACTAAATGAAGAGCTGGAACACAGGCAACTGGCAGCTATAGAAAACAGGGCAGTTGAAAGGTGAGGAAGGAATACCCATATGTAAGTGAAATGACAGATTAGGAAGTATTAGAGACACTAAAGAAGACAGATCAAGGACTAGAAAATTTAGTTAATGAAATGAAGGGATCCTTGGGAAGCATGGAAAGAAGATATTGACAGAAATTATGCTGCTCACTCCATGATCTCTTATGTTTGCAATAAAAAATATCCAAAGACCTGTCTGCTTGTAAAGTTTCACTAATAGCATGCAGACATTTTTATTCCGGGGTAGGTGTCTGGTTGCTCAGGAAGTGGAACTGAGTTTCATGTTCTGAATTTTTACCAGTCTGAATCATCAAACAAAATCAAATCATTAGCTACATGAAACTGCACTGCATTTCTAAGTGCAAAATCTAGCCACCACTGTGCCACTGAAGACACCCACCCCTGACTGACAGAACAGTGCCAGCTTTGTTAGCCACTGCTGACAAAAAGCTGGAAAAAAATGAATTGCTCACAACAATGCAACTGGTTCAAAAAAGCTACACATCTGATAAACTGAGTCAAATGACTCTCCTATCTACAGCACATAGCAAATTCTAAACTGCCCGATGTGTCTCATACTTTCTATGATACAGAATAATCCGAAAAAAATTATCATTTTTAAGTCAAACTTAATAGTACCCAAATGATACAAGTACTACTTTAGTTTTGATTTTTTTGTATTTCAGTCAATAACCCATATTTAATTCAGGAATATAATTTTAGAAGAGGTCTTTCTTATAAAGGTTTACTATTGAGCTGCCATTACTCTGACAAATGCTATTATGCAAACATCATCTCCTTAGCTATACTCTGCATTCTGACAAAAACTGTGATACATATTCAATGTTAGCTAAAAATATTAGAAAAAAATATTTAACCTGTCAATCGCAAATCCAGTAGAAAGTTCTGGGAAAGCTGTTTCAGTGCTTTAAGGCGAAAGAGTTTAATAATCTCTCCAATAGTTGGCAGGGGAGGCAGACGGAAAGCTGCCACCTTTCCTGGAGCAGCCATAAGACAAAACTCTCATTCCTTCCTCCTGGGGAGACACTGAAAAGATTATTCTATTACAGACAACGAATTAAAATTAATATTAACAACAGTACTAAGCTTCCAAACCAAGGCGTGATTTACAAACCACTACAGGAGGACTAAACTCCAAACATCACTACTTTTGACTTCTGGATGCAGTTTTTATGCTAGGAACGAATTCGGGGTATTTGGGCAAGTCCCAATTCGCAGATCTGCCAAAGCCTCGGGTAAAACCAAGCCCTCTCACAAGTACTCGATGTCAATCTTTCATTACTTTAGAGAAGCGTCAGTAAGCAGAACGAGCTCACGGCCCCATGTAAAGATACAACGTGTTTAATTCACGTGTCCCTAAGGAAGGCCGGAACAGCTCCGCCCGCCTTCTGCGCGTGCTCCTGGCGGCACCGCCCGACTGCGCAGGCGCACACGCCGTCAGCGCGGCGGGGGAGGGCCCAGCGCAGGGCCGGGGCCGCGCGTGCTGCCGCCGCACGCACCGGGTGGGCCAGACCGGGAGCGCCCCGCCACCGCCTCACCGGGCTTTCTCTCTCCGCCGCTCTCGCAGCGGAAAGGGACGCTCGGAGCGTTGTCCCGGCACCGGCCCGGCTCCTCACAGGGCGCAGCGGAAGCCAACCCGGAAGAGAAAGGGGCGCTGCCCTGCGCATGCGGCTGTCCCAGCGCCTTACCTGGCTGTGCGCGGGCGAGGCGGGACCGTGCGCTGTGCGCGCATGCGCGGTGGGAGCTGAGGGAGGGCCTCGGTGTTGTGTGGGAGTAGGAAATTGGCAATAAGGAAGAGAATTTAATAATAGTGTTCGTATGCGTAATTACATTACGTAAGTGCGTGTGCTTACATATATTTGCAGGTGTATTTATATCTAGGGATTCTTCAGGCATTTTCTTCTTTTGTTTGTCCTGGGATGCCCTGATCCCACCAAAAGCCATTTTGGCAGAGTATTTCTACAATATCTTCTGTCACAGTGGATTAGGAAGTTCTCTACACAGCACTTTTAAATAAGTATTTAATTTTAAGGTTCTTTTTCAATTTTGCCTGTAATGTTCCGTGTTACTGTGACTCCAGCAATGTTAAAAAGATATTTCCTGGAAGCAAGACTGTTACTAAAAAGGCAGAGGGAATAAGGGATATTACTAGGTAGATGCAAAGAAATAAGGACGTTAAAGGATTTGCAAAACAAAATTTCTCAGGAGAAATAATGGGAGTAATTCTAAATAGTTTTCTACATTAGGCATAGCCTCTACCACCAATAGCCTACTTCAGTGAAGTAATAACAGCAGATGCTGTAGTGCATATTAGTGTTGCTGTGTGAAGAAGTAAATGGAAGGAGGCTGAGACGCACTATTTGCATCAATAACTCTTTACAGCTGTGGGTTCAGTTTTGAGATCAATAAAGTTTATTACATTTGAAACCTATGTGTGTGAGATAAGCCATGTGTGTATGCAGAACTGGGAAAAGGTGGTGTCAATAGGAGAGAGAATATAACAGAAGGAACCATATTTGCAGAGAAGTGAAAATGGATCTAATTACTCAGTCATTAAAAATATAGGGAACGTTGCAACTGGTGTCAGTAAGAAGAGGACCTGGCCTAGGGTTTATTTGCATACAGTGGAACATTGGCATAAACTCTCATGGTCTAAGACTAGTCTTATCTGAAACACTGAAGTTTTGAGTCTGTGAGGTATAAAGTATAATTTTTAATATATATTATTTGAATTAAAAATCATTATAAATTGAATATAAAATGTAAGCTCCACCTGTTGGTGAAAATGTAGGATTTCAAATTATACTTGCTACTAGCCCTATGATAGTAGCTCAGTTCCAAAAGGGCTTTACAAGAAATTGATATAATAGTGATTTTTCTGCTTAAAATCTGGAGAAATTTGAAGGAATATGGGCTCCATCTCAGGAGAAGCAAGTATGAAAATGGCTTGGGATCAATCAGCATTATGACCAGCTGAGGCATCCAGGCTGTTTTAGCTCTCAAGCAAAAAAATATGCCAATTTAAGTTTTTCTCTATGTAGAAAAAGTAATGGCAGAACATTGTTTTGATAATGCATTTCGTACTTGATTGTCACCAAGGCTGAACTTTTTCATCTCTCAACCTCAAATCTCCTCAGTCTTTGTATACAGGTATTGTTCTGACATAGTTAAAAGTACACACTTTTTCTTGATTAGATGCACTTGCATTAAAGTTTCTAAGTTATTTCATGTGGTCATAACTCTTATGGTAATAACAAACGATAATAGATGTAAATTAAATAGTTGAATGAAATCCAGTAATCTTTGCTAATACTTTCACCTGTGGAAACTTTTTGGTAGAAAAATTGCTTGCTAAAATAACAATTGCAGTTTATGGCTGAAGTGTTTTCAGACCACGTTGCTGACCATCGTAACATTGAATCAGCCAGACTTCTGCAAGGAATTTTTTGTGTCCAGTCATTCTTTTTTATACACTGTTGTTATTAGTATTATTGCTGTTATGGTTTGTTTTCTGTATTTTATTGCTGTTTTTCCAGTAAATTATTATCTCAAAACATAATCTCTGCCTTTTGTCCCCTTCTTATTGGAGGAGGGTGGGGGCAATGGAAATGGCTGATTGGAGCTTAATTTCCAGCTAGTTTTAAACCACATTTCTAGAAGGTGTCTCCAACTAAGTCTTGCATATTCTGCAAGAGGAAAGATGAGACTTCCATGTTTTCATCTATTCTGCTTATCCCAGCCCTTCCATGCAAGTTAGGTAATGTCTGCAGGAAGCAAACTTTTTTTTTTATGGTCCTAACAAAGTTCACAAAAGAGATGTGAGAGAAGGAAGCTGGAAGGAATTTTTCTATTCCTGTGAATGCCTGCCACCCACCCTGGGACTCTTCAGTCTCTTTGTCCTTTGATGAGCTGGAGTTGTCCCCAGAAGATATTTCTGATTACTTACCACAGAGGTACTCATGTAATAACAAGGGGTTATGAGCATCACAATCAAGGCAGTCCTTAAATAGGCAGAAAGAGGATGGAATATGGAGAGCACTTGTATAAATAGCAATAATAAAACCTTAATGATCTCCCAGACTCTGGACAACTCCATTTTTATACTGGAACCTGGTCCAAGAATCCACTAGAGAAGTTCTTAATCTACTTTCATTCCTCCGGGGTTAAAGCAGTTGGGAAAAATCATAAACAAAATAATGCAGAATTTTGGAGTGCTGGAAAAAATGCTTTATTTTGGGAATGGCAGGAATCCACCATCTGCTTTTTTCATCATTCGATTTTGTCTTAACCTTACCTGCAGAGCCTGCTAATTTTGAAGCCAATGAAACATTCAGCACATATTTCACAGAGAAAGCTAAACTTGGCATCTGGAGAAGCTCAGGGTTGGGTTCTGAGATCAGTTTGGCAGAGACACCATCATGGGATCAGTTGGAGTTCTTCTCTTGGCTACAGCTTCAGTTCAGGTTCACCTGCCAGCATTGCAAGGGTTGAAACCAAAGTTTTGTTTGCAATGATGAAAAAGCATGTTCACCAGTGCCAGGAAGTTAATTTTACATACTTGCTGAGCTCATTTGTTGATGCTCATTATTTACTGGTCCTATGTTCAGGTTTTTACAGTTTAAAAATAGCTCCCTCTAAAAGGAAGTACAGTCTTACTGAGCTAAATGTTTTGTTGCTTGGGAATATTGTCACTAGTTTTACATTATGGCATCTTGTTGTGAAAAACAGGATCCACACCATGCTCTTGAAATGCCACACTCTACTCAGTTCTGTGACAGAAAAATCTATTTGACAGTTATTTTACATCAAGTTAAGGTAAATAAGATAACAAGGTGTAAATACCCAGATTAAATTGTAAAATGATAAGGAAATGTAACACCCAAAAGGGGTTAGAGACAGAAAATCTTGTATTTTTCACCCTGCTGGAAATATTTTCATACCACAAGGCCTCTATTCTTCAGCTTGCTCTCAAAGACACTCTTTTCTATTGTTTGTTAAAATAAAATGTTTATTTTTTCTGTCACACTACCTCATCAGGATCCTAAATAGATGATAGGAGCCTATTGCACCAGGCACTGTACAAACAAGCACAGTGACTGCACTCTGGAAGACTCAGGAAGACCATATAAAATATTGAAGAAAATAAATTAGCAAATTGGAAGAAGTTTAGGGAATATAACAGCAGAGAGATGTACATTTGTGTAGTGATAGAAATTTTAGAAGCCATGAGCTGCAAAAAAAGTGCAAAACCTTTATGAAACCTCTTCAGTATTCACTCTGTACAAACTCTGTAATATGTTTTCTTGCTCTTTGACAGTGGAGGTGATACATTTTAGAGTCCCTGGTTTGAACTAAATGTTTTGCTCACTTCAGTATTTATACTCAGTGTGAAATAAACCTGAGTATTACTCCAGCTATTTTTTCTGGTAGAGCCAAGTAATTCTTTTGTGGGGAAAATCTTCCTACTTAATGTCAGTCTACCTCTGAGGGTTTGTCAGGCCACATTTTGACCAAGAATTGTTTTTCTTGTTACCATTTCAGTAGTGTTGTGTAGCAGAAACTAAACACTCGAAGAATAAAGACTTCGTGTTAACAAAAAATCTGGCAGAAATTTCTGTCCAGACTGCTGGGTTCTTTCCTAACATAACTCAGGAAGTACAAAGATCCGCGGCTTTCTGTACTGTCATAGCAGTTGGCTAAAAATCATTATATTTATTTTAAAGTATTAGAATTTCTTTTACTGCTCAATTGTTCTGATGTGCCTTTTTATTTGTGAGCCACTTAATCAATTCAGGTCACATTGTAAAGCTCTAGCTGTAGCCATCCACACTAGAAAGTTTATTTTTACTTGACAATTTTGAATTTCACTTGATCATGCCATTTTGGGTGCTAGGGCATTTATAAGAAATACCAGTTAATGCAAATATTGGTTTAAAATTTGAGGAATGTCAGGAGTGATGAGAATCAAGACTGCTCTCATTTACATTATCTGCTGGCTTCTGTAGAAATGGGGTTTTTGACACTTACAAGTAGGACTTAAAAACAAAACCACAGATTCAGTACTACCAGCAGCTGCAATTTTCTTCCATTTATCATTGTGAATTTTAAAGCATTGTGAAACATTTCAGTGAGCTTGGTCTTGTTCACCCAAGTGTCTGTATTGAAGAATGTTCTGTTGAGGATAATAGTTGTTTGAATCCTACTTAGGCACTCTGTTGTTCCAGTTTTAAGCATTAAGTATCCCCAGGTTAAAAATATGGAAAGCTTTGTCCCTTACAACAGCTCCCACAAAGATATTAATTAAAAATAAAACATACCACATCAGTTGGAACCCAGACTTTTGTACTCTCATTGTAGAAAATAAGTACAAAACTACCTAAATCTTTGAGGAGCACACAGGTAAAGGTTTATCACCACACCACGTTACCAGCTGTGCCTCCTTTGCAATAGTTAATTTATGGTCTTAAACCCCACCATGGACCAGGAGTGGCACTGAGCCTTGTATGTCCCCCTCGAGGGGAGATCACAAAACAGGCTGTGTCTCTGGGTTTTCCTTTCCTGCTGCCTCACAGGTGTTTTGCAGGACAGTTAAAAAACATATGTTTACCTCATCTGGACCACAGAACAATGTGTTAGAATTAGGGGAGGTCCTTAAACTCCTCATCTTCCTTACTTGTGTCAGGCAAGTCAGTTGCTGTCTGATCCCTCAGAAATAAGCAATACCCTTTATAAGTGCCTCATAGCTGTGGTGGATTGTTTATGGTCCCAGAAAATGTGAAATGAAAAAAGATGACAGAGGAAACCTTTCAGCCTCAGTTCTCTAGTTTCTGTCATTCAAGTCCAGAGGTGGGATTTGGGTCTGGGAGCTCGAGCATGAAAGGATTTCTGTCTTCAGTATGTGGGAAGGGGATTTATAAAATGCAGAAGGCAGCAACTTCGGGACATGAATGTTGGGCCAAGCTCTGTGACCACTGGGTGCCACTCTTGTTCCATGGCGAGTGAGCTGCTCTGTCTTTAACAGGGACCAAAAAGTTTACTGACTCGACTGAATGCCCTTATGTTGAGTCAGGCTGCCAGAATACGAATGCCGTATATTCTGCCTAGAAGAAATAAAAAGCAGAAGGTCAATGATAGACACTTACAGTAAGCAAGAAAGGAAGATTCAGTAAGCAAAATCCAAGCAGTAAAACCTGGAAGTTCAGGTCTGCTGAATATACCACTTGTAAGGGCAGGTTGTTAATCATAGTTGCCAGCTCCTAAGAAGTCAATGCTAGAATTTGTATATTCCTAAGAAAAGGGTGAAGAAACTGATTTAAAAACCTGTTTTTAAAATAAAACAATTAACAGATTTTATGTCAGCTTTTTACATCTAACACAGCTGGCAAAATAAAACATAGCCTATTTCTGTAATTAGGGTGCTGTGTAACAACCACAGCATTCTGATCATGCATTTCTAAGGGGACAGACACCCACCACTGCTGTAGTACTTGAGTAGGGGGGGGTAATGCTAACTGCAATGATTTCTCTGTCCAGACTAAGAGAAGTGCTGAACAGAAATAAAAAAATCATCAGCAAGACATTATTCCCCTAATCAACAGTGTGAGGTTTTTAAATAAATATGTTTTTCTGAGGCTTTACCTGGCATAAATTGCTACAGTTCTGTTAAAGTTGTGGTGACAGCACTGATTCCTAAAAGGTGTGAATACTCTTTAATGTCTTATTAGTTTGATTTGATTTTAAACCAAAATATTCTAACATCTTCAAAATGCAGGAGTGAACTGCTCACTTCCAGATATATTCTGTCATATTGTGATCTGAAAATGAAGGTGGATTGAGACAGATTTTTTTCTGGCTCTTCACTTGTGAAATTCTTGTTTGAAATTTATTTGGAGCCACAGGTCCTCTTGGACTGCTAATGAATGCATCTGTTTAGCCCTGTGTATTAAATAGATACTATTCAATGTTGTGTTCAAAGCTTAGAATGGATTTTTTGTATTGTAGTTTCACCCAAAAGGCCCCAGCTGAACTCTAGCACATCAGAAATTGTACTAGCACAGCAGAAGATGTGACCTCTGTCGGGGAAACCTTGCCATGTGAATCCAAAAGAATAGGTGGAAGTGGATGCTGACAGATTAAAAGAATAAGAAGGTATGGAGTTAGCACTGGTCAGCACGACAAGCTGTGGTCTCAGGAAGGCAGCTTTTTTCCTATAGAATCACAAAAGAAGGGTACAGTGACAGAACTCTGCTAATGTTTACAGGGAGGGCAGAGGGGAAGAAACATCAAGGTGCTTCTCTGAAACATGGGCTGCTCTCCTGAGCTGTGGCCTCTCATAATAACTAAGTTTCCAGGAGGCAGCCTCAGAAATATTTGTACAGAGGCAAGTGAATGTCATTTTGTGGCATATGTTGCAATACAAAAGGTGAAGCAGTGGAAGATGTAAAGAGAGGAGGGATTAGGCCAAAGCAAGAGGGAGGGAGGTATGTCTTGAAGGATGGACATGACACGTGGTGCAAATAGGCATTTATAAAAGCTAGAGGGAAGGTTTAATTTTGCAAAATATGAAGAGTTGAGAATTGGATGAGAATTTTAGCTGTATTCGTGGAAAAAGTAGCTTAGAGATTTTGTGGAGACAGATCTGCAAAACAAAGGTTGGAGATGAGGCCCAATTAGATGTCCAGAGGTGATAATTATAATCTGATTACAGGAGTAGATGGAAGCACAGTGATCAGAAAAAAGTATTGCTAAGAGAAAAAAATGTAAGGAGGTTTTTGTCCAGGCCATACCATCCCAGGCCTCATTCTGTGCACAGAGGTTCCACACACTGAAAGCTTTAGCTCTTACTCCCCCATCTGCTAAGAGTAAAGTGAATCAAGGTTGGAAAATACTTGCAAAAGACTCCATATATGTGATAGCAGAAAGAATTTGGAAAGTGTTGGAAGGAAGGGAGGCGTTTACTAGGACTGAAGCTGTAAAATGAGGAGCATATGAAAGCTTGGATCTGTCTGTGATTTAGAAGCTGCGTATTGGCGAAGGTCCAGCCAAGACTGAAGGTTTAGTTGGTTTTGTTGTCAAATATAAGACCTTAAACAGGAATTAAAATCATCAGGAGCCTAGGAAATGGTTTTACCTGGGTAAGTAGCTCACTGTCTTGTAGCATCACTGTAGTGAACCAAGACATCATAAGAGTGGAAATAGGACATCAGGAGACTTTGGGGTGAAGATAAGTGGCTTATATTTGGTATGAGAGAAATGGAGATTACTTTTGATTAAACCTATAGTAACTAGGCTGCACAGAGTCTAAATACCTTTGTAGGTATTACTGAAGCCTGCAGTCAAGTATGTGACACAGGAAAAGAAGTCTTTAGAGACTTGAGGAGATCTCTCTGCAAGGACTCAGTTTGCAAGGTGGTGTATCAAGATATATGTCTGAATATCAATAATATCAAAATACCTCATCTGCAAGTTCCATCTAGTTGCAGCAGCAGGATGTGAGACAGATACAGCTGATATAGGGACTAGAAAGGCATTTAAAGTAACTTTTCTTTTTCAGGAGTAATAGAGCTTGCCAATATCCATTCATTAACTCCAGGCTGGTTTTTTTAATGACTATTCTCCATGTCTCTTGCATTTTATGCATCCAAGTGGATTAGAGTGGGTCAAACTTAGCTACTTCATTTTTTTTAGTATCCTCCTAGTAATCAGTACAAAATGCAGATACTGCAAGCTAAAACAATTGGAACTTTTCAAATATCTTAATAAACTATATTCTGCAACTGTTTCTTGGTTGGTACCTCACAAAGTGTTTTTTCTTACTCCTAGGCAGTATATGAGTATATGAGTTAATTCATATAGTTAGGAAGGCACCCAGCTACATGGTTATAAGCACATCTGACAATGTCTTATCCTTAGCCAGTCATTTCCTCTTTGAGAGGAGGTACACAAGCTTCCTCTTTGAGATCTATAATAGGTTTTCTCTGAGGAGTCATGTAGGTCCTCTGCCAAGACCCGTATTTGAATTGCTAAGGTTGGCTTGGACGGCACAACCTTGAATTTAACACATCTTTCTTGTTTTCCAAAATTGATGTAGATTATCATGGCCCCATTTCCCCACTAAACAAATGACATTTCCAGCTTCTACAGTGACCTTGGTATCTCGAATGAGACATGACAATTACTGACACTAGAGTGTTGTTTTTCATCAGAAAGCAAAAATCTTATTTTTGGTAAGTAGCTCAACACTGAATTACATCACCATTGAGAATACTGTGTAGGATGGAGGTTATTGGCAAAGGCTCCAGCCCTGTGCAACTTTTCCATCAGACTGAGTGAAAATCAGATTACATTTTTACTTTTTGTCCCTGTTTTTTTCTCTGCATGTACAGTATTCCCTAGTGCTGCTTTATGTAGAATAATGAAAAGGCAGAAACTTACATAAATGACCCTGAGACTTGTAAAATTGCAAACAAGAAATACAACGTCTTTATAGTATCACAGAAACATTTGGGTTGGAAGGAAGCTGTTGAGATAATCTAGACCTGTGTTTCAGTTTGTGTCCATTTCTTCTTGGCGTGTCACTAGGAACCATTGAGAAGAGTCTGGGTTTCATTGTCTTTAGTACCTGATGAGAGGAAATGAAGAAAAAATCCCTCTGGGTCTTTTCTTCTCCAGGCTCTTTTGGCCTGTTCTCTCATGCTCCAGATCAATAATTATTTTAGTGGCCCTGTGCTGGATTCAGTCTGGTAAGTCTGTATCTGCCTCATTTTGGGTAGCACAGCCCTGGACCCACCACTCCAGACGTGTCTCACTGGTGCTGAGTAGAGGGGAAGGATCATCTCCCTCAACCTGCTCTTCTGAATGCTGCCCCAGAGACTATTACAATTGAATGGTCGTGTTTTAATTGAATCAAGATCTGGTGTCTGGAAGTTCTGATCGCTTCATTCTGTGCTATTGTCAGGACATCTGCCTTTTACTGGGGATCCTATAGGGAATAAGCTGGTATCTGCTTTGCTGGTCGTCTGTAGAGTGAACTAAGCAATGTAAACTAAGCTCTTGGAATTTTGCCTGCCTCAGAAACACAGGAGGTTTCCAAGCCAACCTAAAGAGACTTCCAGCATACACCACTGTCTTCCATTCTGGACATGATTTTCATTGTTTTGAACTGGTAGGAGGAAAGTACATTTTCTTCTAGGCAGCTGCACAAGTGCACATAACTTGATTGTTGATCCATAACAGACAGGCTCTAGGTAGACTTTCTCAAGTCAGCCTACATGCAGCAGGGTCACAGCCGTTATCACCATCACCTTATCTGGCTTCGGTATCAGTGGCTCTTTGGCCACATGGTGGGATCCACAGCTGCATCCAGTAAACCTGCCTTGGGTCTGTTACTCAGCTTTGGGGGTTCTGTTTTGTCTGCTACCTGTGTACTTCCACTGTAGTTCTAGAAGCTCTCCATCAACCTTTGAGATGCAGCTACTTGTGATCAACATGAGGATCCACAGACATTAGTTTTTGACTGCTCACAGCAAAATCAGTAAAGGACCTCTTCCTTCTGCCAAGGTAGTCACCTCTCCTCAATCACTTTTGTTATCTACCATGATTCCCAGTGTGTCCAGATGGGGAAAACTAGATCCAGTTCAGAAAGAGGGGCGGCCTAGAAGTTCAAGAGCTCTTCAGTTGACAAACTGAAGAGCTCAAGACCTTAGGCTTTTGACTCCTTTGGCTGTCTTGAAGCCCAACTCAAAATTCCTATCAGTTTTCTACATGTTATATAATTTTTCCAGAACTAAAGACATTGCCAGAAGCAAAACTTTCCTTTGCGTGATGCCAGGTAGAAAGCTATTTCAAAATCAATGATGCATTGGGGGAACATGTTTCTGAGTGAGCTGTATAAACTCCTAAGCTGCAGTGATGATGTTGTCCTGAATAGGAGTCTGAAAAGAACGTTCCCTGCTTAAATTACCAGTAGACATCTGTAATCACTTTTCTGCAGCCAGGCATGGCACCTCTATGCCCTGTGCTGTGCACAAAAACAACTCATTCACATTTGGGACATTTATGGGCCTCAGAGATCACTCTGAAACATTTGTAAAGGAGCTGCTGCCATATTAATACTCCCTCTCTTTGTGTGACATACCTGAAAAAGAATTATTGCTAGGGCTTCCACCTACTTTACAGATTCCTGCAGCTCATATTGCCCTACCACCCATTCTGCCACTGAGCAAGGCCTTGTCCTGTTGTCCATGTTTGCTCCACTAAGGGACTGATCTTCATCTCTTCTGACTATGACAGAGGATTGCCAAAGCCATGCTGGTTTGAATCTCTTAAGCTGGCTCAGTTTACCTATCACAACAAACGCAAACACCAGGAAGAAGACAATAATCCCACAAGGCAACCTGAGTAAGACATCCAGCTACTCCTGGTAGAAGGAAGAACTATGCTTCAATGAACAATGGTCTCTAGAAGTGCTGTGCCCCCTCTTGCACTTCCTCTGCCTCTCCCTTTCCTTTGACGTCTTTGCAATTACGGTGTGCTGGTTCCCCAACACTGATAAAGCCCTCATGCCTTTGACATGGCTTAGTATTGAAAATACCAATCTATATATGTCACATATTTATGTCACACAGATGCCTGCATCACATTGAAAGTCAATGTGATTTAGTCTCTTAACTCAATTCCTTTTGAAATGTTGTCTTTGATGATCCCATGCATTTCATGAAAAATCCAGTTCTAAATATAATTTTGATGTAGTTGATAACCTAGACAACTAAATGTTATGATTTTCAGCAGCTGTAGTGTCATTTAGAGACATTAGCAGATATGGGGTTTATAGCCATATTCATCTGATCATCTTCTCCCAGCCTAGACACACACTGAAATCTTACTCTTGTCTATTTCACAAAGCAAAGAATCCAAAAAAGAGCATCAAGGAATGCAAAGGAAACATAAAGTCTTGTGAAAGCACTGTCATGGACAATGTCCCAAGTTGAAGTCATTTTACTAAATGTGAAAACATCTTGCAAATACTGTAGGTTCACAGTTATTTTAAGAATGGTCTATGCTTTTTCCTACTCCTAAGGTGAAGTGGTCTGCCTAGTCGAGTCTTGGTTTTTATTTTAATATTTTCATATTTACATTCTTCCAGACATCTGCACACAAAAATCATTTTGCTTAAAAAAATGGCATAGTTCACACTGTCAGTGCTGTCGTTGGACTTTGATACTTGGATATTCAAGTCCTTTACTGAAGCAGCTATGTGAGAGTGAGCTGACAAAAACACCTTTTCTAGATCTTCTAAACAGGGATGGACAGAGAGTAACTCTGTGAAGGTAATTAAAGGATGTTTTTTGCAGAAAGCGCTTTTGCAATATAAAGTAATTCTGTATTTAAATATCTTAGGTAATCTCTGGGTTTAGGGAGATTTTTACTTTAATTGTTCATTTTTTCCCTTTCCATATCACAGTTTAATCATGTGCTCCATCCTTTTAAAGTGACTGGGTGGAATTTTAAGTGGCAGCATACTAAAAAAGTAATTCAGCTGTGGAGCTGCTATAATTCTGATGGTTTGGGCTCAACCCTACATGCAAGCATTAATTAGCTTCAGTTCATGAAGCAGGCTTTCAATGACTGAATTTCTAGATTGATATTGTCTTTTCGAATAGTTTTCATTCTTCATCTTAACAGTATGCTCCAGTGCTTTGTGGCAGCTAGTGGAGTTCAACTTACTATGTAAGGTATGAATGACTTTCCCCCCGCTCAAATTGATTTTATTAAAAGCAAATTTTGAAAATGCAAAGATCCGTTTTTCTGATGAGCCTTGGATCTTTGTATGCTAGTTAACACCAATCAAAAGAAATAGGATGAAGTCAGCATAATAAAAAGCCTTCTGTTCTGTTCTTCCCATCACAACTGCAAGTGTTCGTAAATGTTTTCTGATTAGTTCTGCAGAGGGTGAAGTGTTCTAAATCCTTCCTTCCCTAGCATCAATATAATAGAAAATACTAGAGAATAGAATGAGAACAAGTGAATTTACTCTTGTAAATAGTATTGTTGCAGTCACAGCTTTAATATACCTTTAAGTTGGGCAATAACCAAAATCCAAAATTAGTCTGGGTGACTATGGAGCCAATAAGTGAAGTGATAAAGAGTCACAATGAAGACTTTATATCTGGTTATGTTAGAATTTATTTTAAACTGTTATTAGAGGATTTTCATAAGAAATAACAGGGTGTCCCTTTGCAATCTTAGGAAATTCTTTAAGTACAGGAAAGGTGACAGAAATCAGAAAGCAAACAAATGTGGTGTTGCCTCAAAATGGTCATAAAGACGATGAGTGCATCCCAGGAAGCTGAAGCAGAATGTTGCCCATTTACCTAGCTTTATTACTTTTTATTATATATTCTTGACAAGAATTCTTTAAAGAGGAGGTTTAATACTTGAAAATTTTCTGATCTGCCCTACCTGAAAATGAAATCTTGTCTTTCCTGACAGTACACTGCTGTGCTGTTGGGCATTTAGCTGGATACTGTAATGGGAGGCAACAAGCATTTTCCTGTGTTCTTTGCTCAGAGTGGGATCAGGCTTGAGTCCAGCATCAAAATCTATGTTCAGATATTTAATAATATTTCTTAGTAATAACCCCAAACCTTGTTTCTTTTCTAATAAACATTTTTGTTTGTTTGTTTTAGATCTCATATTTTAACACAGAAATCATTCATTGTCTGCCAGAGGATCTGCTTTTCAAGGGCATGCATGCTTTACATCATAGATAGAATTCTAGGAGTAAGCGAGTATGAATCATACTGGTCCCGAGAATCAAAACACTTGCCTTTCAAACCATGCTGCTCAAATAACAATAGAACAGAAAATAATTCAAATCTGTTTTGTGTTAATTCAGAAAGCTCACAGATATTTTTAAGAGTTGTGTCAAATATATGTAATACAGTCTTATAGGAGAGGGAGATTGCTGTAGCAGTTCAAGCTATGGTCTTTGTCCTGAAAGCCTGTTTAATCCTTGTCCTGACATTCCTTTGAGACCTTGAGGCAAACCACTTAGCATTTCTGTGACTCAGTTCCTCAACTAAAACTGGAAGTAATAAATTTTCCCCCTGGCAATGACATTGTGAGAAAATGTACATTCAAAGAATTTTGAACTCCACTTAGACTTTATTCCTGGCTATCTATATGTATAGCAATACAACAATCAGCATGTAACAAAGCAATGGCTACTTCTTTATAAATAAGTCAGACAGTTTAGAATTAATTATTTTTTCTTTGAAGTTCAGTGTTCAATATTTGCAATATATTGTTCAGTACCGTTATTGACTAACATCCAAATTCTACTGTCCTCATTTTGGCAAAAATTCTGGTTAATTTTGTAGTCTGGACTCCAGATTTGATTCTGTAGAATGCTGAGCAGATATTTTCTTTTAGTTTTGCTAAAAGCATTTTCAGTTCAGCACCTACCAGCAGCAGATCATTTTTAAAGCATTTTCTGACTCCTTTATGAAAGCACAATGTTATAGAAGGATAATGGACTTGCTTAGATAGATGTTGGGTGGCTAGCATTTGTTATTATGCTTGATTTTTCTTACTAGAGATACATCTTTGTAATGCCAAACACATAATAAGATAGTTGATATACATTCCTGTCAGAGAAACTGTTCTTGGGCATGTTTGAATCACCCAAAGTCCAGTTCAGTCAAATCTATCTGTTCTCCCCATGATTTGTATTTGAAGTAACTTCAGTGTTGACCAGTATCACAGCATACATTTGTTTGTTTAGTCCTCAAAGCTTTGATATTAAATTCGAAGTTGTCCAACTGTGCCTCTTAACTATCTTCCTTTGCCAGTGTGATAAGGAATCTAAGAAAGAGTGATCTTAAATGGCTAACTCTGCATTGGTATGCATTCTGCATAGCCCTCTGAATTTTCTTAGCAGCACAAAAACTCAGAGAATTACATGGATATTTTACTAATATTAGTGAGAAAATAGTGGGCATTCTTAAATTTAAACATTTTAATCTAAATATGATGTAATTGTATTGTAATGTATAATTAATGTGTGTGATATGTTGAAGGTTGATTATGTGCCTGAGACCTTTTGAATTTGTCTATCATTTTTTAACCTTGGTGAATTCCTAGGAACATGAGAACAAATACATTGTGCTTGTTACAGTAAGAGGGAATTGTGTTTGTGATATCTAAAGCAGATAGGTATCTGCAAATTTCCTGTGTGCATCCACGCTGCAACTACTGTGTGTTAGTTTCGGCTTGGGCACACATCCTTATCTTTGCTCACAAAGTCCCATTTAGTTCAGGTTTTTGACAGTAATGATTTCTGTGAAGGTTTTTGCAGCCTTAGACAGCAGCAGGAGGAAAAATGTTGCTTTTGTGCAAAGAACCTGTCTCAAGCAAGGGCACAGGAGGTTCAGCGTTTTAGGCAGTGCTACTGGGGAGTGGTCTGCAGTACACTGAAGACCAGGAATTTTGTCTCAGGAGACAGGCTCTTATTTGCCCCCTCTCCTCCTTATTTGCATATATCCACAGAATAAAATGTTCAGATCTTCATATTCATCGTGCCAAAATAACAGAAGATAAAAGCTCTCCCCAAGCCCAGTTTTTTTTTCCTTTTTTTTTTTCCTTAATAAAAGCTGCAAGACCATTAGAAACTAGGCCTTTTATTAGAGTGTGTAAGTGCAATCTTATCTGTGTACCTTAAGGCGAGCATGATTGTAAGTTATCTTTCATATTCAGAATTACTGTACCAGAGAATTGGTCTCTAGACAAGTATCAAGACAGTCTGGTAGTGCAATAGCTGAATAATAGAGATCAGCCTTCAGGACCCAGCCTTGAGCCTGACATCAGTCCTCTGTGCATGAGCATCAAAGGAAACCATATTTAGTCCTCTAGGATAGTAAAAAGATTGTTTGAAGTTAGTAAAGCACATGTGTAAGTATTGGCAGGCTCAGGGCTTTTATCCTCAATGAATACAAATATCTTACCATGTTAGAAGTCATTATTGTTTAGAGATAATAGATGCAAATATTTGAAGCAGATAGCCTTTGAAAAAATATGCTGGTTTGAGAGGTTCATTATACTATACAACTTTTGTTTCCTTCTGTGTGTTCTGAAAGGATGCTAATACATCTTTTAAAGAGTTTAAGCTTTTTTTGTCCTTTCTTGCTTTTGAGAAAAAGTGTGTTTCCATGTCAACTAGCACATTTGTTTCCATATATTAAGACCCATTGTGTAATTGAGATTTTTTTTTCACTGCAAGATATGACTTGTTGAAGGACAAGTAGACTCCTGTTAAATAGACCTAACTGGTTAAAGTTTTAAAATGGAAATCATCAGCCCATTGTCATTTGAACACATTCAGTAACATGTAAGTAGACATTCTTAAAAAATGTGGCTGCAGCTTTAATGGAATGGACACCCAGTTTTATTCTGCAGAAATGCAGAATTTCTCAGACAATTAAGAGATCACACATGAGGATTCAGAGTTGCTACTGCAGAATAGAGGGAAAGCCTCAACTGAGCCAGGTTACAGCATGAGGAAGGGTTAGGACAGCCAGTCCTTGATAGGGTGTCCTGCACCTTGTTTGTGGTCACCAAGGTGACTTCACGTATGGTACCTGATTGCCTGAGAAGTGTCAGGAGACACAATGAAGTATTGCACCTTCCAACCCATCACCTGCTATGCTGCTTTGACCCTCAAAGGTTTGCATTCCTCTTTACTTGGTTGACTATGCCTCTTTCATTTAAGCTTTTTGTATTTACAGAGCGAGCTGGGTGGAAGCATTGCCACTTTTTTCTTTTTCTTTTCTCCGTTGCTGAAGAAATTCAGGTAATTTTCCATCAAGAAAAAAAAAATCACTGAAATTGTTAACCAGTTGAGATTATAAATCTACCATATAATTTAGTTTATTACTTTTCCGAAGGCAACTAAGCTGCCTTTAAGGCAGTTCTTATAAAATCTCCTGCTAATCAGAAGCACTCAAACCTTTGAAAAGTTTGTCACTTTTTTGCAGTTAACAGTATTTCCACTAAGCCATTTGATTATACCTAAAAGCAGGAAAGAAGCAGGAGAGTCCTTGTAATAGTGTTGATATGGCACAGACATCCTATGATGGATTTTCTGTTAAGAGTGGCAGTTTATCTTCAATATTTTCGTGTAAACTAAGGAGCAAATTTACTAAAATAGTTTCTACTACATACAGCTTAGGAGAAGGGGGAGAGGGGGGGAAAGCCAGAACATATAAGCCCATGTATTTCAATTTACAATTCCTAGTGAATAAACTTAAATTATCATAACAAAACTTCAATCACTATAATAGCACTCTTTTTATTGTAAGAGCCAAAGTAATTAATCTGTATATTTATGATCCTTGTCTATGATTAGTTTTCTGTCACAGGATGTGGTGAGTCTGTGCTGTTATGACTATATTTTATTTAATAATATTTTCCTACACAGTGCTGAACACTTCCTGCTGAAGCAGCTGAATGGACAAATCCATGAAGATATCTTTCATTTTCCCTGACAGTGAATGATGTTTCCATATATAAACATAATAATAGAGTCGTTACATATGCACTCACATTATCATAGCTGCTGTGTGCTCAGTGTTATTCAAAACAAGGCAGGAAGCCAAATTTTCCTAGTTCCCATTTTGATTCAAATTGTATTTGTAATAAAGGGATTTTCATTCAACCTAAATGCAGTTTCATCCTCGTCCAACAAACCTCCCCACTTTTTTTTATTATTATTATTATTTTTCCTTTATTCTAGGTCACTCAGTCTTGATGCAAGAGAAATTCTCCTCTGGTGGTGATAACAGCAGTGCTACTCAATGAACTATAACAAGGGCTCTAAATGCATCTCCCGTAGCATACCACAGTGATTTGCAAAAGTGGGAATAAATCAAAGCAGTGAAGAGATGCCATGTTGAGCCAGAAGCTAAATGTTACATCTTGTTGCATGAGGCTGGGGGGAGAACAGATCCTGTTTTTCTGGCAGCACAATATCTTTGTGCTTGTTACCTCCGATCCAACCCCATTAAGACAATCATTCAGAATCTGCAGGAAATTGTCACCTCTTTCTTTCATGCAATGGCAGCTGTTATTGGTGCCTACACACATTTCTCATTTCCTTCAAGATTTTCAGCACACATTAAAAAAAAAAAAAGCTTAATTTATATTAGAAAATGTGTCAGCTTACCCTGAGGCTCAGCATGGGCACCAGGGGAAAAAATAAAAGATAAATGCCTCTAGGTGAACTGGCAGAGGCTCTAATTCTCTCCTCACTCTACTGCTAACACAGTATGCTCTGCATTAATCATTTCACATAGGCAGGCATTTAAAAAATCTTCAACTATTTTAAAACAAAGATGCGTTGCCCTAAACCTAACAATTATACAACTGTATATTGTGGAAAAATTTCAGTTCACACATACCATATCCCCTGGTAGAAGACATATAAAACAAATTATCTGTCATGATTTTTATTGTTCTGTTTCTTTTGTCTATACAGTTATGTCCCCTCTAGTGGGCATTTTTTGTCTGTGGGTAAGGAAGGATATATATATATATATATATATAATGTTGTCATGTGTTTGTCATTCAAATGCTGACATAAACAGGATATTTCCTATCTCCCATTTTTATCATGTGGCTGGATAAATGTATTTTGTGGTCCTAGTGAACTGTTGCACCTCAGTCCAACTCAAATATGGAGTGTTTTTACTCTCTGTGCTGAGATAGAGGGAAATATATTTTCTCCCTTTTGTAGCTCATGGAAAGTTGTGTGATGGGGAGGGAGTGGATGACCAACAATCAAATGAGGAGGTGGTGGACTGGAGCAACAAATAAAGTGTCCGGGATGATGTGAACAGGAGAGATGTCACAACCAGAAAAACAGGGCCAAAGGGGTCTACTCCTAGGTATCCACACAAACTAGAAAGTGCCTACAGAAGAGCAGGGTGGGGAAAGATCTAACAGCTATTTTGGAAAACTCACAGGACTGGATGCCTTTCTAAAGTGCATGTACACTAATACATGTGGCATGGAGAGGACACAGGAGGAATTCAATGCTAGAAGTTTCCCATGCATTGTGGTCCTGAGAGAGGATCTGAGAGAAGAGGGGTCCAGGGCAACTGGAGGATTTTCAAGAATCACCTTCTGCAGGTTCAAATATGAAGCCTCTTGTTGTGGACTGAGCCAAAGATGGTAGGAGATCCATATGGTTGAACAATTCTCTCCTTACAGAACTGAAGCACAAAAGGAGGCTTACAAGAGGTGGAAGCAAGGACAGGTGATACAGGGAATATAGAGACCATGAGTGTGCAGGGATGGGGTTAGCAAAGCCAAAGCACATTGGGAGTTAAATCTGGCGAGGAAAGTGAAGGGCGAGAAGAAGAGCTGCTGTGCAGGCATCAGCAGCAAAAGGAAGGCCAGGAAAATATTTTGCTGCTGAATGGTGTGGGGAACTTGGCACCCAAGGCCATGGAGAAGGGTAGAGGTACTCAATTCTTGTTTTGCTTCAGTCCTTACAGATAAGGCTGACATTCAGAGATCCCTGGCATCTCAGACAAATGGGAAGATCTTAAAAAATTCATTCTTACCCTTAGTGAAGGAAGATCAGGTTAGGGATATTTTAAGCAAGACCATGGAAACTGATGGGAGGCATCCACAAGTGCTGAGGCAACTTGCCATTCTGTGTTTTTGAATAGTCATGGTGATGGGAGAAGGTTCCTGAAGAATGGAAGAATGCTGATGTTGCTCCTCTCTTCACAGAATCAGCTCTGAGCAAGAGGTTTGGAGTAGAAGCCAGGGGTGCCTTCCCACCTCAGTCATTCTGTCATGAAACTTTTTTCCACAGTTTCAGTTGCATGTCTCACAAGATCCATTTGCTGAGTGCAAAAAATTTCCATAATTCCCTTAGCCTATTAAACCTAAGTACATATTAGTCCATGGGATACACAGACACCATTCCCATGGAAATGTCAGGTTTAAATGGTGCATAACTTGGTAGGGAAAAACAAATTTGCTCCTTTGGAATTTGACAGAGTGTATAGAAATAGTGTTGCTGTGGTACAAAATGTAATGTGGATATGGATGTGTGTGCAGTGGGAGTGTAAAATCTGAGAACCGGGAAGGAAATGCTTTCAATGGGTATGATTTAAACAGCAGGGATGTATTGCCTGCAATCTACACAACAGCCAAGTACAGCTCTGAATATCCATTTTACTGATGCCTTTTTCTTCAAAGGTTATGGTTTGTGTGTGTTTTCACACAGGTGTAAAGGGATTCACAGCATCATTAAGCAAGCAATAAAAAGGCTAAGGGTCCAAATCTTTAGCTGCCATAGGATGGCATTTTTCTACTGAAGTCAATACACCTATTTCAATTTGCAACTCTGAATATCTGGCTTGAATGCTGCAGAATGAGTAGAGGACGGGAGAAGATGGGAAAAAAATACAGAGCCAGGTAATATCTATTATACAACTAAGAAGTACAGCCTAGAAACTTTCTTTGTTATAGTGAAACTGAACTCCTCTTGGATCAACTGACGAATATGAGTTGCATGTCTTCTGCAGGATTTTAGAGAGAGCCTTGGGTCCACAGAAGAATACACCAATACTGTTGCTGGAATCAAAATAACAACAACAAACGTGAGAGTAGCAGGGGAAATGGATACACTGTATTTTTTGCTTGCCTTCAGCTTTTCATCTTTTCAAATGGCTTTTTGAGAAATACATTTGAAAACTCTTGTGTCAGTGTATACTTTGTGTTATGTACTCTATGATTAGAGTGCTGCTACGTTAGAGTGTAATAATTTTAATAATTTCGTGTTTATTATGTCTCATTACATTATTTATTAGATTGCTATATTAGAGGTCACAAAAGGTTTTAAATGGTAACTGTTTGGTTTTGATCTTCATAGCTTTTTCAGAGAGGCAAACATACTACTTGCGCTGAAAATTTTAAGTGCTTTTTCTCCAGCTGAGTTAATTTTTTCCTAAAAAATTATACAAAATGCTCAATTACTTCTGAGTTTTCTTCTTCTATCCATCTCCCCACCCCAGCCCCCCTGCTGCCTAGTCTAACACTTTTCTGCCCACAGAAAATTTAAAAATGGCTGATTTAATAGCAACATTTGTAAATAGGTACTTTTATAAAATAAGAACGTGACAAATGTAACAAACAATTGTGTTCATATGTGCACGAGCGCGTAAGGAGCTGGTAACCTGGCTGCCTGCTAGAAGCTGCCTAAAGGGTTTCCCTCCAAGTACACTACACATAGTGCTTTAAAATATGTATGCAGAAGCAGATTCACACATGTGCTGTGCTGCTGGGGAAAGCCCAGTCTGCAGAAGTGCAGAGGAAGTGGCAAGTGATAGAATGAGTTTAGAAGGTTTGTTCCTGTAAAGGAGGGGCTGTGGATGTGATTTTGGTGCCCAAGCCATAGCCACCAGAAGTCGTGCCCAAATTGTTCTGGTGCTCAATTGCACCAGGTTTAACCTGAAGTGGTGCTAATGTGCTAAAAGACACTGTTACAGCCAGGGGGAACTTGTCAACCTAGGCACAGGGATCCGAAATTTAATCAGATCCTAAAAGCTGATTGTTTCGTCACACAGTAGAAACTCTCCTGTTTGACTCTTGAATCTTCTATAACTCAGAGCAAGAAAACACAGGGTATTCCTTTCTCATAAGGAATCCTTAATTCATGCAAGGTTTTCCTTAAAAGGTTCAACGTTGACCATAAACATGGGCATCTAGGCTCACAAAAAAAAAAAATTGAGATTTTTCTGTTAGTTTAGGACTGGCTTTCTATGGAACTACCTCAAGATCCAGTAGGGAAAGCTAATGCCCATATCCCCATTGAGCAGCAGAAAAACATTTTTATCTCATCTGTACTTACAGTTGCAGAAGTCACTAATGTTAAAAAGTAATGTTTCAACTATAACTTTAAAAGCTGTGTTTATATAGTAGAATCCCTATGAAAGGTCTTTCAAAAGTCATATTTTCTATTCTTGGCCTTTTTATGCTTTTAATCTTTCATATTTCCTGATTGTATTTATTTTGACCTCCATCAAGTGAATTCTCTATTACTGTTATTTTTCCAATTTTATAGTATTCTTGTAGCTTACTGTATTCTCTTTGATCTCCTCCCTTTCAGCTTTTTCTTGGGTCTTTTTCATCTTTTAAAAGAAGTTTTCTCCTTTTTCTTTTTGTATCTCTGTCTTCCAAGTGCAAGCCTTTATTTTGCATTAGCAGGTAAATGTTTGGAAATCACAAAGTCACAAAGATTCTGGAATTTTCTTCTGCTGAACACAAAATATTTCAAATTCTTGCTTCAAAGGCTTTCAGTAACAAAGAAGCTTTTCTCAGACCACTAGCAAATCCACCAAGTTCAAATGAACTGTCTTTGCTAGCAGAGATGAACTAATAACAGAGCAGCATAGTCTTGCAAGAGCGGCCAAATATGTTAGGGGAACAAACATATCCTTGACATCATAAGAAAAAAATCACAGTTTATCTCTTTAATAACCATCTTCAAGGGAAATTAATGCTACTTTGTCCTTTGTGCAGAACAGTAATTGGATTGTGTGTTTCAATTATATCTGGACAAAGGCCAGGATATTGAAATACTTCTAAATATTAGATTTTCTTGTCCAAAAATTAGATTTTATTGGCATTCTCTTTCCGAGATTTCTTCATTAAAATCTTCATTAAGCATAAATCTTCTTTCCACACAGCAAAAAAAGAAGAAATTGTTTTAAAAGGGTCATTTAGAAAGGTTTTCTCTCCCCTCCTCCCACTGTTTATGCTGAGAGAAGAGTTACCTAACAAGGTTAGAAACCAGCCTGCCTTACCTAGGATGGTTTTCAGCTAGTTTCTTGAACTCATTGTCCCAGTTTGGCCTTCCATAACAGGTTTTCTGTCTCAAACCAGTAATTACATCCATCTTGTCATCACAATGTAGGGCTATGTGAGTAGCCTAAAGGCAAATTAACAATAATTTTAGAGTCAAACACATACATCCAAGTAAGAGGCAAAAGCAACAATGCTGGGAAAGATGGAATGAGGGAAAGGACACTCTACAATTATCAAATGGAGGAGAAGAGAAGGAGAAAGAGAAGGAGAGGGAGGAGAGGGAGAGGGAGAGAGAAGGAGATGAGAGTTCACAATATTACTAGAATTGCGAAAAGCCTTTCCAAAAGTACCTAAGAGCCTCAGGTAGAGGCAGGTGCAGAAAGTGGATCACCTCAGGTGAAGCCCTGAACCAAGTGAGTTTCTCAGCTCCCAAATGCCAGGACAAAAATCCCTTTTTTCATGGGCATTTACTGTCCTTCTGCTCCTATGCTGTACCCATTACTGTGCTGTCTGGGTACTTCCCAGGTGCATTTAAAACCAAAAACCACTGTCACTCCTAACTGTACTGCTCTTGTGTAGGGGTAATATGCTTGTTTCCACTACAGACTATCATTATTGCTGTCACTATCAAGAAATGAACAGAGGGAAGTAAGTTTAAAAATGGACTTTGCATTTTGTCCAGGCCCTAAGATGATTATAATCATTTTTTGCAGAAGTGGTTGCTGAAATTTAGATCCATTTTGTAGGAATACTATTTCTTCTTCTAATGAGTCTTCCATGTTCCTTACCAACACAATTATTCTTGTCAAGCAAAGTGGTCACAAGAGGTCATGTTTCTAAAAGCTTCTTCTTGTTAGTTTGAGCCAGTGTCATGAAGGATTTGGAATAGTCTAAGAAAGACCTTAAAGTGTTTGGTAAGAGTGGGAGGTAGAAAACTGCGGAATTCTTTAATTGTTTGCAGCAAAATTGTCCCATTGATGAGATGGGCTGTTCTCATTAAATGGAAGTTTCCCAGGATATTTGATATTAGCCTTTGCAATAGCTCAGAGTGCTAAGGTTGCCTAGGAGCCCCAGGGGTATTGCAGGGACTTGTCCAGTCAGAGGCAGACCATGTGCCTTATCTGCTTGACCATCTGTGGCCAGCATGGAATCTGCAAAGAGCTCAAAGTATTGAACAAACATGTCTGAGGAGTAGACACGTGTCAGTAAAGGCCATGGTTTAAAGGTTTAAAATGCCCATCTTCCTTGGGTTCAACTTCACTTGACTACTGATCATCTGTATGGTGAGACAGGGAGAGAACCCTGAGAATGTTGTTTTGTTTTTTGCTAGGGGAGAAGTAAAATATAATGCAAATATTACTGATGCAGAAGCTCAAATTTTTAGGAGGGATGAACAGGAATTTACTAAAAAAAAAAAAAGTCCTATAAGATTAGGGAGCTTTGTGTGTATCTGAAGAAGATGATGTTACTGAGCACAGTGCCTAGGTGAGAGTGGGAGAAACAGCCACTGAAGAACCTTCCTCTGACAGGAATCAAGAGAGATCATGGGGTTGAAGAGAGGAAGAAATCCCTTCAGAAAAGTGCAGGGCACACAAGTGAAGAGAGACAGATGCCCACCATTGTCAAGAACCATTGTCACCCTACCTGACCTCTGGCCTGATATTTGCCCAAGAGGGAAGAGAGGTGATAGCTGAAAGATGAGGGCAGCTTTGTGGTTTTCAGGTTCCCCAACAGCTTCTTTAAGAGCAGGTTTTAGGTAATACTCTGTGATATTGCTAATGCAGAGCAGTAGTCTCTATATCTGCCATATACTTCACAATGGGAGTGGATTTTTCTGAATACAGCTTTATGCCCTCACCTCACTACTTGACAGAAACTCTAAGGAAAGCAGAAAGAAACAATGGAGGTTTTGTATCAGCAGAGAAAGAAAAGGAAAAGCTCTATGAAATCTGTATTTTTTTCATCTCTGCTAGGCAGCCCTTCATTCAACAGAGACAGCAGGAAATAAAACAGTAGAGCAAAGACTTCCCTGTTAGAATTTTTCTGGCAGGTGCCTGACTTACCACTGCATGATCTGAGTGATCCATTAAAAATGGAAGAGAGAGAGAGAGAGAGAGAGAAAATCAACACATTTGTGTTTAGCTAAAGACTAAAGAGGTTGAATAATATTGACCCAGTCTTAGAATTAAGTGCCTGAGGTGGTATGATCCAATGAAGTTATGAGATGGCAAATTTAAAGTCAATCAGAGAAAATGTCTTTTCAAACAACATGAATTAGACCATGGAGTTGGTTGCCAAAATTTTCCAAGTGCAGTACATTTCAAAAATGCACTGGATATATATATGTATATATATATGTATATGTATATATTTATTTATGTGTATATATGTGAATTACTAAAACAGAAGTTGTATTAAATAGTGAGAGTAAATGAAACCTACACTTTTTAGACAGTCCTCAACATTTCAGCACAAAAATGACAGAATCTGATGAAAGACTGTTCTTAAGACATAGACAAAATATCCCTTGATGAACACTCTATGCACTTTTCTGTGAGACGCCTGGTAACCATCTTTGCCCAAGACAAGGTGCAGGATTGGAGGAATCCCTGGCTTGATTTCTCCATTCCTGTTTTCCTAAATGTGAGATGTAAACAGACATCCTAGGATCTTCATATTTACAGTTATTTTTCTCTCTGCTTCATCCATCATTTATATAGCTGTTCCTGTTCCATATGTTACCGTACTGGAAAAGCAAGGTACATTAACCCTGACTTGTAACAGTTTCATTATTACCTGACTTTCATTCCAGCCAGTAAGAAATATATGATAACTGAGAAAATCATTTTTCCATTTTTCAGACATTTTTGCTTCCAAATGGAACAGAAGATCAGCAAACCACTCAAATGCTGATGGGTCTCGACAAATCCAGTAAAAATAAACCTGTCAAATACAGTAAAGAGATTTAACAAGAAGCAAACTTTTGATAATACTTAATAATTACTGGCTCAACTCATTAACCATATAGTGTGTTTTTCTTCTCCACACTAAATTTATAATAAACATAATTGAACATCATTTTGACATTTTTAAATTTGGATTGTCATCCTAAACAATGAGTGAATATATTAATGTGCTAGTGAAAGTAGGCAATGGGCAAGCTTCCCAAAAAGCCCTGCCAGTGCATCTCTGCTTTGACTTGTAATACCTAGCCTTTCGTTTCTTGAAAATAATATGATGATTATTTGAAATTTTGGATTTATTTAGTTTTATTCCGCATCGAAGCAAGGAATTCCTTGTTTCTCAAGATGTTATGCCATAGCTAACTCTTGATGTTGCCAAAAGGTAATTAAGTTCTTCAAGTCATGTGCCCTGTATAAAACAGGTGAGAAAAAGTCCTTATTCCTTTTTAAAAAATGTATTTCATGTTTAATTTGGAGCATCTAGTTCCTAGGGAAACCTGAAACTAAATTTACAGTTGCCAAAAGGGTAAAATGAACTGCTATCCCATGATTGGTTTTCTATTGTTTGGAACCCTCCTCTCTATCAAAAATTGACACAATTTCTCTCATCCAGATTTCACTAGTTTCACTTTTCATCTTTTTTGTTTATTATCTACTGGGCTGGAGAACCTGTTATCAAAGTTTTGTTCTACAGGTAGAAATTAGAGGATGAGATCAAGTCATCCTATAATTGTGTCTTTGGCAAACCAAATGTTCCTGAGATCACTGCCACTGAGGGGCACCCTTTAATCATTCCTATGGCTTATTTTTCCTATTGCAGTAAATAAAAAACATAGCAGAAGGTTTTTTTTTGTTTTTTTTTTTTTAACAAAGAAGATAATTTATTAATATCTTGTCAGAAGGTAATGCTTGCATAGGAAAAAATAAATCTTTCAAACAAGACTGTTAGTCATTGTCCATATGATGATGAGTTTCTGTTTCAAGAGTCTTCCTCTGGTATCTTCAGCTGGAACAGTGGGAGTCCACAAGAACCTTTTTCTGCCCAGTTTTTATAGCCAGCTGGCCCAGGGATCATTGTGACCACTCCTGCACGTGCATGATCTATTGTGATCTGTTGTCTTAACTGTATATAAAGCATATTCTAAGTAATTAGCTAATTCTAGAATTCTAATTCTGTCCTATATGACCGCTTCTGCAGGAATGGTTTCTGATGACCATTTGCAAATGTCTTGTCTGTGTACAAATTAATAAAGTTTGCAGCAGGAGCTGCCTCAGAACTGATGAAATGCCCTTGTCAGGATCTTATCTATGCACTGAAACTCAGTCACTCCTGGACCCATCAGGAGTTACCTTAGGGAGTCTTCAGCGCCTTCATGATTTCCCAGCTGGAAATCTCCTCTCACAATGTGTGCTGTGTAGAGGACTGGGACCAGTCCACCCCCTGGTTTCAGCTCAGTGCCTTCTATGAAGCCAACACAGATGTGGAGACAACTCATTTGTACAGGAGTTCCTGTTCTACCCAGAGGATGAATGCCCGAAATTCCCAGGCTGTCTGTCCAGGTACTACCCTGATGGCAGTATGAAGCACAATTACAAGACAAGTCTGATTGCAATTCTTATTACTCAAATTCTGTAGCTCTTGCTACACACTCTACCATTATTTTGACCAGATGGTGCCAAACCTCAAATGGGCCTCTGCCCATTGTATTTTTACAATGGCTGTGTATTTTCATAATTTATCCAAAGAAGAAATTCTCAAACATGGAGGAAGTCTAAAAATACACAGTTTCAGATGTGAAAGGAACAGCAGGAAGGACAATCTATAAGTTTATAAAAACTGGATGATTGGAACTTATTTTATTGTGACTGTGATTTTTATTTTGTTGCAAAATCCTTTGGCTTTTTTCAACTCATCGCCTTCTCTGCTCACCAGCCCCTCTGTCTTTTATTGTACTGCAATATCAAAGGTGATCTGGAAGGTATGTTCCCAAGGCAATCATTAACTCTTTTCCACAGGATCAATGGGGTAAAAATGCGTATTGGACACTTCTGAAATGAAAAACCAGAGAAAGAAACCAGAAAGCTATAAAGAGATTTCCCAAAGATTTAATATATTAGGTTGTCAGACTTCTGGTAAGGTGGTGGGAGAAAAATGTGGTAATACCATGCTTCAGTGGAGATTTGGTGAAAGACACTAACAGTAATTTGAGATGTTTCCTAGATCTGAGCGTACTGTAAGAGACCATCTGTGGTTTATGTAAGAAATATAAATGATGTATGATCCCAGAAACAGAGATAAGGCATTCAGGGTTAAGTAGGGTATTTTTACAGCCCAGGAATAAGCCTGTCTGTGGAACTTTAGTACTAACCATCTTGGCTGTTTGCTTTTTCCCCTCCTGTTTCAATATTTTGCCTTAAATATGACCTCATTGCTTTATGGAGGAGGGTTGCTGCTGATTTACCCTGGCATAGGTTATGAGGAAAAGCAAGCCCACTGATGTTATAGAGTTTCAAATTTGTGGCCAACAACAGCATTATTTTAAATTACCGAAACTAGGTAAGGTTCATAGCCTTAACCTGTATGTAGCTTTTTTGTGTCTGAGTCCTAAAGTTGTTCTATGTATTCAGCACCTCGAAAATCAGCCCACTGAGTGCTGTCAGTCTGTATCACACCATAGCTGTTGATTTGTAGTGAGAAATTTCTTCCCCCAGACTCTACTTGATCATCTTATTTCTCAAGTTTTTTCAGCAGTGCATTTGATGGAAATGTATATTTAGTACGTGTGTGTGGAGAGGAGATATGTGTTTCTAAATGAGTAAAGAAACGTTCATGGGGTAGCAACTGGGAGCATGTGGGCAGCACTGGGAGATAAGCACATTCAGGGAAGGAGGAAGGCAAGCTGGCCAATGAGTTGAGACAATACAGTCTTCAGACTGGGGAACTGGTTTCCAGAACATCAGACTATGCATCTTGAAGGAGTGCTTTTAGCTGTTTGCAGGCCTGGCTGTCACAGGAGCAGCCAGTCCCACTGGTTGGAACAAGCCACCTCTGGCACACTCCTCTAAGGAAAGGATGCTGCTCTCTGAAGCTGCAAAAATTCCTTAAGCTCATCCCGTGGCACCCATTGCATTGCCTCTGATTTTCACGTGGAGAGGTGGCAGGCATTTGGTGATGAAGAAAGACTGCCTTTGTTAGAAGAAGTATTTTTGGCTGCGATTATAATCTTAGAAAGAAAAGAGATAGTGAAGAAGTGTGGCCTATGGGTAAAAGGAATTAGTTTCCCTTAGATCAAAGAGGACTTCTAGTCTAATATGTTAAAATAAATGGTGTTTACAAAGAAGTCTTCCTTTCTTTACACTGGCTGCCCATAGCATAGCACAACATATTACATATATAATTAAAATACAATAAATGCACCAAAAAAATTAATCCTTATTAAAACAGTAGAATAAAGTAGCTCCAGTGCATTTATATAATTAAAGATTATTTTGAATCCTGTTTTTTTTTTCTTGTAAGCTTTGTACTATTAACTGACTGCAATTCTTTAGGACCCTTAAAAATCTGGTTTAGATTTATGTTTCATTAGTCTCCACCCACCCTACTGCCATCAATTGCATTTATCAGCTTGATGGCTTGCCCAAGTAAACTGCCTTAAATTTTCCAAGTGCTCTTTTTGCAAATTGAGTTAGATGCAGTATTGCTATTAATCAGATCAAAGCAGGGGTTTGAATAGTTGCTTATTTCTGTAACACGCTTGCAATTCATGGATATTTATCCTTCAGTTTCCTACATCCTGTATTTTGTGCAACGGACAAGAGCAAGAGCTGTGTTACCTCTTTCGGGTAAGGGGAAAGAGCATTCTTTATAAATCAGCTTCCATCATGAGGAAAGTCATTAGTAATTATCTGTTGGTGAGCATTCATCTGCTTCTCCCTGCTCCCTGAGGGCAGAGTTGGAGCTGCAGCTCTGGGCAAAGCCAGCTTTTCACTAAACAGGTGTCAGAGGAGGACACCCCTCTTCCCTGACTCTTGCTGCTCTGTCCTAGGCATGATTGAGTTTTCCTCTCAGTATGTAGCTGAGAGGAAAACTCTGAGGCTCAACTGCCACAACATGCTGTAGTTGTTTAAGGTACACATGGATTAAAAAAAAAAATTAGACTACTTCATGGATGAGAAAGCCACAAAGGGATATTAAAAACAGAAGTACAGCTCTTGTATCAAGGGGTTACTGAGCTATGAGTCTCTCAATGGTGAGGAAGTGTCGTGCAAAAACCAATCACCATCTGATTTTTCTGGTCTGTATACTTTTCTCTAGGTGTTCGTGAAGAGCTACTCTTGGAGACAGTATATGGGGCTAGATGGATATTTGGTGTTACTCAGTAGGACCTTTCTTATGTCTTTTGTAGGGAAGAGAAAGTGGATGCTTGCTAACACTAAAATCTGATGGATCAGTACAATTTTATCAATTTCTATAGCAATTGATCTGAAAAATGAGACCACTAATGAGAAAAAAAAAATCGTATTATGCATAACTAAAGCCAGTAGAAACTTTCCAGCCATGCCTGGTAGTACATGCAAAAAATGATGGGGAAATGAGGGCTCTAAGGCTATTTAATTGTGAAGAATCAATTAGATAAATGTATACTCCTTTTGATTTGTTGGTTTTTTTAAATTATACAGCTGCAGACATTATGGAAACTATGAGTATTTATATCTCAACCATATGTGGGCAACACTAAGAAATATTAGTTCAATAACTGTAATGATAGTTGTACTCAAATCAAAATGAAGCTGTTAAAAAAAAGAAAAACCTCTTATTTATTTCCTTAATAGACATTTCTATGGTACTCATCATGGCAAAAAGAGAGTGCTGAATACTTTGAGGAAGATTAAATTATTTGTAATTAAACTACAAGTGGAAGCTTTTAACCAATGGGAAAGAAAAAAAAAAGTGGAGCTACCCTGAGATTAATCGCTCTGAGATTACTGCTAAATTTTTTTAAGTAATGCTGTGAACTTCGTCATGACCTTTCATCCACTCTTTCAAAATATTTTAGAAGCACTACTGAAATTTAGCCTTATAACACCTGTGAAAAATAAACATCATTATTCCCACTGCACCAATAAGGAAGCCAAGATATAAAGAAAAGACAAACAGAAATCCTGATAATTTTGTGTTTCACAGGAATTCAGAAAAGCTATAGAAAAATATAGAAAAAAATTTTGTATAGCAGAAAAGCATGGCAGGATGCATGATGCATTTATCTCTGCAGGCACGCTTAGCCAAAATTCTCCCTGTGAATGAACACCTTTAAGTATTCTATTGATGCATAGTTGAATTCTGTTCTTTTCCCCTTAACATAGCAACAATGACAATAATAACAACAAAACTTTTAATTATATACATGTAGAGTATACATAATCTACATATATAAAGTTTGTATGCATATGCATAGCTCTCCTTCCGGTGAAAAAGATCATCCTGGTACAATCGTAGTGTTTGCAAATACACTTATTTTCTCAAAAAGCATGTATTTCCATTTTTATTCCCCTCCCTTCTCAGTGCTTTTTCTGCCTCAAAGATCCCCCCTGGCAATTTGAACCTGTCCTCAACCCCTCAGTTACTAAAATCCCAGATGCTTTTTCAGTGGCAGCTCGTCATTAAGATGCCAGTTTTAACACTCTTTCATTTAAAAAGATCAGCCCCTTGGTCCTGCAATCAGCTCCATATGTATTGACCCTTTCAGAGATCTGTCCCTTCCAATGCAATTTCAATGTTTGTCCTTAAATGTGAAATGTAGAACAGCTCCTGATTCAGCTTTTAAACTGGAAAATGGCCTAAAAGCTGTAAGGTCCACAAGCTACCACTTGCCATGATGGATATGGAAGAGAATGTTTAATGCTGATTTTTTTCTGTGCCACCTTCTTACCCTCACCCCACTTCACCTTTTATCTCTTCTTCACCTTTACTCACCAGTGCTGCCTCACATGCCATTAGCAGAAGGTATATAACAGGTTATAAAATTAAGAGTATGTTAATTAATTTGGTGCCATCTTTACCTTATAGATCTGAACATATTTTTTCAACAAAATAATTAAAGTGGTGCGAGGGAGTAATATGCATCTTGATATATGCGTCTCATCCGGAGCTTAAATGCCTTTTATATTCCTTTTATATTCTGCTGGTTAATATCCCGACTTTGCAACGTGAGAAAAGCAGCACATGGTTCCTGAATGCAGCCTTCTGGACCAGGACATGCTGCTGAAGGACTCTGGTGAAACTTGTACCTGGGCAAAGAGCAAGTGCTGCCCTTCACTTCTGATTGAGATGACATTGCAGGATTTATTTTTCATAAGGAAGAGTCTAAGTTTCTTTTGTAGCTCCCTAATTATCCATCTAGCTGTGAAAGACATTCCACAGTTATCTCCAGTTGCTATTGAAAATCTGATCCTTCAGATTTTATTAAAAACATTGCAGATTGGGCTACCTTCTTTCTTGGAGAGTGACTGGGAGTTCAGGAGACTTCACCCCTTCCTAAGGCAACTGGAAAGGGAGTGACTGCTTCTCAGAGCAAGTTAAAGAGGCTCACTCAAGTGAGACTCTAGCTTTGAATTGCCTCTCTCCCCTGGCTGAGTAGGCTCACTTGCAGAACTTTTTAATGAAGCAATAAACTTTTCCACCTACCTTCTGCAGTGCCAGCACTGTGTTAGGGTTGCAGCATTTGTACCAAATGGATTTTAAAATAGAGGCAAATGGTGTGACTCCAATTCCTGCTGCAATGCACACACTGACTCGGTAGTGGAAGATGTCTGTGGTTGCAGATCCATATGGTCCATCCACAGCCAGTCTACAGCAAAGAAACATTTAGTCAGGAATCAACAAGACGTAAAGTGACAGAAAGGTTAACATTTGTTGGGCTACACATTGTCAAAACTGAATTTCTGTTAAAATAAAAGAGAAAATGCATGTCTAAGGTGGCACACAAATTGCCCTTACAAATGCATTTAATTTTCAGTGAGTGCCATTTAATAGCAAAGCAACTCTCTTTTCTGAAATGAGAGAAAAAGAGCACCCATGTGGATTTGGGGCCTGGCCATCTATTTAAGCATGCAATTGCAATTTTCTGGCTTTCTGAAATGTGATTAGTCATATAATTGCATGTCCAAATTTAGCTGTGGAATTTGCATATTTAATTATGAATTACTGAAAAGCATCCTGTTTTAGAGCTTTATTTGTTATATTGTACATATCAAAGTAAAGAGGAACAGATTATATTAATCATTTTTAGAAGTTCTGTATTTGAGTTAAAGTAATAAAGGAGAAGGCAAGAAAAAGGTCATCATATGCAAGGGAACTACTATTTTCTCAGCTCTTTCTGAAAAAGCAGTATTTCAGGAAATAATTTTTGGCATAATACTGTACTTAGTATCTGATGTAAAGGCAAAAATGTGTAGGGAGACATGCTTGTTGATATTACTGCCTCCTGTAATCATTGTTGCTGATGCCAAGAAATAAATTTTGGTCAAAATTAGAGATGAAAAAGATTGTTGAATAATGAGATTCATTCCTTTAGCTACATGAAATGTAAATACACACAGTACTTTGGAGTGCTCTTTCCAGCCCTGTCTTTATACAACATACATGCTTGGAAGATGGTTTTACCAACACCCCGTCCTTAGGGGAAAAAAAAGGTTTTTTCTTCCTTTTAGATTTTATGTTGTTTTGTGCTCTTTACTGCATGAATCATCCTTAAAATTTATCCTTAAATAGTACAGATAAATATGCACACAGGATTAAAATGAAGTGTTTAAACAGGAAGAGAAAGGGGCAGCCCCAAGCAACGCTACACACAAATATAGGGACACAATGTATCTCAAACATTATTGTTACTTTTTTAAAAGTCCTAACAAACATTTATTATTTTATTTCAATATTCAAGATGCCCTGCAAGTGCAGTAGCAAACAAAACAGCTACTCTGGTATAATTGCTAGAAATCTGACCCTAGACATAAAGATTATTTTTTTAAAATATGTACAATTATTCAGATTATTGCCCAGCCCAGTATTTTTAGGATACTCAAAAATTCCTGTAAAATATGGGTAATTTATGGTGTATTACTATAGTTCCTCAGAACAGCTTTCAGACAAGCCTTCTGTGTAGTTCAGTGTGAGGCTGGAAGCAATTCTCATTGTTGTCAGTAGATTGAGAAAAAATTGATCTGGAAGAAATTTCAAGGATTCTCTAGTCTGTTGCTGTGCTATAAGACAGGTTCAATTATTTCTGAATCATCCCTTGAAGAGATTTGTCTTGTCAGTCTGCTCCTAAATCCTCAGGTGACAGAGATCCCATCATTGGTTTGAATGCTTTACTCAGCCACAGCTATACAGCTGAGCCAAACACAAAACCTCAGAGAAAGAGGAGAAGGAGAAACTGAGCTATGCAGCTCATTCATTTGACCTAGACAGAGTGGATGAAGGGAGGAAGATAGTAAATAAAGTGCCAAAAAAATATTACAATTGTATTTGCTGAAGAGATGTAGAAAATAGGGCTGTGGACTTTCTTACTGTGGTTTGGATTGTCCATATTCTTCCTATCTGTTTCATTAGAAAAAAATTAGATTTATGGGAAAGGCAGGAGAAATATTTCATTTTGAAAAAGTATCATTAACAGATTCTGTGATTATTTTTAGAATTTAAACATTTGCTGATCACCATGATGATTGTGTAGCACTCCTGACTGTGAGAGCAGTTAGATTTTGGGCCAGTGTAATTAAACCAGCAATTAAGTCAGCCAAAATCCTGAAGAGACATAACATGGAACTTAATTATTTTCACATTAATAGCCTATTCTATGGTTTTAGCTTCCAAATTTGTCAGAAATCACAACTGCCTTTGCTACCTATGTATATGTAGGAACATTTATTTTAATCCTCTTTAAGTATTAAAAAAACAGATATTTTATTCTTAACCCTCCCTTATTACTCAGTTGCTATGTCTTCTATCTTCTGCACAGTCTCTGCTATATATTATTTTTTTATATAGTCACCAATTTGATGTATAACTCCAGCTATTGAAACTGTGAAAGAGCCCTGTTTTTTGCTGGTTTAACTATTGAAATATTCTTTTTAGTATATTGCAAGAAAGAAACTGAAAAATGTCATTAGGTGCCCTAATGAGATTAAAAAGAGAAGTGTTTATATATGACAGTACTGTTAATTTCAACCCTGCATTGTGGCAAGCAACATTTGATAACTTTTTCTCTTCCTCGTTTTTTACACTTGCTGTCAATCACTTTGAACAATTTTTGCTCCAGTTCTGCTGAAATGGCATACTTCTCATTCCATTTGACTTTAACAAAGGCACTGATTTCATTTCTAATTCTTATTAACTGATACAATGCAAGGACTGGACCAGATTTTCCAGTCTGCACCCAACCTCTAATAAAACTCTGCAGCTCAGTGGTATCTATGAGCTTTCCAGGGGGAAATCAGTCCCTGCAGTCCCAGGCCCTACACACTCCACTAGAATTTAAATGATCCTGTGCTGGGCTCTTCTTTGCTGAAAATCTCCCCTATTCCTGCAAGCAGTGCAGAAGCAGAGCTACGTGGCTTGAATCCATTCAGTACAGAGCCAGATCCTTGGCTGGAATAAGTCAGGATGGCTCCTTTGACTTCAGAGGATCCCTGCCTAACTTGGATCAACAGAGAATCAACTTTTTGCTTGTATTAAGATGCCAAAAATACATAATTTAAACACAAATAACCTTTATAAAGTAGAGCAGGGTTTGGAAAATAGAGACAATGTCAAAGGACACTATCAGAAAGAAGTAAGTTTTAGGCAGATGTTTCAGGGACAGCAAAATATCTAAATAACTGAAAAGGAAAAACTAGAATTTTGGATATTAAGTGATGGGTACCATAAGCATAGAGGCAAAAATCCAGCAGATATCTTCCAATGTCATTTATTAAGCAACTGTCTTCCAAAAGAGATATCTTTAGGTGTAGATATAGGTGTTAGAGATCCAGATGGAAGTAACAGAGATAAGGATGTCGATACAGACTTTAAGTCTTGAATGAGTCATTGCATCCTCTTGGTAGCTGCTGGCCCCAGTTCATTACTATTTTTTTTTTGTGGTGTTTTTTAGCTTAATGTTGTATTTATGAATCCAGAACTACAATCTAGTAATGTATCATAAAAAACACATGCAAAATTAATTAAAGTTAAAATGTTAACATTTCTTTAAAATGTAGAAATAGCATTTTAAAACCTATTGTCTCTTATTCAAACCTTGGTAACATCCACAATTCCTTCAGAGCTTTTTCCTCTGCTCCAAAGGCCTTGAAAAGGGCTGCAGTCCAATCCCCAACGAGCCGGATGTGGACGCTGAAGTAGTCCTCCTCGGGAGCTGAGGTGAGGGTGAAAGGGTGCCACTCCAGCTGTGAGACTGATGGGCACTGCAGGAATATATATTGGCCAGCACCCATTTTAAAGCCATGTTTCTTCATGTGGATCTCAAGGACTCCAGAGGAGTGCGTTACTACCTAAAGAATGATAAACGGACACATTTTATTTTGATTCAGAAGAGTAAATGTTTGTTTTCATTAGGTCACAGGTATCCCAGCCTGCACGTTGCAGTGTTGTTGCCCAATGGCTTGAGAGCATGTACAGTATTGTATATATTGTACATTATTATTATTGTACAGAGCATGTAAACTATGTGTTGTGGGACAGCTTGACTTCTGAGTGCAAGACACAGAGGAAAGGCTGTAACAATTCAACAATTTGTCAAATTTCTTGGTATCAGCTGTGCGCAATATAATTATAATATAATTAGAATAATTTCTTAATTCCTAGTTTTGCTCTCATGTAACACTACTAACTCTGTGGGATTACAAAGTAAAAAGCACAGTGAGCTCAGTGCTAATACACTTTTATAAAGAGGTAGTGTCAGTTAGGCAGCAGTTTTGTATGTTACCCATAATAGACTGAGATTCTCATATCACAGCCACTCTGAAATCAGCAGCAGGACTTATCCAATATCCTGTTCCCGTCACACAAGATACACCTGTTCCTAATCCCTGGCTTGATACACATGGACCCAGCTGCTTCAGTAGCAACATCCTCAGTCTATTCTGGTGTGATTTAAATAGTCCCTTGGCACACAGCTGGAGGAAATTGTTGCAGTGGTATTAGCGGAGCTTTGACTATGTATGCTAACTGATCGCATAACCCTTCATCTCCTTGGAAGACTCCAGATTTTATAGCAAAAACTGTGTGCTGCTACTGGAGTCAAGGTTGTCTCTGGCATTAACTGCAGTGGAACATGGTTTTAGCTCATTAAAAAGGGAGACCACAAACAGATGTTTGTGTTATGGTCGTGTGAAGCCCTGTACTTCATTAATCAAGTTTGGTCCCACATGGAATATTCTTATGGATTTGCTATCGGAATAAATGCAAAATGTAAAATCAATACTTGGCTGAAAACATGGTAATGATTGAAAAGTTGCTGAAGCTAGGAGTAAAAAATGAGGTCCCTCATATAGAGAGGTTACCTAAAAACAATAAAAAAGTCATTGACATATTGGGGTTTTTTTGCAGATACGCGAGCTCTGTTACATACCTTAGTAATTAGGACTTCTTGTTGAAATCTCCAAAACCTAACAATTCTTTCACAGATGTACAACACCATAGGACTTAAAACCCACTTCCAAGCCTGTAGAAAATTCCATATTAAAAAGCAATGTTTATTTGAATGTCTACAAAAATACTTTGCTTTTCTGGTTTAAATCAGCAGGTAGCCTAAAATTAAATTACTTGATTTTCTGTAATTTTTAGTTTGTCTTTCTCAAGAGAGTATTTGTGTTCCTACTGTAGCTGTTCTGGCTTTCTTGTGGAAGAGACATATGGGACTCCCTCACAAACACAGTCCAAAAGCAGTGCTAATATCTATCTGTACTCTGGCCAAGAAGAGTCTCTTAAAATGTTTTCCTATTAAAAGGCAAAGGATTAGTCTATTTAGGTGATGTTACATACAGTTGTCATTGGACCTGAAGCTGTATAGATGCATACAGTTATACAATATTACCCATAGATTTACCTTTATTTTTTTTGCCCAAATTCTTAAGTATTTCAAAGCAGGCAGGTAGGAGTAGCTGTTATTGTCAGCTGTGAGTTTTCTGATGGTACATGAGAAAACATTAAGTCCCAAATATTCAATTAGAGAAATGGGAAACATTTCCATTTAATCCATTAGTCAACTCTTTATCAATTTTTTTTTGTTTTGTTTTGATCTGGGATTCTGAGTTGGTCATATTTTTTAGCAGATGATTGCTGTGCTTGCACTTGCTAATCCTATGTACTGATCACTGTAACAATCAGAGATACTTGGCTATTGAAGTATACGAGCTGATCAATTCACTGTGTTGCACTGATAGCTAAGATAATTAGATATAACTGAATCTTCATGATTTAAGAAGAGTGTGGTTTTTTTTCATGAGGAAGAGACACTGTTTTGTTTCTGCTTTCATTAATTACACCTCTTATTCTAGCAAACTGGATACTCCACAATCATGTGGCTTTTAAAATTGCCAGAGAGTAACTTTACTTGCTGAAACATTGACTTTGCTCCACAAGCTGGGTAGCCAGGGTTATAAAATATCTTTTATGAGAAGCAAGCCATAAAATTGTGTGACTTCCTTAGAAAGTGCTAAGACGATAGAGTGGCAATTTCCCAAGGTTAATTCTTGAAAATTAAATTAAAAAAAAAAAAAAAAAAAAAAACAGAAAAAAGAGCAGGATTTAATAATGGGAAGAAACCAGCATAAGCCAGAAGATTCTCAGCTAAAGCAGAAACTCAACACATCCGTTGTCCCTAAATACTACAGGTGTCTCTGCGCAGTGGGTAATCTCATGTCTTGAATACATTTGCATATATCAAGGCACAATAATGATGAGATCTGTTTTTCCTCCCTTCCATTTGTGCTACCTGTAAATAAAAGCATGTGACAGGAATGATAAGGTTGCAGGCTACCCTGGGCGAGAGCTCAGCTGGGATTTTAAATGTGCCATCACTCCTGCGCAACGGAGCCTTCAATCCAAAATGTCTCTTGGCTGGGTTGGGACAAGGTGGCATCCACCATGGGCTCCTAAGCTACATGGCTCCTGGCTGGCTAATCAGGGCATCAGTATTCTTGCCCCAGCAGTGTTTCCTCCTGTAACGAGAATGAACTGGGATGGGGCGGTGATGGGCCAGGCGAGGCTGTGAGGACAAAAGTCCGGATGCCTCGGGTCAAGGGAAGTGCTCCATCATCCTCACTAGGAGCCAGTCTGGGCTGCTTCCTATCTGCTGAAATATGGAGCAGGGGAGCACGTGTGGTGTGACTGAGAGAGGCCTCTGTTGTGGTAGCCTTCCCCAGGAGCCCTAGCTGGCGTGGTGTACCCTCTAGTCACTTCACAGTGTCCCAGCCATGCACAAGGCTGTCCCCTCCCTGCTCCAAGGCTGCCCCACCTGCACCAGCCCCTGCCAGTGCTGCAGAAACCTTGCCATGGCTTCTGAGTGAATCTGTGCTGTTTGTCCGTGGTGCCTAGCAGGTATCACACCGTAGCACATTACACATCCAGCAAGGCACTGTTCATATAGATGATCTATATGCCATATGGTATTATCACAATTCATTTAAAGTAATGTGACTTTGCAAGTATGGCCCTGGGTAGGCAGGAAAGTGTGACAAAATAGGTTTAACACAGAGAAGTGGAAGTTCTTTCCAGTTAGTTTTATGATAATGAATGTCAAGACATGCTGTTGGAAGCAGGCTGGTGTCTGTATTCATGGTGTGTAGCCATGTATTGATTTTTATGGTGACATTGTAGCTGAAATTTTTAGAGAGGCATTCATTTTCTCATTAATATGCAGGTTGGATAGTGGCTAACAATAGTTTAGTTTAAGAAAAATCTATGTCAGCCATTAAAAGAGCTACCAGACACTGAATGCTAATTTTTCTCCTTTAGGATTTCCTTTGGTACGTTTTTTTCTTTTTGGAAGAAACAACAGAAACTTGCATATGAGCAACCTAAATCTTGAGCTGAAAATGTTAAATGATTTTGTTTGTATGCAAGACATCTGACATACTGTACAAGTCTGCTACTTAATTACCCCCTGTGGATTTGCAATCTTGTTCTGGCAAAATCACCCTTCCGTGGGACATTTTTCCTGCCTTTTGCCTTCCCTTTCATAATTCATTGTTTCAAATTCTCTCCTTTTTTACCTAACTTAAGACATCAAGACTGGACAGTATGAAGCGTATGCCCCAAAGCAAGGACATTATTTTCTCTGCACTTTATTCTCCCTTGGTATTTAAACTACTCCTACTAAAGTACTGTTAGTTAAAATAATAATATTAATTTGCATCCCTAGCTTTACAGGTCTATTGTATTTTCTGTATCTCTACCCTCATAAGGTTTTCACTTGGAAGGTATCTCTGTGCAATGAGCACATCAAGGATATTTGGGATACTGAATTATTATAAATAAATGTATATAACAGATCAGAGAGAGTACAATTTTGATATTCATACCCTTCAAAGAGAGTGTTAGTGTTTTCTAACTAAAGGATCTTCCAGAAATAAAAATTTATGTTAATGACATGAAAATTGTACACAATACTCTTCACCTGCACTGATTACAGAGGAGTTTGGGAGCACTATCTTATGCAAAGGGAGGGATCCTGGAACAGGAATGTGAAGCTACTCTTGAAATATGACACTAAGTGCCAGTCACTGGCCTACTCACCCCAGCCCCCTGCTCCCTAAGACATTCGGCCTCCCAAGAAAGGACAGTAAGTTAAAGGCAGAAGAGAAAAATCACTCTTACCACAGGTTTGTTGCCAGAGAACTCTGGCAAAGGGCACTGAGTGGTGTTCTCCCATTCCCAGTAGTGATCTTTACAGTAGGTGACATTGTGAAGCAGCAGACTCTGGGGTGTCTGACCTCGGACAAGCTGACTTAAAACAAAAAGGTTCATCAATGCTATGCTTCTTTCCAGGGTTCTGTGTTTCTCTAGGTTTTGCAGTAGTAATCAAATGCCTGTTCTGAGATAAATGAAAGTTTGAGAATTGGCCACTTCATTTCAAACCTGTTCTGCTCTTGTGTTCAAGTTATCTTTCCTTTAGTTTTGCACTTCTTGTTCAAGTTATCTTTCTTTTAGTTTTTCACTTCTGTGAATTTTTGACCAAAGGCAAGAAGTGTGCTGTAGTATTGGTGTCCATCAATGCAGCTGAAATGGAGAGAGCCCTTGCATAGAAAATATACATGTATGTGGCAAAATTTGATTTCCAAGTTCTTTGGAGCGGGCTCTTTGACCTCCTCTATATTTGAGCATCTTGGAGTGTTTAGTAAAGTGATAAAATTTAATAGTGACAGACCTTCTCTTTCCTTTATTACTTTCTAAATGTATTTTTAAAAGCTATGAGTAAAGTCGGAGGAGTGTAATTAGATGTATAATCTCTAAAAATACTAAATTCTAGCTTGCTTACTTCTGAGAATGTTAATGATGTGAATTTTAAAAAATATATCAATCCTGACTGTTCTCTTTAAATGTGTTTCACCTGCTGTTGATTATGGGCAGAGAAGGAAGATTTTTATGGGGAAATCCAGTTTGTTTCTTATTGTTTCTCTGAATTTTCACTTCCACACTTAATTTGGCTCTGCTGCCTGTTCAGACAGAAAGAAAATGAGTTAGTTTTGAGTGAGGTTTGTGCAGCCACCTGGGAAGGAGGAAGAAGCGGAAGGAGAATGAAACCTTGGGGTTTGACTCTTTTTCATTAGCAGGGGTTGTTCTGGGGCAGGAGGAAGCTCTGTTGCAGTGCCCTCCCAGCCTGGAGCGAGCAGAATACTCATTGGATGGTGTTGATAGGGTTCTTCAGCCAGTGCCCCCGTTCTGGGGCAGCCTCTGGCTCAGTAGTGCTGGTCAGCTGGCTAGGCAGAGGGAGCTTACAAAGCTGAGGTTTCAAAGGGTTCATTAGAGTTGCTTGAAGTCAGATTCTAAAAGTTTTTTCAGAGAGGGAGGGGGGCATTTTAATCAATCCAGGATAAAGTCTATAGTGTTTGCTTGGAGCTCTGCATCTGTAAAATGGCACTAATTAATTGGGCCAACTTCAGGAGCACTTAAAGCCAAACTGGATGTGGCAACTCTCAAACCACAAGGGAAGAGGTGGGGAAAATAACACACCACAAACCATTGTACTGGCCTGTTCCCTGCCCCATGATGAAGCATCCATGTACCTCCAGAGAAAAGGCACATGCACATGCTGCCATGGGCTAGGAAGTTCTACTCTGTCAAAGAATCATGGTCTGTACATTCTTTAGTGGTGGGCAATAGCATCTGAATATTTTATGAAATAGACATAAAAAGTGTATTATGATCACAAGGACAGGCTGGTTAGGGTTTTTAGCAACCTGGTCTAGTGGGAGGTGTCCCATCCCACGGCGGGGGGGGTGGAACTAGATGGTCATTAATGTTCTTTCCAGCACAATCCATTCTGTGAACACCAAATGACTGCCCTTGGACCTCAAAATCTTGACTACAGCTTGTGGCCATGTGCACACAAGCTAGCCAGCTGGAGAAGATCTATGGAGCAAAGCAATCTTTGTTGAGGGCCCTTCACAGGACATGTCTGAGGGCTACCTATGGCTTAGGACCAGGTCTGGCTTGGTCCTGTGAATGGATCACTTGTTAGCTATTGGAACACAGCAAAGTGTTTCTGTCACTGTATTTCCACCCCAAACACTGGGCTGTGCAGCCCAGGGACTGTACCGTGGTATGAGCCAAGTCCAGGGGGTGAGGAAGAGCCTGAGATTTACCTCAAAACTGCACTCCCTGAACTAAAATGTGAATGTAGAATAACATGAATGCTATCACAAATAATGAGAAAAGGAAGTGCAGGATAGCACAGAAGGGAGAAGAAGATGATGCCGGTGGAGCTGGAAGCAGAAGATGGAAATGTTTTCAGCTCTAAACACCTTGGTGCTCTCACTCTGCAATGACAGAAGATTTATCAGTCCCTGAGCTTCTCAGGGAAGGTCCCATGCATCTGCTGTCTCTCACTGTAAGAACCAGAGTCCTCTACTAAAGGGGCAGATCTTTCTTTTCACTGAGGAACAGGGAAACACAACCAGGCAGTCTCTCTGTCCATAAAAGCCACCTGGCTGGGCTAGTCATTGTTTGTTACTGTAGTCATTTAAACCTGGTTTGTAGTATAGTACCTAGCACTACTACACAGTATGTCTGTATGGTGAGGAAATTTGGGGTTCTGGTCCTTGCAGAGAAAGGTCAAAATCACTTTACATTTATGGAGGCACAGGAAAATGGCCACAGAGACACCTACCATAGGTAGATGACATACTGAAAGCTTCTCAAGCTTCTGCAAGGTCTCTTAAAAATGCCTTACAAGAGCTATGAGCATAAGGTCTATCCCTTACTAATTTGAACCCACAAAGTTTTGATTACTGATCTGTAATGTCCCCAGTTCCCAAGCATGAAAGTTCATTCATTGATAAGGTACAGGTTGTAAGATGGTAGAAGAGCAGCTGAATAAATTAAAGGATGCTTTAATTCCTCAGAAAAGTGATGTATTTTAAATTCAAAATGTTTTCATTTTGTAATCTAACCAAAGATCCCAGCAGTTTGTTAGTAGAAAAGCATGGAATTGTAGATTTGGATGGTGTTTCATCTCAAACTGTGTACACACACCCCATGTAGTTTACACAAACACTTACCCCATACCATGGACTATTAAACCAGTGAAGAAAACCACAAAGAGGTGGTGGGTGTACCAGAAAACCTCATAGCATGACCTTCTGATGAGCTCAGTGGATGAAGTCATGATCAGAATCAAAGCCACAGTTATCACAACTCCAGTTATTCCAGCTATTGTGGTCAGTACCTGTCCTGTTGTGTTCTAGAATAAGAATACATTGCTAGTATTAGTATTAGTAGTTACTGTTGTTATACCTTACTTTTATTACTACTTCTATTACTTTTATTATTGTTTCTGTTTCTGCTAGTACACTTGAAGCCAAAATCTTCAGCATGGGAACAAAACCAGAACAAGACATAGAGGCAAGGCAATCTTTCATTTTACCACAGAATAGCATTGAAAGACATCTCTCTGCTTTATTTCTACTCAGGCTTATTCCAAACAGATATTTAAACATTTGCTGCCTCTTACTTGTTTCAGGGATTAAAAGGAAGAAATTAGTCTCGTTTGTACTTTGATCAATTTTACTTACACACTTAATGAAATTGTGCCACAAATAGATAAAATTTGTGAGAGAAATGAGAAGATTAAACCTAGAGGTCTAATAAAGAAAACAGCACTAGAAACCAGCTTATTTTTGTGAAGTGGTAATGTGAGGTGCTAAGACACCTGTAAGATGTGGAACTCTTTTGTGCTTACTTTACTTCAAAGTTTGTGGGGCTGTAGAAGGCCTGAAATGGTACACAAAGACGGCATACTCTCATTTACCTAAAAATATATCTTGTTTATCTGTTCCTCACATTTATTTGGAGATACTTGGGTTTATTTTTTAAAATACATATTTATATTAACATTTTTATACTTGTCAGTGAAGAAACATTAATACGCTGGGCTGGAACATGTTCCTTCTTGTTCATGACTCAGAGATGTCAGCACAGGTCTGTATATCTGTCTAAACCCACCAAAATAAACTGAAGTGAGAGTGAAGATGTATTTTGAACACAACTGTCAGATGTTGATTGCAGTTATAAAGTGCAAATTGTGAAGAACAGCAGTAAAAATCTCACACACAAGATGAGAATCAAGCTAAATATGCCATCAGAGTGCAAATGAAGTCCCCATTTGGCCTACAGAGCATGTATATCTGTTTTCCCAGTGCTGATGCACAGGAGTGAAGGAGCTCAGCACAACTTTTGGATCCTGATTTGGTTCTACAGCTTAATACACTAGGAGGAAAAAAACAACCCTCTATTGTATTTGTAAAGTGCACTCATTTGATATGGAAATTCTAGAGGTCATAAAATTCCACAATGCCATTTTTACAGTCACTTTTTATGGTAAAATCATCCTTTCAAAAGCTCACACTTGACAACAAACAGTACATTTTCAAATGGGTACCTGTGAAGAGCGTGTTCAGATCCTATTTCATATTAACAGGATTGATCTAGGTGATATTTTGAACATTTCCTCTACAGTGGCTAGTTTGAATATTGAGATGAAAAAAGGCAAAATGTCAAAGACAGTATGTTGCTTCAATGGCAGTAGGATAACACTGAAAAGAAAGCCTGAATTGGTAATCTCAGAACCTTCTTCTCTGAAGTTAGAAACAATCTTTTGTTTGCTTCCCATCATAATTTATTAATTCTGAGTTTAGCTACTGAGACACAAGTGAGTGATAAAAGAAATATAAATATTAGAGGTTAGAGTAAAATCTAGGCTGCAAATTGAAAGGTAATTGTGGAGTGTATTGCAGTGAGAAATCTGAGAAAGAATCTCAAAATATCCTAACCTTCTTGCTCGAGGGAATTTAGGATCTTAATGCTAATTAGAGGACTACCTCACAATTATATCACTATGGGAATGCTTAGTAGAGAGAAAAAAATGCTTACTGAAAGGTGGTAAGGTCCTGTTCAGAGCTGGGAGCTCTGTTCTGCTCCCAGGGAGCACCTCATGGCCATGCAATGGAAGTGGTCACTGGATGTACTGAAAGACTGGGAAGCTGAGCCCTTGGCTTGCTGTCCTGTTCTGATAAACCCGACTGCTTTGTCAACACTAACATGGAGACTTTAGCATTCATACCACTGACTGCATCAATTTGCTTGATTTTCTTCAAATTTGAAATTGTTTACTTGTTTATTTTGAAAGATGAAAACCCCATGCTATCTAAACTGGAAAGGAAGGGAGAAAAAGCAGGACAAGCCTTGCAGCTTAAAAGCACTGTTGAATCCTATCAATGGCTCTCCAGCCATCTTCTCACTTGGGCTCTTGTTTCAGTGGAGCACATCACTGCTCCAAAGAGCACCAATCCATGGTGTTCAGGCAGTCCCTATTTCATGCTGACTGTGTGGGCATTTTCTAAAGAGCAGAACAATATGCACAGGAGTCTCACCAAGGCCATTTCAGCCCTGGAATATGTAACTATGAAACAGGATACACAAGGAAACATCTAGCATAAATGTGATGTGTGCTACACTGGAATATGGGAAAAAAAGCTGATTAACTTTTTCATGGTCTACATGCCTTCTCTGCATGCTCACCTTTTCTTTATGCTATGAATATTATAAGGGAGAGCTTATAATGCTCTTGTGGCTAATCCAAGAGAGTGGGCAGGGGACACCGTCACTTTTTCCCCCAAAACAAGCAGAACCACTTATGGGTTGAGGACTAGCTCTGCTAGTGTTGGAAGAGCAGCTCTAGACACAGCAGCTCTAGATTCCCCCTGCACTGCTGCACACACATCCAGGGCGTGCAGCAACCCCCTGGATAGTTTTGAAGGTGCTCTTCCCTGGGCAGCCACACTTGACACGTAACAAGGCAGAATCAGCCCCCAGATTGGGTGCACGGTGCTGCACCACCGTGGGGACAGACAAACAGCAAATGCAAAAGCAATATTGTGATGTGCTATTGCTGGTTTTTTTTTTTTTTTTTTTTTTTTCTAAAAAGAAGTTGTGCTTGTTCCATGTATTGATAGTTTAGTTTTTGGGTTTTTTAAAATTCTTTGCAGGTTTATTTAATTGCCTACTCTTCACAACACTCCTTATCCTCCCCCCACCAGCTGTCTCCTGACAAACTAATTAAAATACTATAGACATTTCTTTGAGCTTAGTAACCTGAAAATTGCAGCTCTGAGTAAGTGTTTTCAGCTGAAATTGAGGTTAACCTTTGGCAGCACCTTCTCGCTCTGGTTAAAAGGCTTTGAAATACAGTTTTACCGGCAGTAGAATCCACAGAGGAAAACTTTTTAGATGAGGAAACCTCAAAAGTGACATCTTACTGTTTCATAGGTCCTGATTGGGTTCAAGTAGCTTTCATTTGGGCTCTTGCCAAGACCAGAAAGTTTATTCCGTAACTCTCCAGCTTCTTTTGACTGGCTGGAATGATACCGCTCGATGTTGATGGAGTGGGCAACAATATGGATGGCTGCAGGAGAGAAAGAGTGGTGTGAAATTACAGGCACACTTGCATGTGCCCACAGTGCCAGAAGGAACTTCATTACTCACACTGTGAACTATTTGAAAAGCTCAGGCATAAATTGAGAGTTTTGCATGGATTAAGCTGACAATAAAAAAGAGAATTTTATCAAGTGCATGTCTAATATGAAGTGACTGCTTCACAGTAGAGAGGAGAGGAACAGCAGCAGCCTCGCCTCCCAGCTTTACAGTCAAGTGCCCTGCAGTCTCCAGTGTCATCAAAGGAGGACATTGTGAGAGTTGATATAAAAGTGTATGCCTCTGACTTTCAATTGTTCAAAATTAGCTAAATTCATTAAAATTCCTATTTTTAGTTAATATACCAAGATGTGCCATGGTTTACCCTTGCTACACAGGACACTAAGTTGACTGGTTTAGGCATGGACCAGTTCGCAACTTGCGCTAGAGATGCTTTCAAAATCTGTCCCCTATTTACAAGAGGCTGTAGCATTACTTTATGCAGGTGGAGCCTGGGGAAGCCATAGGAACTACACTGTGTTAGACCTGATTTGTCTGGAGTATCATACATCAGCTCTACTTCTGGCCTGCCCCCAAAAGGTATATGAAGCAGTCAGTTTAGAAAAATGTCTTAGATTGAAGTAAAAAAATCCCCCGTAACTATTTTCTTGGGTGGAAAGAGTATAATTTCAAGAGCTGAAAAGGAGGAAGGACTTTGTTTTATTATTGGCTTACGTAGATAAAGTTGTAACCAAGCTAGGTGCAGAGTTTCATTTTTCAATATGAGAGATTCTCAAATTCATTACATGCAAGTTTTAATTAATGCAAGATATTAAATGCCAAAGGATGAAAAAATGACAATGAAAGATAATTATATGTTTACAGCACAACTATTTCCAGTTTTTATAATTAGCTTCCTGTTATCATCTCTCCTTCAGTGGTTATCTGTTTCTGTCCCTGACCATTTGAAAAACCTTTCTAAAAGGCAGTATTTGTAGTAAACCAAATATGTTCTTCTTCCCTGAAAAATAGTCTCCTACAATCTTCTCTTCTTCTCTTCTCCTTCTCTTCTCTTCTCTTCTCTTACTCTTCTCTTCTCTTCTCTTCGCTTCTCTTCTCTTCATCTTCGCGTCTCTCTTCTCTTCTATTCGTCTTCTCTTCTCTTCTCTTCTGTTCTCTCTTTCTCTTCTCCTTCTCTTCTCTTCTCTTCTCTTCTGCTTCTCTTCTCTTCTCTTCTCTTCTCTTCTCTTCTCTTCTCTTCTCTTCTCTTCTCTTCTCTCTCTCTTCTCTTCTCTTCTCTTCTCTTCTCTTCTCTCCTTTTTCTCCCCTTTTTTTTAATTGTGACTATGTGGATGAAAATAATGTTTTACTGTACTAGTCACTGTTTAATCATAGATGTAAACACAGGATTAAATGCATAAGGATCTTGGTATTGTTGGTCATTTATGTGCCTATCTACTTAGTGGGTTCACTCACTCCATATGCTGGAGTCCAGCTCCTCTTCAGCACCTGGGAACAGCTGTGTCCCTGGGAATATGAGTTAAAGGAAGATGCTGGCCATGGAAATGGTTAAAGCAGCCAGTGCAAGAAGGTAAAACATTCCCCCCAGCAGTAAGTTATCCCATGTGTTCACCCTGGAGAGAGGCTATTTTCACTCTGTACTTCTGAGGTGATCCTCCTAGAGCAGTAGATGTACTGTGGTTGGTTGATTGTCAGGATGCACTTCATTCAAAATGTAACGTTAACTTAGGGACTCCCCCCGCCACTTCTTGACACCTCATTGCCTCATGCTTAGATATTCACTGGGAGATGAAAGACCTATCTAAAAATCCCTCTTACATTAAATTTAAAGCAAGGCTTTAAACCAAATCACATGTCCTAGTCACTGGGTTGACTGGTTATTCTCTTTTGAGCTGTCTCTTGATGAAGCCCTTAATTAAAATAGTCCAATATTTATTGACATAGGCATCCCAAGTGAATATCCTGAGCAACCAAACTGCAAAATCAACCTCCCATTTCTTCTGAATCTTTGGCCCAATGAATAATAAATTATTTGTACAAGCTAGAATAGCTTCAGCAGGATGGAGACCGAATCCAAATGGGTATGAACTGCAGAGAGATAAAGTGAGCCTGGAAATTAGAAGACAGATTCAAGCCATCAAAGGAATGAGACTCTAAAATAACCTTTTGATAAACGGGATAATGGGATCAAGCAGTCTAAGCAGCTTTCAGCTGAAGGCTGGTCATTTTATGAAACGGTGTGCATGACATGACTGTGAGCGTCAGAGGGTGCTGGACTCTGGCCTGGCATGCCCTGCACGTGCTGCTATGGGTTGGGTGCTGCATGTGAAATGGCCTTGCCAGCATCAGGTGAAAGATGCTTCCTGGAGCCTGTGCATGGGAGTGTGCTCCCAGCACCTCAGCAGTGCTGGGAGCACTGGAAGGAAGGTGGCACTGGACCACGAGCAGCGAATGAGATGCGTGGATTTAGACTGTCAAAACCCAAGAGCCCAAGCTCTGAGCTGGATGGTTTAGGTGGCAGCTGTGTGGGGGCTGTGGCAATCTGTTCCCCAGTGTACAACTGATGCACAAGCAGTATATAAACACTGTTTATATATTTAAGTGTAACAGCACATTTAAGTGCTGAGTGGGAAGGGGGGAACTGTTCCTACAAAGGGCTTTCAGAACAGATGTGTTGGCCTGGTAAGGATGCTATCTGATCCAGCTGGAGGGGAACCAAGTTGCTGCTTGATGAGGACCTGATTTCTTTGACATCTGAAAGACTCACTTATAGGACAGGAGTGTGGGATAACAGATTTCTGTCTTTGATAAGTTGTGGAGTTACATCCTGCACATTGTCTGGTATGGGCTAAGAGAAAGAGGAAAGAAAACTTTCAAAGGATGGAAAACCCCGACAATGAGTCACTAAGTGGACTTCTTTATTTTGGCATCTATGAGTGATTACTGTAACTTGGGCCTCTTGCCCTCTATATCTACAGGATGCTCTTTATAACTCTGTTATGATGTAATAGTCCCCATAGCCTAGGGACCAGGAGAGTTTCACATAGTAGGATCCATCGCGCTGTTACACCAAAGCTTGCCTGCAGTGTGTCAGCTGCAGGTTTTGGATTATCTTTGCTCATTTAGAATTGTGACATTGACTAATTGTGGAAGTTTGAATCTATGTTCATAGCAAAAGGCACTTTCTACTTTCACCTTCAAAACAATAGATTTTTTTAAAGTGATACTGCAGACTATAAAATATTCACATGAAATGATGACATTTCTGTTGTTTAGAAAACTACAAAAAATCTCGTACTTTCCCCAAAGTGCAGGATTCTACATGATTTGCACAAGTTCTAGTCACGTTAGGAGTGACAGGATATCTAATGCTATCTAGTAAATGCTGAGTGTTGAGAGTGAAATGAGGTGCTAGTTTTCTCCAGACAGGCAGAGGTCCACATTTCCTAACAGAGCATTTCTAGTCTTTGAGAGAAGAAAAATGGGTTGAATGGATATAGTTTCTCAAGAAGGTCTTGAGACTATAGTTGATGAGGAGTACTCATGTTGCAACTTTCCCCTGGAAGGAGAGATCCAGTTCTGGCAACCTAGCCTAGTAAGGTTTTTCTGCAGGCTATCAGAGGACACTGTCTTTTCCTTCTGCACATTGTTCTGTTTCCCTGTGTTTCTGTTCATGGAAACATCATCATAGATTCTTTGGGATACCACACCCTCCCTTGTGGGTGACATTCTCTCCTGCTTTCATCTGATAAGTAGAGGATATTACAAGTGTAGAAGATTTCCTAGAATGAGCAGGAGAGTTGTTATTGTTGTTTTTATTTTCTGTAAACTATTCTGTGGTAGATGTTAATGTAGAGAGAATAATGATACATTGAGAATATCACATTCAAACTAATTATGTACTGAATATGTTGGTTAACCTGAGTCTCCCATGATCTTAGATATTGCCTGGAGTATTATTAGATTAATACTTCTGATGGGGGTTTTTTGTGCTGCTAGCAAAAAATGATGCAATCTAAAAATGAATTATAGTTGGATGGTAAGAGTAATGCAAAAATCTAATTCCATTTTCTGTGTGGTTCATTTAATGTATAATAGTTGTAGCAGAATAAAAATTCTGGCACTGAACACATCGCCATTAACTGAAATATTTTACATCCCGAAAGTGCATTTTCTGAAGGTCTTTGCATCTGCAGTGTATAGAATTTACTAAGCAGTTCCAAAATTACATATGCAGATTTCTGAAATCTGAGCTTACTACAGTTGGTAGTTCTTTCCTCTGCACCACTTATCTGAGTTAACCATGAGGGCAAAGTTTAAGGGACTACATTTCAGAATTTTCAGTTCAATTTTTCCCTCATTCTGCATGTCCAGATATAACATATGGAATAAATCACCCAATCTGTTAAACAAAGCTCTTTTTTTTATAACAGTTTATGAAGAATGAAGGGTTTTTGTTGTTTTTAATGACATCTGGAACCTCTGAAGCACTTAACAGACATTAATTTGTATTTGACCCTGAGATGTTCTATCTAGTCCACCTCTGAGATCAAATAAAAGGCTTTATTGGAAGGAGAGAGGGAGGAAAAGGATTGCTATTAGATCATAGTGTTTACTGTACAGATCCTTAAATACAAAGAGATATAATTAAATTATCTTTAAAGTATGGTCAATTTAGCCACTCTTATTCAGCCAATTGTGCCTTCAGTGAAGCATGCACAACTCTCATTGAACTAAACAGAAATTTCATGTGTTTATCTGAGGACAAGATTTAACTCTCTCTTTTTCTGCATGCCTGTACAGGATAATAATCAAATTGGAGCTTGCTGCCAGCAGTTAAACATTTTGATTAACCAGCCTATCATGATAAAGTCAAAGGGTCAAATCCTGGCCTTTCTGCCTACAGCAAAGATAACAGCTTTACAGGCAGATAACCCAGGCATGGAGAATTCTGCCCTTGACCAAGGCCATGATTTTTTTGCCCCCCATTCCTAGTTATTCAGAACCCCTACTTAAACTTCATGATGTCTTTGTGAACTAAAAAGGCACAGGTTGTATAAAAATTAGAATAGTGACCACACATGTGCTTGCATTTTATTTGTTTTTAAGAATGGTTATAAACATCAAAGAAGAACATGACTTGGACCATTTTTTATCTTAGCTGGAAGCCTAAAATCTTCAATTTAATATTGTTTCCTTCCTAGTACTTGCACTAAGTCTGCATTTAAGCAATCTGACTAAAACCAAAAAAAGACATTTAATGGAAGTTTGATTTTCTGTAATTTCTGGAAGTACAACACTGAGGTATCAGCTAGACCTCTTTTGAAGATAGGCATCTGCTTCCCTGAGAACTTAATAATTTACACAAAAATGTGACTCAGGTCACCAAAGCCATTTACACAGTTTACCAAAAACAGGTTGAAAGAGGTTTCCTAGCATTTTTACCTATAGATTTTTCAGTGCTTGTCAGAAGCCAAACACACCTGGCATCACTATACTTCTTTCTGCACTTTGCATGTTTTTAAAGGAGAACATATTGCTGGAATTTTTAAGGAGCAAGAATCACCATTTCAAACAGCTTAACTCCAAACAACCTTGCTGTCCTTCCTCTGTTTTCCCTTAATTGCTTAAACTTTAATAATATCATAATTCAAAGATTGATGGAGCAAAATGACCTTTCTGCAAACACCAAAAAAAATGCAAGTAATTTCTTCTTTAAGATAAGCCAAACATATCAAAGTAAAGAAAGAAAAATGCCCCCAACACTCCCCACTTCAGAAAATGTATGAATATGCTTTTTGAGAGTGTAAAAACAGTACAGTAAGAAGTAGGTGCTGTAGAAAATATTATTACTATCTCTTGTGGTGTCTTGAAGTTTCAGGCCACTGTGTCTCAACTGAAGAGTGTCTTTCCAGTACAAAGCACAGAACTATTTGCACTGATCAAACTGAGAGTGCATGAAGCTCTGATTTTATTCTAGCAGAGTTACGGGTCTATAAGGAAGATTTATTAGTGGCTGAATAACTCCCAGACAGCTCTTATCACAGACAGGCGTGCAGAATGCAGGAAGCCAAACTAAGCAGAATTCCCTTTACTGAATTTTCAATGATGCCCTTGATTATAGATAGCATTGTTTACTCTCTCTCTTTCCTCCAACTTCCCTCTTCCACTAGTCTCTAATTATATTCCTTTATGTCCTGACCAATTAAAGCCTGCTCTTGAATTTGTATTAGAGATGATGAAAAATTAAAGGTACAGATGTACTCTTTCCAAGGCCAGGCACACCTCAGCTGAGCTGGCTGCCTGTTAGAAGCCAGACAATACTAATGTTGCACTGACTATTTTTAGCACACTATTAAATAAACATGCTGGAGTAACACCACCTGGCAAGCCAAGATGAATACATGTTGCTTTAATAATAAAGGGGTTTACAATTTTATATTGTGAGGCTAAGCTTAGTGATCTGATCTTCAAATTGGTTTAACTTCTTGCTACCACATTTAGTCTATTGATCATACAAGGCTGTACATCCATTTGAATGAGAATTACTAAATTGCAATAGACTAATAGGAGTTGACTGTGTTTTTGTGTAATAAAAGGCAATATAGGTAGTACTAGGATAAATAATGTGTCAGTTGAGAGGGAAATGGCATCTATTTACACATCATTTTAACACTGTTAGATTTTATTGAAAAGGATTCAGTGTACTTGTGGGTACCACTCTGAAATGCTGGGTTTTTTTGTCACAATGTGTTCTGCAGACTTTATTTTTCTATCAACTTAAAATTGAATTTCAGGAAATTGAGTTTCTGGCCATTCTTTACACAAGCCTAACACTATTCAGTGATGTAGTGTTTTTCCAAATATGATAAATGTTTCTCACTTGACTTAAGGAAACAGGAATTCATAGGCTGTTATGCTTTGTTTATTAGACTTCCTTGTGTTCTGTTTTCTTTCTCAAATACATCAGCTATTTTTCCATTTTATATTTTAGGAAAAATAAATCAACCAGCCTAAATACCAACCCAGAAATGAACCTTTGATTTGTCCCAAGAGAGTGTTTTAAATGAGAATAATATGAACATGCTTTCTGTCATTTCACATTGGCTTCTGTGTCTTTTTCCTTGAAATTAATGAAACCATTAAAGCAATCACTTTTCTGATAGACTTGCACTTCCCAAACTGTCCATATTAATGCACTAGCAAACATTTTATTATTAATGAAAATACCAAAAACATAAGAGGTTTGACTGTGAAGTTTTGCTTTCTTTTTGGAACATGACCTATTATACACTAAGTAAAGTTGGTTAATTTATATTCCTGGGTTGATTTATTAATTAAAGAAGCAATGCTGCATTCCATAGGAATCTGTTCTGAGGTGAAACTGAAATCTGAAGACTGAGTGGACATGACAGATAAGTAATTCATCATAATACACTGTGAGATGAATGTTTATATCCCATAGCCTTCCTCTTGGAATTCTTTAGCATGATATGCAGAAGACAAACTTTAGCCGTTGGTTCCTGTTGGCAATCCTGACTTCAAATTCTTGTCTCATGGCATGAGGACATTAACAGCCTAGACACACAAAAGCAGCTCCCTTACACAGGCTGAAAAAGATATTGGGACCAGAATCCACCCTGACAGCCTGGGGGTAGAAAAGTTACCCTGCAATGTCTCATGCTTGTAAATAGCCCTGAGTAATTCCTCTGTCTCCTTTCCTTTTTCTAAGAGAACTATCTGTCTAAGAGATCTATCTATCTATCTATCTATCTATCTATCTATCTATCTATCTATCTATCTATCTATCTATCTATCTATCTATCTATCTATCTATCTATCTATCCATCCATCCATCCATCCATCCATCCATCCATCCATCCACCTATCCATCTATCATCTATCTATCTATCTATCTATCTATCTATCTATCTATCTATCTATCTATCTATCTATCTATCTATCTGTCCATCCATCCATCCATCCATCCATCCATCCATCCCATCCATCCATCCATCCATCCATCCATCCACCTATCCATCTATCATCTATCTGCCTATCTATCTATCTATCTATCTATCTATCTATCTATCTATCTATCTATCTATCTATCTATCTATTATCTATCTATCTATCTATCTATCACAGATACCTCTCTATCTCTGTGTGCTCATGTCCTTCTTCCCACTGGCTTTTTGTTCATTCCTCTCACATCCTTTTTCCTCAAGCTATCTCCTGTTCCCCTCATGTCCTCTGAATTCCTAAAAACTTCTCCAGGTCCTTTTACTACTTAAAGAACAGGAAGGTGCCTGTTCTCTGAGTAGAAAATGGCTTTTTCCCAGCCAGGTGAACAAGCACCTCAGTAAGTCACTAGGACCAACAGAATAGAAAAATTTTGATCTCAGGTTGCTGTTTTCCCTCAAGGGGGCCATTAGTTTCCTGGATCAGTAGCCTACTAAAAATAAATACCTCGAAATGTATTGTTTTTGAGACACCTACCTCTCTCAAATTCAGATTAAATTTATTACCTGGTTGAAAAATTAGTGAAGATGTATTGGTGGGTAGATTTGTGGTATGACTCATAAGCATCATTTCCTTACAGAATCAGACAGTAATGCCATGTCATCTCCCCAAATATCTACCCTCAGGGATTCAATGAAAGTTATTTACACTAAATTTTAAGGGCACACAAGTTGTTCAGATTAACTAAGCGGCAACTGGTGTTTACTGTTCAGATTGAAAGTCTATTTCCTTAACAGTCAACCTCTTATCAAGCAAAAAAGATTACAAACAGTTAATCAGATGGGACTCCTACACACATTTAAAGCTGCAGTCAACAAATGATTGCACTAAAATATCACATCTCAGAGCTGATGGGGATTACAGCATTAGGCAGAATCACTATGAAATTCAAAACAGTTCAAAGGCAAAGAAGAAAAAAATAAAACCAAAAAAGCTTACTTGCATTTAACGCTATTCCATAGGCAACCATCTTGTGAAATGTGATGTTTTTGTCAAGCTGTCTCCTCAGTGCTCCTCCACAGTACTTGGTGAAAAAGCAGAACTTGTTTTATATCATTCCTATTGGTGTTTACATCTCACATTTTGGAGAGGAGAAGAGTTCAATACATTTGAAAATGGAATGCTGAAGGAATTCAGTGGAAGTTTTGGGTTAGGTTTAGGACTCAAGTAACTTTCCTGAGTGGCACTCCAGGGTATCTGAACCTGTTCATCCTATATAGGGGCTCAAAAAAGGGTTTGATAAAGCTCTGCTACACTTAGCTGTGATTTGTGAGTGGTTTATCTGAGCTGACATTAACTCATTTGCGGGTGGAAGGACACCAGGCTGGGCCACCACTGCTTTGTCAGCTTAGCAGAACAGAGCTGAAGTGCTGGCAAAGCCAGCTTGCAATGAAAACATTTTCTCTGCTTTCAGGAAATGCACACCCCAGGAGGCTGAGGCTGTCTAGACCTCAGGTGGCTGCCTGCTGATGTGTTCCTGAGCTGTGCTCCCATTATTGGAAGGGCTCAGTGGTGGTGTGCTCATGGCCAGCTGGGTGCCCCAGTGCGGAGCCAGCCTGGGGCCGGCTGCACTGAGCCAAAACTAACACACTCTGCTGGAACCCAGACAGCACTCATGGACAGGATTCAGCCTCTGAGTGGTGGTGTGGGTGTCTGGATTGCTCAAATGACCTGGCATGGCGCCATGCCAAAGATCCTGGCATGTATCCACGTTGTTTCCCAGCTAATAAATCTTCCAAAAATCTGGAGCACCACAGGGTGTGATGTCAACACACAGCACCTCCTTGGAGAGGCACTGGATCCAGCCCATGGTGCTGGTCATGCTGGAGCAGTCAAGCTGCTCTGTACCAGGCTCCTCAAGAGCAGAATATTGTCCAGAATAGCCAAATATTATCTGTGAGAAGAGTTCCAGTTCTCTGAGTTCTTACTCAGCATCTAAGTGGGAATGCATATATTCTGTGATGATTCACAAACTGATTCAGAAGGCCAGGACACCTTTTCTCTTTTTTTTTTTTTTTTGGTAAATGTTCAGCTTGTGAAGTCAAACAATTATATAAGTGTTGATTCCCAGCCTAAAGACTGCTTAATATCTAAGCCTAACAATTATGGAAACAAAAAAAAAAAAATGGCAGAACTGAAATAAGAACTATATTACTATAAAATAACTGTATTTTACCATTTCTAAATTCCTGTTGATCCTGGAGCCATGAAGTGATCAGTGATTTTTTACCCAAACATGTGGCATTAGAATTGCTCTGACTGTAAGAACTCAGTGTAAATTGAAGTTATGGCTAAGAGAGCTAAAGCCTTAAGTACTTCCCATGCATGATTCCAAGGTTAGTGTGAACATCTTTTACAAAAATGCATTTACCTCAAATGAAGACCTGAATAGTGGCCACTCAGACAGGAGCATTTAAACATGTTCACTATTATCCTTAGAACATTTTTATCTATCTGAACATTTTATTTGTCCGTTTTTCACTTTGCAGCTACAGAGAATACACATGATAGATACGAATTTTCTCCATTTGGCCAAGTGGCATTATTATGTCCCTCTTTTGTGGCTTCTCACTTTTCTCTTCATGACACCATGCTATGCAGCATCTGCCAAAATCAGTGTTGCATTTAGAGCACTGTGTTAAACAAGTCATTTGTTTCTCTTCAGTCATGAATACTGACAATTTAAATGGTAATAACTAGGCAATAATGTACAGGCTTCTCTATCAAAAATTAAAATTCCTTGGAAAATGTTTGATATGGATAATACTGCTGAACTACAGAAATAAAAAAAGAGAGAATAATATGGCTATTAGAGAAATGGTACTTACAATGCTTGCTCCTCTTAAGAATGAAATAAGGTTTCTACAGACTGGTAACAGGATTAGCATGCAGTTAAAATTAAGGCATGTTGCAGAAGCTCTTGCCCAAGCCAGGGTTGACTGTACATATAGAAATAAGCATAAAGAAATTAAATTACAAGCTTGGTATAGGAAGAGCAAAAGAAAGAAAATACTATATTAATATGATGCTCTTATATGGGAAAATTACTGTTGAAGCATCAAAAGTTTTATGAAGGATGTAAATAAAATCAGACTATGAATAGCTTCTTGTGAAGCTCTTTAACAATCAAACTCATACTTACTCCCAGCATAATCCGTGTATAAATGTAAGCATTGTCATCTTCATACCAGTAGAAGGTATCAATAAACAAATAGAAGTTCAGTCCCAGCCACACGAGCTACAAAGCAGAGAGGCTACAGATTAGTGACATTTATGGTATTTTTAAATGCATATAAAACTGGCTATGGTTATAGTTTTAAGAGACTCTGAGAGATGTTTCAAAATCAGTGTGCAATGCAGTTCTTCATCATAGATGATAGAAATCAAAAATGCCTGCTGGAATGAGGATGTATTTTAGCAAATTCAGGGTTACAGTCCTCCCCCCAGATCTCGTGCAAAGGATATAAATTATGTTTACTGTGTCATGGTATACTTGCTTTTAAGCACAGGCCTTAACCCAGTCTCTAAAAAGGAAAGAAAGGCTAAAACTAAAAAATCACAGAAATTGAGGGAATGAAGAGCTAAGGAAATTCCTTTCTCTGCTCCCCATATACAAGTCACCAAACTGTCTGAAAATAAATCAGAATATAATTTCAATTATAAGTGCAAACCCCTACTCCCTTTATCTGAGGATTAAAGTACATTGACTTAAAAATAATTAAAAATAAAACACTAAGACTTTAAATTGTTTTTAAGACTAGTTATAAAAAGGCTGCTGAATATTTTATAGCAAGTTTTACATTAAGCTTGGGAGTATTACTGTAAGCAAACCATAAAATGTCTTTTAAACAAGCTTAAAATATTTATATATATCCAATTAGACTTTTTAATGCTAAAAATACTCACTAATAAGAGCACTGAGAGTTTTTCATTCAAAATCCAGCATCCCATTCTGAGTGTCTCTCCCTAAGAGCAGCAGACTCTTGCCTTTCAGTGTAACCTGAGTTCCCTGTCCCTTCCTTGGGCTTTTCTACTGACTCCTTTTGTCTTTAGTTTTTAATAAGCACCTAGTGGGAGCATGAGTTCTCTCTAGGAATTTTCTAATTAAAGACTGCCTGACAAGAACAGATTACCTGAGTGACATGTGTCATGATCTGTGTAAATAAAATGCTGGTCATTGTCCAGTCCTTTTTCTCTCCAGAGTTATTTCTCAGCAAATGAGAGATGCTGTCATTAAATTGTCCTCTTGTACTAGCATGTAGTTGGGTGGGTTTATTTTTTCTTTGTTTTTGTCTTTCAAACAAGGTGCAAAATTTCTTCATGATTTACCTTCTGATTCAGTAGCACATGGCAGCATCCCTGATGTGTGTATAATATGAGAGTGTTTCCTGGTGAGGGCACTGCATTTACTCTTGGTTCCCCTTGCCAGAAGCAGTGCAAATTCTGCCTGTAGTAATCTCGTTCTTTCTCTAGTAAAACCATTTCCTTAAGGTTTTCCTGACTTGCCCATGAAGGAGATCCTTCCGTGACAAAATAACTGAAAATTTCTGAAAGCTGAAATGTTTTCCAGCTCAGCTACTTTTTAAACCAGTGCTAATGGCCTTTAATATTAGTTAGCAGAACCACGAGAGTGTTGTTACAAATGCTTTGAATGCAAACATTTACGAGGGATTTGCTTCGAGCTTTATTTTCCTTGGATGGTAAAATTAAGAATTATTTAACAAACTTTATGCCAAGCCATGTGCAGTAATTGGCCACTGTCCATTATGTAACTCGATATAGGCTGTCCCCACAACCACCCCCTTTGGTAGCGCAGGGGCTAACAAGCCAGTGAATCTTGCTGTGTTTTTCAGAGGTCAAAAGATGAGGAAATAAGGGAGAAGGGAAGAAGAATGTGCAGATGGTAAGGAGAATTGCTAGTGAGGTCAGATGCCAATTTTAACTACTTAAAAAAAAAAAAAAAAAAAGGAGGGAGAGAAAATCCACTATCTGGATTAGCTGTACTTCAAAGGGAAATGCAGCACTGCGATGTTCGGCTTTGAAGTTCAGCCGATCCAGACAGCAATTTTCTAAACTGAGTTAAAACTGGCATCTGAAATAGATTTTTTTTTTCAGAGTACAGCAGATTCATATGCTGGTTTAGGCTCCAAAATTTGTCTGGATCAGCAGCTGTACTTCAAAGCAGCACATCTCAGTAGAGCATTTGACTTTGAAGTGCATGTGCTCCAGATGCCAGTACTCTTAAAGAAGCCAATGAATCAACTGCACTTTAACTTTTGTCTGTTGAAACAGCTATGCTTTTTCTCATACATAATGGTAATGTGTGTGGTCTCGAGTATGGCATCTCTCAATAAAAACATAAAGTTAACAGAAAAGCTCTTTATTGCTTTATTTTGTACAAAGGAACTGGTCAACATCATTTTATTAAACAGATTTGTAGTGATCTCAGCCAATTTCTAGCACAAACTATTCAGACAAGACTCAGGAAAGGACACTTTATTGATTAAAAATGTAGTGGTATGCCATTTTGTTATTGTTTTATCATTATGAGCTACAACTGTCCAAAAAAAGACATAGAAAAAGGATTAAAAGGGGTTCATTCCAGCATTTGTGTAGAAAGTAGTGCTGGCCATGCTGAGTTCCCATGCAAGAGACAAGCAACTCTGTCATTAGCTTAAAAGGTCAGTTTTTGCATGGAAAGAGGTTTATGAGGTGCTGAATAGTTCCATGTAAGTATCTCAGCATTAATGTCAATGTTTGTATCAATTACTGCTACAGACCTCAATCACTGTTAGTTCTATTCTATTTGACAGCAACCTCTATCTGAGATTGTTAGTAATTTTTTCAAAGTACTTTGAACAGTGCTTACCCTTTGCAAGACTAATTATTAGCATGAGACTGCACACACATACCTACACATATTTCATTTTGCTAGGCTATCCTATTTTTACCATTAGATATGCCTGCCTTGTTTCTCAAAGGCAAAATCATTTCAGTTGGCTCTGAACTCTGCCCTAGCCCTTTCATAGCTTTCCTGTGCACTTGACTTTATGTCTGTGAGTAACCTGGGTGAACTTTATCGGCTTCATTCTGCCACTTTCAGAGATGGATTTAGGTAAACAAGCGATCCTGGGACTCAGAGTGGTGTAAGTTTGCAGACCAGCTGAAGCCATTTAATTGCTGACTGTATCAGAGGATATGCTTTGTATCAGTCTGTACAAAGTGGTGGCACTGCTGTATTTTCTGATTTTTACATTATCTTGGCTTAATATTTCCCAAAAATGTTCAAGAAGCAAAAGGCAGATTTGTCTTTGATGAATGAAGATAAGCAATATACTGGATAAAACATTCACTTTTGCAAATAGAGAAACTGCTGAAGTTAATTAGAGATCAAACCCTTCCCTTTTTTTTTTTTTTTTTTTTTGTTTTGTTGGGGTTTGTGTATCTGGGTTTTTTTGGTTTTTTTTGGGGGGGTTTTGTTTGTTTGTTTGTTTTTCCTTATGAAGACAACTTTGAGGGAACAGAGGTCAAGGTTCATTTTTGGTGATTCTGTAGTGCTGATTCTAGCTTTACAAAAGAACTCTGAATTTCCATAAACCGTGTCTGAGTGACTAGTAGTATTTAAAAACAGCTATATAATTTTTGGAGATTTTCTCATAGTGGGGCTTTTTTTCTTTATATTTAACTGCCTCATTAATGTTAATGTTTTTTTTTTCTTTTATAAACTGCACTCACATTATGGATGGGGGAACTATTTTGCAGTTTGAGAACATTCATAAAAGCCCCAAAGCTCTAAAAGACTAATGGAATTCCAGCCTTGTCAGTGCCAGAAATTCAAAAATCATCAGAATGTTCTAAAATTTATGAAAGTAAAAAATACAGAGTGTGCAGTTTGGGGGACAGTACTGAGATTTCAAGGGCATCTGGCTTCCCATTTACAGCTTTTTGTCAGTAACAGTGTGTTTGTTTTTTAATAAAATATTAAAAATCTTGGCCCTAAGCGTGGGCTTGAACAACAACAAAACAATGCAGTTACCGAAACACTTGTGATGCAGCTGGCAGAATTATCAAGAGTATTGCAAGTATTGACTACATCCACAAACTCAGTCATTTGACAAAAGGCACAAAATTGAGAGAAAAACTTCTGTTTCAACCCAGAAAAGCAGAACAAAGTTTCATAACCCCATTAAAAAGAAGCAGAAAAGAGTTCTGGTTGTAGATCGGGCTCCTCTTGAACTCCAAGCCAGTGCAATAAAACATCTCCTGTCCCTCTGTTAGCAGACCTGATACTGGTATTAGGGATCATCTGCTATTAGGGATATCTCACCTGATGGCTGTGCCAGGATCTGGAATCACACTGTATGCCAGGGATACCTTCAGAGTCAAGAGCAGGAGTCAACAGCATAGAAAAATGCAAAGGGTCTGGGATCAAAATCATGTTGGAGGAGAAAAGGGAGTTTGTCACTGACCAGTGTGAGAACAGCTATTGTTTCTGCCTAAAACAGGGCTCAGCACCCTGCTTGCAGACTCTGGTGCTTTTCTCAAGCCAATAGAAAGGTTTATCATGGAGAAACACCAGTTCTGTCTTGGGAGATACCCAGTTCCCAGCAAAACAGATTAATATTTGAATCCAGATATTTTCTCTCTCAAGGGACTCTTTATTGCCATGCTCACACTGTAATCAAAATATATTCAGGAGCAATTTCAGATGTTCAAAAGCTATTTGTTTCAGTAAGTGCCAAAATCTCACAGCTCTTGACTGTGCATCTCCCGAAATAAAGTATCATACTTTTCTAATTACATGTGCAAAATTCTAGTTTTCCCACAAGAGCAGTTTTACACCTTAATAACAGGAAACAATCCTTCAGAGCATCTGAAATCTTGTACAAATAGACGTGTCTACAGGTTACTCAGAAAAATTTTCCTCTGAGCTATTTTGTAGGCAGCATACTGTGGAAAAGAGTTTGAGTTTAGACAAGGGAAGAACAGGAGGAAAAAGGAAAGAACAGGAGCAGGAGGAAAAAGGGATGAGTAGCATCCATGATTTACCTTCCCTAGAGCCAGGGCATCATCAACACAATGGAGAAATTATTGAGAAAGACTCTATATAGGTATAAAAGGGTTATGGTTGCACATCAGCACACAACCAATTCTTTAATACTTCTGCACATATTTAATCATCTCCAGGCTCTCTAGCATTGGTCAGATTAAGGATGAGACCTGGTGACAAAGGACATGGCAAAGCTGAGGAGTTCAGACCCTTTTCCACCTTAGTTTTTACTGGTAAAACTGACTTTCAGGCCCCTGAAGCAATCTGGAAAGTCTAGAGTACAGAAGTTGTACTTTTGGTGAAGGAGAATCAGGTTAGGGAACATTTCATCCCACTGGTCATCTGCAAGTCTTCAGAACCTAATGGAACACACTCAGAGTGCTGACCTGGCTGGTGACACTGTGAGAGCCCTCTCCATCATCTCTGAAAGGCCAAAGCTGCTGGGTGAGCTCCTAAGGGTGGGAAGAGAGCAAGTGTCCCTTGCTCCTTCCCCAAGGAGCATCTGGGGAACCATAAGTGGCAGCCTCAGCTCAGTCCCGAGGAAGGCGATGGACTGAATCTAGCTGGAAACCATTTTGAGACAAGATGGGAACAGTCAGCATGACTTTACCATGAGCTGGGCTACCCAGTGTGTGAAAGATGTGCACTCACTGGAATGAGTCCGCTCAGGGCCACAAAGACTATGAAAGGCCTGGAGCATCCTTCATGAGGGGAAAAGCTGAGAGACTGTTCAGCCTGGAGAAAGAGCAGGAGACTCAGGGGGATCTTGTTAATATGCAAAAATACCTGATGGGAGGGTCCCAGCAAAATGAAGGCAGACTGTTCTCACAGACACTCAGGGTCAGAGGCAGGGGGCTAAAACTGGAACATGGGAAGTTTTGTCTGGACATCAAGAAACTCTTAATGTGATGGTAACTGGCACAGAGTACCCAGAGAGGTTATGGATTTACCCTTCTTGGAGATAATAAAAAAACATCTGAACACAGCCCCAAGTAACCTGGAGTAGAGGACCCAGCTCTGAACTCTGAGAAGGGAGGTTGAACAGGAAGATTTCCAGTGGTCCCTTTCAATGTCAGACATTTTGGATGTCTGAATTTTCCATTTAGTTTACCAGAACAAAGTGAAGGGAGCGTTCTGAAGTTTCTTACCCTAGACTATGTGCATATTTAATTTAACTAAATTAATTTGTCTTTCGTTAAAATTTTCATGAAGACGTTATTAGATTAGTCTGATTTTATTTCTGGCTCTAATTCAGAACTTTGTGATCTCATTAGCAGTTCGTTTTTATGAGGAGAATATGTTTTGGAGTGCTAGACTGAGTATTTTCAGTGGAATATTTTATGGCAATTTTGGTTGATGCAGTGTTAAATTTTTCACTGGACACACCAAAAATAGTAGGAAGGGCACATAGGTATTTAAGAGACTTTATATACCCTTAAAATGAATAGTAATGACAAAAATAAAGACTTCAATTGAATTAAAAAAAGTGTATAGGTGTGTTTTTATGACTGTGTGCTACAAATCATTTTTCAAAAAACACATCATCATGCAAATTCCTTATTTGCATAGTAGTGAAATTACCAGAGTTGATAAAACGGTATGTTATCTGAATGGTTTTCAGTGAATGATTTCTCCTCATTTAGACTTTATATTTTTTCCTAAATTCATTCTGAGATCATTATTAAACCCTATTTCATGTTAAATTAAAAATGAAATACAGGTTGCCCAGCATAGGAGCATTAGAAGGTCACTCCTATGTACTCCTTGGTGTCAGTAATCATATGCACACACAGGAAGAGTTACAATACGTACAACCTTTCCAGATGGCTGTTCACAAGTGTGCACAGAACAGAGGTCAAGAGCTAAGAGTTCACCTAGTTGAAAGCATTTTTCTAGGATGTTCAAAGGGGAAATTGTATTTTAAAGTAATTACAGCCCATCATTTTTAACACTGCAGTATAGGAATATATAAAAGCATAAGCTGTAAGGGTTCTGGACTTATTTCTCTACCAGTAAAATGTTATTTGCCTCTATTACCTGAAATTCGAATAAGTTGATGGCACTGTCTATAAAGAATCTCTCTGTTGTGGGAAGAAGCCATGAAGAGGCACAGGCAGGGGTGAGTAATGAGGATTGAATACATGAAGAAGAGGTGAAGAAATGATGAACAAAGAAAAAAATGGGAGGATGACATATTTAAAAAGTATTTTCATATTTTAAGCAACAGGGCTCTTTTAAGCAAAGATTTCCAGTGTATGCCTTTCTCCTTCCAACATTTTCTCCCCACATATTTCTCCCCCATCCTAAATCTATTCTAAACCAGTGTTTTTGCAACTAAGAACAATTAGTTCTATGCCAGATTTCTCCAATGTCTCATGCCAATGGGCCAAGTAAGTAAGAGGCCTTGCAATTTGTGCCACATTTGATTTAACTTGCTGTGGAGAAAGAAACAAATGAAGTTTTAGGATAAAAGCCTTAGTGGCTGCACATGCTTAAATCATCTCATTATTTGGTCCTTGTATTTAAATTGTCAATGGTTCCTTCTAATGAGACCCTGATTTCATTCATTTGCACCTGTGATGGAGTAGTTCCCAAGCAGTGGGGGCATAAGGCTAAGCATGGAAAACGAGGCAGCGGACCAGCTCAGGCTCGTCTTTCACCTCCCTTCCTCTTTGGGTGTGGTGTGGGCACTTCTTCCTCCTACCCCCAGCCTAGGCAGGCTGGCCCCCTGCCATGCTTTATTAAGAAAGAGCACAAGCAGCAAAACCAGCTCCCATCTCCTCCAGCTGGTCAGTGGCCAGCAGTGTCCCTGCTGATGCAGCACCTCCAGCAGCAGCACCCCACTGCCCTGGCCCCATTACCCACCCATGCCTGCTCTCCACAGGCACTGCCCCCACCAGCATTCCGGGAAGTCCCTCCTTACAGCATTTTGCTCCTAATTTAGATTAACGTGGCAAGTTCTTCAAGGCTTTGAGATGCCTGCAATTTCTGTGGAACTGTAAATTTGCCTTATTGTAAGTATGAACATAAAGGTAATGGCAAGGATGTGGTGATTATAGTATTTAATCTATGTCTGTTTATACTGTAGTTGCAACTTAAGCTAATGAATTCAATTTCTTTAAGGGCTTTCCCAACATAGTGCTTTAAACCAGAAGAGATTAAAGTTGGTTTATATTCAGGTATTGCTCATTTCAGATCTTGTAAAGGTTCTAAAAACTGCCTATGGTTTGAGAATAAAAAATTAAAAGACACTTAAAGGACTATAAGTAAACTGCTACTAATTTAAAAGTTGAGCAACATTTGTATAATGTATTTTATAGAAATATAACCTTGAGGGAAGCCTATTTACAAATCATGCTAATTTTAAATTTGTTTTAATAGCAATTCGGTTCAAACGTTCGGTTTAGCTGAGTTCAATATTCATGTAATTGTATTTGAATTCTATGTACTTTATTATATATTTTTTTAATTCCTATAATAATATAATTTTATTATATAATAATGTATTTTTCATTCAAAATATACACTCATTTTTGGTGGCTCTCGCCATACTAAAAGTGCTGGTCAAATATTTCTGTTTAGTCTTAATATCAAACTCTGTAAGACAAAGATGTGAAATTTTTAAAAGAAAAATCAGAAGGGGAGATTGAGTTACTTTTTGAAGAGTAACAACAGCTATGAACAGGTTGTGACTCATGAGCAGTTCATAAGTCTTTTTGCTATTTGTATGCTGTTTTGAAAAAGCTGAAACATTTTTCATATGCGACACAAAAACTCCACTCTCAATTGTTATAGTAAAGAATATTATTATATGTAATCACTAGACCCAAATGTTTTTAATGTTATTAGATAGATCACTCGAGAGAATGACAGCAAGTAACAAAAAGGAAGATGACAAGAGATTTATTGCTTAATTTTTTATTTGTCTTCTAAAGATTTTTGAGCCCATGTAGTATTATTACTTTTTAAATGGGAAACTGCTACCATAGCTTGTGATGCCTTCTCCAGCATCCCTGTCCTGACATTATGGCTGATACTGGCTTTGGAGAATGGGAACTTTCCCTGGGACAGGGTCTGTTGTGTAGGGAGTGTGTCCATCTCCTCCCAGCCTGGGGAGGAAATGCCAGACACATTCACACACTGTTTAATCCTGCAGCCTGGGCCATTTCAAACAAAATGCACTCTGAATGTCTGTTCATATATGTAAGAATAAAATTGTATGCACAGCATGAAGCTTTGTTTCCTGGCATGCAGCGACTTGAGAAAAGTTTGTGGTTTTGAGCAGAAAACTGACTCATCCTGAATTCCTATTACATTGGGCAAGACAATGGCTTAATGGTTGTGGGAGTCCTCAGTAGCAGAAGGAATATGACTTGCTTTATAGCATTGGTAAAATCAGTAGAGGAAAATGCACCAGAACCAATAGTCAAAAATAATGTAGAAAAATTGGTGACAGTAGAGAAGATGGCCACAAAGATCAGGGCTGAAGATAATGCCATCCTTTGAAAAACTTCACTTCTAAATATTTTTCACCCTTTTCCCTGGAACACGGTTCAAGAATGTCAGCTTTCAGTTGACAAATAAATGAACCACATCCTGGACCTTGTTGTGATGACAGCCTTGAGAATATAAATCAAGATTAAACTGATCTAGTGACAGTTTCCACACCTTAAAGACATCATGGGATGATTGCTGAGGAACATGAAGTGTCTTACACATATGAATGAACTATCAAACCTACAAATGACAGCCTATGGTAGTACATTGAAAACTGAAACTGCATGGACAATATGCAATAAATATTATTTCAGACACACCATATAAATCATGCTGTGCACAACAGTATGTATTGTTATATTTAATCAAATAAAAAATCCTTAAAAAATGTTTGACATAAAATTCTTACTGTATTTCTAAAATCATTAGTAGTTTTCCTCAGCTCATACTTCCAAGACAGATTAGTCAGGGCTGTGGTAGTGAGAGAATCTTCCATCACAGCTGCCCTAAGTTCAGTGACATCACAGAGTGGCAGGCTGAAACTGAGCCTGCCAGAGAATGGGCGTATTTATTAAAACATGCAATTTCTCCCTGAATGTAGGTGCTGAACCAGACCAGTGTAAATTGAGTGAGATGGAGCAGAAGAGCCTACAAAAGAAAAGCAATGGTGAGAGTAGATAATTAAAGTTCTAAAGGAACAGATTTTGACTTACACCATCTCATAATTTGCTTTTCCTTTAATGACTTCCCTCTGTCTCTTATACATGTAAATTTCACTATCTGAATGTCCACTGAATGCTAAATTGTACCTTTTTTTTCCTACTTCATTCTCTTTCATCCAAAATCTCCTTCTCAAAGCCATTAGAAAGTTTATTGTTTTTTGATTTTCCACCACAGAATAATATTTGGTCCAGTCTGTATTGGTCAAAATTATGGCATTTTTTTCGGCAATATTTGTTCACACTGATATTTTATACTCAAAGACATCTAATGTTTTATTTTTTTTGAATTTTCCTTTTTTATTTTTCTCTTTAAAAAGAAAACTGTCAGGAATTACATGAAAATAGCCAAACCCATATGCTTATATTTTGTATAATTAAAGTAGTTTAACTGTCTTAAGAAGCTTTGAAGATGAGGTTCATGAAAATTGTTTCTTCACACCGTTTTGAATATTAAACATTTCACAATCTGAATTTTTTTTTGCAATGCTGTTTATATACAAAGAAAACTGATCATTTGATATGATTGATAAATATGATGCCTCTCACTAAAACTTTGTGGTACCTATAGTCATCTGCCTGATAAAGATTTCATAATGGTGGCTCTATTTTTGTTTATTAGTTTTGGCTTTTATCCATGAATTTTACAAATATTTTGATGATTTTTGTAATTTAAAAAATACATGCAAGAAGTCAAGATAGGGGGTTATTTGTCTCTGGTGTTGATTATTTCCTGTTGATATTGAACCAGTCTTAGACTTTCTGTTTAAAATTTTCTTTCTTTTAAAAGAATGGGCTGAGGGTGAGCTGGTTTGTACTTTATCTACTCCTTGCCCAGTTCCCAGTGAAGGATGAGAATCTGACCTCCCCCTGACCTGACCAGTGTCCTGATTGGAACAATGGTTTAAGGAACCTGTCTATAAAATGTCCTGGTTTAGTCTGGGGTGGAGTTGATTTTATTCCTGGTAGCTGGTGCAGTGCTGTGTTTTGGATTTAGGATGAAAATAACCCAGTGGTGTTTGAGTTGGTGCTGAGCAGTGCTTACACCAAGTCTGGGACTTTTCAGCTTCTCCTAAGTGCCTTGCCAGCAATTAGGCTGGGGGTGCACAAGGAGCAGTGAGGGGACCCAGCCAGGACAGCTGACTCCAAGTGACCATCAGGATGGATATTCCACAGCATATGGTGTCATGCTGAACAATAAAACTGGGAGGGAGCTGGCTGTGGGGGGTGGGAGCCTACTGCTCAGGGACTAGCTGGGCATCAGTCAGCAGGTGGTGAGCAATTGCACAACTTCTTTTGTTTTTTAATATTATTATTATTGCTTTCTCTTTTTTTTCTGTCTTAATAAACTGTCTTTATCTCTACCCACTGGTTTTTACCTTTTCTTCAATTCTCTCTCCTGTCCTACTGAGAGGGAGTGATCATATCATGGTGTGATGTTTATCTGCCTGCTGTGATAAACTGCAAAAACAGTTTAGGAGTTAAAGCTGATGCTAAGAATTTTTCAACATATTAACTTGAACATAAAGCTAGTTTTCTGTCCTCAAGAAATAAGATCAGAAAGATGCAGCCATCTTGTACCTGGGCTAAGAGCTGTTTGTCTGCACAGGTCTTTTGTGAGCCAAAATGTCATTGTGACAGGAGGAGCTCAAGTTTTATGAATTTTCACTACTGTCCTTCTTACACAGCACCTACCTGCTCTAGGACAATGGGGATGGAGTCAGACTACAGGGGAAGTTGGCTGTGCAGTGGCACAGGAAAGATGTTTGTGTAAAGGAGGGGCACTTCCACTTTCATTTTTACATGCAATTACTTTGACTTCCATTATTCTTTGGCCAGAGAGGAATGCCTTAGGTTCAAGATTGCCTTGAGCAATCTGAGCAAAAAACCATGCAGCTGATAGGCCTAAATGTGTTGTGCAAATGAAGACACCTATCTGAATATCCACCACGACTTGAGTGCTCCATCAAGCCTTAGAGAAAACTGGAAGCATCTCATTGACTCCCTGCAATGGAAGGAGTTCTGTTTATATCTGGCCAAAAATGGTGCCTCAAAGGGACTGGTCTGAACAAAATGCAACACTTTGAAAAACAGTCTTGAGGTGATGGAGGAGTAAGTTGGAGACCAGGCCAGGCAGGAGGAGTTTGACCTTTGTTTTGTTTGCATTAAGGTGCAGTTCTCTTCAAAGACAGGACAGAAAAGCCATGAACTTGCTGCATGTATTTTTAAACATGAATGGATAAATGGAGAAGGCTAAAATGGCCTAAATTATGCTGTTTTCTGATGGGTTTGTTTTTGAATGACTTGTCAGCTTTATCTTTCTGAGTCAAAAGTAATGATGCAAGCAAACCTAATCTATTATGGCAATCTGTGGTGCATCTGTATCTACCTGTAGCTCCATTTCTCTATTTTCTGTGTGTTTATAGCATGCCTTCTAGACACCTGAAGTGGAAATCAGTCAGCTCACAGGTTTGACAGGAATAATGGGACATGACAAATTTGTATTATGGTGGAGAGTGATAAAACAGCTCGGAGATAGGAACAAAGCAAGGGGACAAAGTGTCTCTTGAGGGCAAGAGCTCACAGAGCTCCACAGAGCTTCAACAGCCCCAGAAGGAGCAGGACCAGTAAAATATGGACAGCATTTGGCCTCTGTTGAAGTTTTTGAGGCTTGAAATATTTGGGTGATGGAGTAGCTGCTCTCCCTGATGGCAAATGGTTGACAGGGAGTGCTAAGCCAGATTCTCCTACAAAGGAATGTTTTCAATGCAATAGCTAGAATGGTGCATATATTTAATTAATGGGCAATGTTTCCAAGGTTGACAGTGAATGCATCCTTTAATCTTTACTTCTATGCCTTTCATAAATATGTTGTGGAAATCTTGCCATAGGTTTTTTTTTCAGATTAAAAATGGCATTTGCAACTTACTTTTTAAACCTACTGTCTTCTCATGGGAAATTCTGGAAATATTTTCCATAGAAATAATTCTGTTTCTAGAGCATATATGTTTTTTTATCACATTTCCCTATTGATTATGAGATACATTTGCATAAAAATATGCACATAGGAATTTATCATCTGCTGCTGCTTTTTTCTGACTTGAAATAAAAATCCCTGTGGAACAAATGTACTCCTAAGCAACAGAATTTTTCATAGGAGTATTTCACTTTAAATAAAAACAAGCAGAGAAAAAAATACCCTGAAAATATTACTTGCTACTTTTGGAAAATAGTTTTTACTAATGGCTTCCACAAAGCTCTTAATACAATAATCATGCTTTTAAAGCTCTCTCCTAATTTAGTTGCAACCAGCATAGGATAAAGCAGAAAAATTGATAGCCTATCCCACGTTAATATTGTTGTGGTCTTTTCAGAAAATCTTGCTCTACTTGCCAAAATGCTATTGCAATTAAGTTTTGTCTTACATGTAAAGGTGGTCAAAAGAGTAATTTGCAAAACTACCCATGCTGGGTGGATAAATAGAGTCATGTTTTGTGTGTATTTTCCTGTGGTATATTTTTAGTATTCTCATGCAATCTGTAAAGCAAATTAATTAAGTCCATATATAATAATTTTCTTGTCTGAGTGGACCCAGGCCTTTCTTGTTATTTTACATCTGTTTCTTTAGTAATAAGTAGCAAAATGGAGACTCCTAACTAGTTATTTTCAAATCCTTGTCCCCTGTTACTAGGGTTAATTTGGTTTTGGGGGTTTTTAAATTCTTATCCTAAAAAGCAAGATCCTTATTCTTAGCGTGAGACACAAAAGAAAGAAACAAATTCAGAAAGCATTTCACTGTGAAGATGTCTAAGACTTTAGAAAGAGGGCTAGACCAAACACTCCTAGCTTCATGTAACCTTCCTGACTTTGACTTGGCAAGCATTCTGCTCGTTGGTACACTCAGCAGTGATAATTTTGAAGAACTGTCCCTTCTCCTCTCCACCCAAGCTCCTGTGTGATTTCTCTGCCAGCTCACCCTCAGGGCTGCTTCAGGGGCAGCCTGAAGGCACAATTAGAGGACAAAGTGTAAACATCACCTTCTGACAGTGGGCATGATGGGGGAATTAACACCGGTTTGGCTCAACTTCTCCAGTGAACTTCCATTGATTAGAAATGAAAGCTGGATCAATAGAACACTCCCTAACTATCACAGACATGATGGAGTTTTGATCATAGCAGAAATTTCATCTGTCTTTGGGAAAGTCTAAAGACTAGAGCACACCACAAATAAATGACATATCCTAAGAAAGATATTTTTACAAGAAAAAAACACCCCAAGAATGCAAATGACAAGAGAGCCCTCTTCAGATTTATTTCCAGGTTCCAGAACTCTGAAGTAAGAGCAATTGGAAATCATTTGGCTGCATGATATCAAGTGGCACCTTGGAAAGATTACCAGAGTGATACAGATAGGGAATGTCAGCATTTTTCTGTTTAAAATTTTTAATTAAAAAAAAATCTTTTGTATTATTTACTGATTTATGATCTATTACATTAACTTTAGAAGAGTAAATCCTTCTTAATTTATTTCTTTTAGAGTATGAAATTCGTATCTTCGATTTGGATACTACCAGACTAATCAAGGAGTTTAATTTAAAGATTGAAGACGTATGACACCATAGATTCAATAAGCTTAAGGCAGAAGTGCACAGTGGGAGCTTATCCTCTGACTGCCTTTGAAAGTGGTCTCCAGAAAAGAGGGGAAACCAGCCTTGTAGTCCTAGCAAGGAACAGTCACCCTGGAGTGCATCTCTGCCAACAGAACCTGAACCAGAACCCCTCCCTGTGTTTGCTCTAGAACAATGCTACTCATTTTTAGCTCATCCCTTTTTTGGAACAGCTGATTACAACTTTACCCTACTTCCAACTCCTTGATATACAAGGGGAAAAAGTAAATAAAGTGAGGAGAGAAGAAAATTTCATCTGAGCTTCATCCAAAAGCACAGACAAAGGTGTGTGATGTTTCCAGCTGTACTGTAACTGATGAAACTGAGCTACATCAGCTCCTTGAACTGCTGCAAATGTCTGCTGTGTCATTCCTTTTCCCCTCTAATGTTTCTGAGGGAGATGACAGCCCATGGATGTCTCTCAGTGTAACACCCTGGTTGATAACAGCAACTGGGGCTGAAATGACCTCCTTGCAAGGAATTGCTTGTGTGCTGAAAGGTGGAAAGGTACCAGAGCTCTTCCCTAGTGTGCTGATGTAACTTTAAAAAAGATGGATTAAGGCTATTAAATGAACTTTTCTGTGTTAGGGAAAAATATTACAGAACTCTCAGCACTTAAGAACAATACAGGAGCTCTTATTTTTAATGAATTCCAAAGAGAACATTGATTTGCTTAGTTCCACTTACTATCGAAATAACTAAAGGTTTTTATATGATTATTAATTATATTTAAAACAAAGTGTAATTACATTTTGCAATTAGGTTAGCGATAAAAAGACTTTAATTTGGTGATTTCCTTCTAAAAGGACAATATGTAATCTTTTTATATTCAAGTGAGTAATAATGGGCATCTTTGTAACCCATTCTTCAGCTTAAGACCAGTTTAAAATATCTATAAGTAATATATGACCTCATATATTGTTTTTATCAGAACAGAACCTTGACAGGACATGTTTGGTGAATTAGTAAATGAAATAATTTAATCCAATTTTCCAAGATTCTACAAAGTGGAAGTGGAAAATTTAGTCCTTGATATGACACTTATATCTGGTACTACTGAGGCAGTTTTTGTCCTCTATGGCATCTAAAATAAAATAAAGCCTGGAATATTAAAATTCTGCAAGACATCCTATGGAATTTCTTGGTACTCCACCCAACAGTCCATTAGTGGTAGTAAGACGTCCACAAGAGGTTTCTCCCCACAGAGCTTTTTTTTTCAGCTGCTGACAGCTCTGAAGTCAGTCATACAATAGCCACAGGACTGACTTTGTCTGAGTTAAATCATCCAAAGTGATCTTTAATCTCTGTAAGTGCCTAATATAGATTCAAAAGCTTAGAAATACAAAGATATTTCTCTCTCTATGAAACCAATATGTAAGTCTCTGATGTCTAAAATCAGACAAGAAAGAACACACACTGTATATTTAACTTAGAGGGTTTTGTCCAGTGATATCTGATTTTGTAATCATTGAAGGATCTCTCAGTCTTTGTACATTGGGATAAAAAGCTCATAGTAAAATCCCTAAAAAACTTACAATCTACAAGGTGCAAAGTCAAGCTACAGGTATTGCACTATTGACTTGGCTGATTTCTGGTACCATTTGCACAGTTTAGCACCCCATTTTCCAGTCAGAAACTCATGTAGTTCGGGTACTGAATTACTCAAAACCTACTTCACTAGGTTAGCTTCAAACTCAGTGACTTTTGAAATAAAAGAAGAATACACTTATTTCACAATTTAGCTTCATTATGATGTGGTAAGAGAAAGATTTGTAGTTAACCAAGGTCTAAATACATGATTCAAATTGTTAGTTTAAAACAACAATTCCAGTTAATCAGCTTTCACATAGGAAAAGGAAAGTATTTGCTTGAAGCTGGAGTTAGGAAGGTATTTCTATCAGTATAAAAGATCATAAATTTGTCTCACAACCTTTCAGCAATTTAGATGTGTAATTGGGCCTTCAAGACACACTCTGCCTTGACATGTGTAATATTAAATTTCTATCACCGTGATTTATATACCTAGCTAGTAGTTCTGAGAGCTACTAAGTATAAACATTGAGTTTAAAAGCATGCCCTCGCACACAGGGATTGAAATTCTGCTCCCTTTATCATTGACTCAAGCAGAGCAAAGTAATCACACAGTGGTTTTCAACTTGCCATGAAGGTATTGGGGCTTTAAGAGAAAATCAAATTACATAAAGCTAGTGAAGAAATTGCATGCAAAACAGCAACCATTTCACTACCCATTATAAAAAGTGGCAATAAAGGAAAGGAAAAATGTAAGAAGCAACATTTTTAAGCCTCTTAATTTCCGAATTGTAAATTCTTTCAAGAAAATAGGTAACATTAGTAAGATTAAAATGTACTTGAGACCATTTCCTGAAATCTGATAGTCAAGTAATTCAATTGCATTCTTTTTCACAGAATAAATCTGGTAGATAAGGCTCTGCCTGTGTTCTTCTGCTTCATACTGTGTGTCATGTAATACTTTGGGTTTGGCATTTCTGGTATTCCAAAGGGTAGTGTATCAGTAGATTAAATTATGTCCTCCTGAGATAAATAAAACAAATGTTGTTTGAGAAACCCAAAACAATAAAATACACTTTTCTAGCTATAATTCCGCCTCTAATGCAGCATGGAAACTTTGTAACAATACAGATCTTATTCCTGAACACTTTTGTAGTTTGTATTCTTTTTGTTAGATATTTTCAACATATTAATCTGCATAAGCATCTAACTGTATCTAAATCAGTTAGGATAATATTCAAATGTTTAAATTAATTTTATGATGGCTATTTGTCTGAATGGGCATACTGGTTATTGTGATGTCAACTCACCTGAACTGAGCAGTGGTAACTTGATAGAATTTGTCTAAGAAGGCTTTTTTTCCTGTCCCAATATTTAAAAATAAAATGCAAGTGCTTCCCAATAGCAGAATTACTTTGGGAATTTCCAGAGGGACACTGCTCTCTCTGGGAAATAGGTAGGATATGTGGTTCTTGAGAAATGGTTCAGGATCTGATTGTCCTCTCTGGAAAGGTTTGGGGAAGCTACAGTGAGGTTCAGATGTGCTTCCCACCTCGTGGAGGGAAAAGAGGAGGAAGGAGAGCAATTTAGGACTGTTGCTGGTACAGCAGAGTTCACCACTTTGAGAAGGAAATAGTTTCGAACTGGGGCTTTGCTGTAAAGTAATGGATTTTTCTGAATGACCTTTAAAGTTCATTTCCAACCTAAACCATTGTATGACTTCATTAAAATGGCCTCCTCAGCCTTAGTTTGTGAGATGCCACGACATATTTGAGATCTAGAAATAAATGTTTTATGTGGGTGCCTCCAAGATGTTTTCCCTCATGAAAGTGAAACCATTTTACAGAGAAACCACATACTGACAGAAAAGAAGGTACAAAATGCTGAGAGGCATCTGCTTTGCTTTTCATCAACCTCACTGCCTTTAGCTGTTCACTCTCAAGTAAAATCAGCACTTCTGAGAAATTATTAACTGTGGTAACAGAATGAGGTAAGAAAAGGAGCACACACAGACAGTGCATTGGCTGGTAGAACTGCTCAGAGTTTCTCAGAAATTACTAATGTTGCTCAAAAGGTTCAGACCAGGAGAATAAACTTCTATCCAGCACTACTCTTCCAGACTTGTTCTTCCTCTGGGTTGGAGTTTATAGGTTGCTGATGGAGGCAGCAGGCTGTGGTACATCATACCCTAAGGAGAAGGAATCCCAAGGGTGTATCGCTGCTGTGTGAAGATGCACATTTCCACTCACTGGAAAAGTTAATATTTGTTATGATAAGCTGCCCTTTTGAATAAGTCTATGAAGTGGAATTAAATGGTTAATTTTACTGATAATGTGTCTTTATAAACTTTAAGTCTATTTATTTAAAGGGCAACTGGTTACAGAATCCCATCTCTGGCTTGTACCACATGCTTCAAATTAAGATTAAGATCAGTGCCAAATATTGTTTGGAAGTGATTTTGAATTTCTGTATCATTGATCCCTAGGGTAGGAAAAAAAAAAAAGAAAAAAGAGAGAGACTGGCAGTTTCACTTCGGTGGCAAAGAGTATTTTTGTGAATAAGCTTGAGACTTCTTGCTGCCTGAAAAAAATCATTTGTCTTTAGGGCTCCATCTTTATACATGCAGTCATTTAGAAATAAACATTTTACTTCTCAAGTGACTTGAAAACAAAAGATCAAGAACTGAAGCTCTACACAGGGGGTTTCAGAAGAGAAAAATTATTTTGTCTGCTTCACCCACTTCCAAAGCAGAACTTCTCAGACACCAGGTTATGACTGAGAAATTTGTGGAGATTTATGGAGAGCTTTATTATATCTTCCCTCTTACTTCTTTTTAAGCACTTCTGGACAGCAATTACAATAGATGGGTGGGCATTAAAAATAATCCATAATACTTGTAAATTGAGTCAAAGCCTCTGCCTTTCCTACTTCTGTCTTCATTGTCATTACAGAATATGCATATGAACTTCTCCCATGTAGGAATAGATTTGTTGTTTCTACTAACAGAAAAACAGAAAAGAAAGAGTTGACCTGATTCCTCCTGCTCAGCCATTCTCTTCTCCACTTAATAAAAGAAGGGGGACTGAATACATATATTTCTCATTGATGACCTACATATATTTCATTACTCAAATAGCTCATCTTCCACATGGTAACTCCTGCTTCAGTAATGACCATTATGTAAACCATAAATTCATTGATACCACCAACTGCATCCACAGCCTCTCCTGTTAATAGCAAGTCATTCGTTTAAACTGAGCTTGCAAAGTACCTCTAACACTCTTTGGCTGGTTTGTGAAAATGTCACAATTTCCTTATAGTGTAAATGGTGCTGTTTTCTTTGCTAGGATTTAAAGTCAACACGAACAAGTCACATATAGTACCATACCAACTAAGCCAATCTGTAAAATAATTATAAATTACATTGGCAAAATTTCACATTCACAGAACAGATTTTAGACCATATGTCTGTTGGTGATGCAACTGAGAATTCATCTTTAGTTCTCAGACAAGGTATGTGTAAAAGTACTGTGTCATATGGCTTTTTATGTTAGGCATTCCATTACAACATTGTCATGCCATCACTTCAGATGCTTTCAGTCACAGGACAAATTTGTCTACTGACCATACATTCACAGCAAGATATACAGGTGCAAGAATTGCAAGTCAGAATCCTGCAATTCTGTAAATATTCTGTGCGGAAAAATGCACCAAAAAAAAAAAAGAAAAGATCTGACAAAAATCTTGGTGCTTCTAGATAAGGACTGCATAGAGAAGAGGGATGTTGGGATCAGCCCCAGGAAACAGACCGCTGAAGTAATTGAGCAGTAGTAATTTAACTCCATTTTGTTGCTCCATCTGGGAAAATAATTCAAGTACTTAAACAATATAGTAATGAGGTACATAAGCATACAAAGAAGGGTGAAATAGTTTGGCTTACTGCACCATTCTCCTGCAGGATTAGTAAAGATAGGACAGACTTGCTGTTGCCAGAGAAGCTACTGCGATCTTTAAGAAGAGCAGCATTCTTGAGAAGTCTTGGAAATAATAAAAAATAATTTCTTACAGTGGAGAGGTGTTCAGAGTTCCTTGAAACCTGTGGCTAAATGCCTTGCAGGTCACTTTTGCTGGGAAATAGGGACCCTTTCATCTTTCCCTTTGTCTCCACCTTCTTTGTGTTTTGTAGGAAATGGTAGTAAACTCTTCTGCTCTAAAATATCCTCATTGATTTACATTTTTAGACCTCGCACATTTGTCTAATCCTAATTCTGTGGCAACAAAAACAATTGATCTTTGAGACCTGGGAGATAATTCTATGCTTGCAACCAAGTTTTCTGCACCTGTCTGTAGAGACACTACGTGGTCATGACTCGTGCTATACAAATGTCAGCCAACTTGGATGCAGGTTCTGTGACCTTCATTTTCCTGGCAGCTGGAAGAAATCTGATCCTGTTAGCGAGCAGTCTGATCTTCCTTCTTTTGAAGCCCCTTGTTATGCTGTCAATTTCATCAAAAGCAGCTCACATCCTAGAAGCTAAATCATTAGCCATCATTTTCAGCACTTAATTTTATATATTCTTGTGTGCAGTACACTGTAAAATGTTTAATGTTAAAGAAAATTCCTGTGTTCATCCAATGAAAAAGGGAAGGATTGAGCTGCTGCCTATTTTTGACTTTTGAGATTTTTCTATAATCCTATTTATCTACCATTTGGTTCACAATTGTTTCTAAATACATGTATTTGGAATGCCATAAAAACTAGTTATCATCATCTCACTAACAAAGGTAAAAGATTACTTTTATGTTTTTCCTGTTAATTATTAGCAATTCAGAGTCATTTTACTAGCATGCATTTTAACTTAAACAGTACAGCTATTACTGGGTAAATGTACTCAAAATAACCACATTTGAAAACTGGTAATTTCTTCGCACTTAATAACTGCTTTGCTTGATCGCTGAAAGGGATCTAAAAGTAAGATGTTCTAGGCTCTATTTATAGCTGCAGCTTCATAACTTTCTTATTTATTCACTGAATATTTTTCCTGGTAGTTTCATGGCATTTGTATGGGTCGTCAGACAGGGACACACAATGCATTCTGGTGCTAATCAGTCCCAAGAAGTCCCTAGTACCTCAGCAAGGTAGACCTGTGCATATAACTGAAAAAAAGGTAGAAGTAACCTTTCCCCTTTGCTAGTGAGCTGATGGAAAGTAGTGGGTTTTAAGTATGTCTATCTAAAATACATGCATAAGTCTATTGGTCACTTTTCCTGTTTGTTGTGTTTTAAACATTTGTCATGACATTTCTCAATGGAATATGCCAGGTAGATCTGAAAATTATTTCTGCCCTTATTGTAAAAATAGATTGGTTACAAATTTATTTTCTGTTACACAGAGAATTTCTGTTTGAACAGAAACACAGGTTAAAGTGGTTTTATTTGCTTACATATAGCTGTCTGCCAAGGAACCACAGCCTTTTGTTATTTTGGAAATTTTTACTTTCATAAGAAAACACTGAGTCTCCAGTAACATCAAATCTGCTTACACTGCAATCCTCCTTGTGTTCCTTGCACAACAGCACAAAAGAGAGGCAAGAGAGCCACTTGTGCAGAAAAGATGTAGCACTGGCTCCCCTGCAGCCACTCTTCCATGTTGACTGTGAGACAGTGGCAAATTTGGGCTTGGGATACACATCCTGCAGGATTCCTTTCTATTCCTTCCCTAAGAGATGAAATTTTATACTCAAGAGTCTTCTTTCTTTTCATTGAGCTGTAATACCCAATGGTGGACAAATACATTTGAATAATCATCATTTTGTGAGAACTGGTGTGAAGGAAAAAACCCCAGAAGTCTCTTCAAAGCTCTTTAGGTCACTAAAGCCTTCAGGAGTCAATGGAAGTTCAGGAGCTTGATATCTGAAGATATTTGAAGATCTGGGGATTAGTTTGTGAGTGAATGGCCTTTGACTACAAATTTCTGTACATATTCCAGCATTTACAAATAATGTAGATAATATAGGCAAAAAAATATGTAATTTTTAAAGGAAAAATGGCATGAACATTTCCTGACTGCCCCTTACATAGTGAAGGGCATTGCTGTGAGTTTTGACATATATCCAGGAAATATAATGAGATAATGTCTGGATATCAGGACTCCTATAGCTCTTGTTTTTAAGTTGAACAGATGCATGAACTTCGAAGAAAATCTTACAAGCTTTTTGATTTCTTTTTTTCTGGTATTTAAATTAAACAAATTTAGCAAACAAATCGTGACCCCCAAAACTCATACAGGTCAATTATTACAAGTTAGAGTTTTTGGATATAAGCTGAGTGGTTATTCAATGTATAGACATATTTAGCAATCTAGAGTGACAAGCAAGTCTACTAAAAAGGGACTATTAAAATAAACGTTGCCTAAGAATAGTTACAGCACTCAGATAGAAACATTCTGTCATGCAGGTGCTCATCCAAATGTTGGCAGACATTCAGTTCAGTACCAGAGGAATCCTGAGGAGGAAAGAATATCAAGATGCCACCCACCTACCTAATAATGTGTAGTTTTTGCTGTAAAACTTGCTATAAGCACTTTGAGGCAAAGAAGGTCCCCCAGAGGTAAGGACAGGAATGATGGCCCACCTATTGTTTAAGAAGCAATTACATTGTCTAAGCAAAAAATACATGCTGCTAATACCCCTTATTGAAAAGGCTTTTAATGGTAACAGAGCTCCCAAAGTCTCATTTTATTACATTTAAGCCTGCAATATTTATGCACGCTATTTTGCGCCTCACGTTACAGTGACGATGGTGCGCAGGATGTGTGCGGGCACAGCATAGATTTACATTCTCCGCCTTGGCTCAGCTGCATTCGATGCACAGAGGAGGCTGGAGGATGCAAATTGCCCTCTCCTGCTGTGCCCACAACCCTGAGACAAGCCGTCACTGCATTGCTCCATCCAGCTGTGGAGCTTTCTTCTGGAAACATCCCCTGCGGGGGCTGCGGAAGGAGCCTCCTGGCCCCCGCTGCAGCCAGCCGCTCTCCGTGCAGGCAGGGCAGGGACTGCCACAGGTGCCAGAAATGGAGCCCAGCTCTGGATCCATTAATTATAAACACCTAATATTTATTGGCCCCCTCAGGTATAAACCACAAATTGTTTGCAGAACCTCGTCCAATTTCAGCTGTCCTCAGAAATTCAGTTAGGCAGCCTTCCACTTGTCCTGAAAAGCGATTTAATGGGAAATATGAAATTAAATGGGAAATATGAAATTTTTGTACTTGATTCATCAAAAGTACAAAAATCTAATTTGAACTTACTATAAAGCAGGAGCATGAAGGGTTAAATCAGTGTACTGTTAGTGCAGCAATAGAGAAACTGGGTTGTTCTACCTAATATTTTATAGCAGGTTACCATTTGTCTTTTGAAAATAATAAACCGCTTTGTTTTTTACACTGGGATCTTTCATAAAGGGTTACTGAATATCTTACTACACTGCTTATATTACAGCCCATATTCCAAGATGTGCTAAATCTTTATCACATTTTGCAAAAACACCAAAAACTCCACATTCAAGTTACAATGGATACACTGTTAAGCTCGATTAAGTAAGATTAAAGCTTGACTGTGTATGGTTAATGTATTTGCTGAGTACTACCTTTACATTGTTTCTCAAATTTCAAAGCACAGTCAGTACTTCCTGTTGACTAAAATTATTAACATATATAGAATTACAGTCATAGGGAAATCAGAAATATTTGTGGATATAAAGCTGAAAGAAATTAAATATACAGCAGTATATGAGTTTTAAATGCTGGAATTGAACTCAATAAAAGCCAGGATATTTTGAGTGGAGCAAAAAGTACTTACTGGGTTTATCAGTTTATCTAGGTATTGGTAATTGCATATCACAGGCTTTCTATCATATTACTCCAAAATTGTTGACGAGTCAGAAATTAGTTCTTGTGTGTTTTTCTCATTTTCTTCTGTGATGAATTTTTACTTTTTGCAGTATTACTAATGAGATTTCTTTAGCATTCAAAAGCCGTGGCATTGCAGTTTTGAAAACATCTACTTTTCAGATTTATAAATAGTGTCTGTGGGTACTTACGTCCATTTTGGCTAGCAGAAAAAATAGAACTTACTTTAAAAAATAGTATTGAGTTCCAGCATGCAAAAAATGTAGAAACTTAATTCCATTCAAACCAATTTTTTGGTTTACAATTTTTCGATTTGTACCTTTGTAATGTTTTGAAATATTTACTGTATATTCTCTCGTTTAAGCTACACTAGCAGTTGATGAAAGTTCTTACTCTCACTAAGCTTTTGTTTCAAGTGCCAATTACAATTCAGCTAACATTTTGGAAAGTGTACAACATGTTCCTGTATGAAATGAGATAGCAGTGAGTCAGAGAATATAAATCTGTAAGTTTCTATACATTTTAACATATGACTGTGAATTATTCAGTACACTAATTACTCTTTTAACATCTTATTTATCTTGTTTCTTATGTCTAAGAAGAAACTTGTGCAATTGAAACAGTGCCTTCTCCTGCTTGGCTTTCAGAAAGAAGTTCTGCAATACTTTGAAAACTAACATGAAAGAAAGTGTTTTAGTGAAAACATGGTTGTAGGATATCTACAATGGGTTAGCTATGGAAGGCGCCATTTACTTTGTACCGTGATATTTTTAGGTCTAGAATTAGAGTTTGTTTGTGTAGAGTAGCCCTGTCTGCCAACAAAATGTTTTGTACAGAAAATCATTAACAGAAGACATCAAAAATTTAAGTGCATTCATATTCTGAATATTGAAAACTTCCATTATTTCATGACTCAATGTGTAAATCTGTATCAGATGAGCTAAAAAGACAAGAATGTTTTCATTTCCTCATGGATTTGCATTCCTTTATTAGAATTTAATTTGCATTGTTGTGAAAATGACTTTTCCTGGTTTACTGTTCCTAAGAACTGTTATGTATTTTAATGCAATTGGAAAGAAAAATCACTTAGCCCCAGTAGAAAACTGCTTGAGCATCTCATAATTTTGTTGTAGTTCCCTTGCACTGAATTCTTATTTCATACAGAGCATGAATGCTAAGCGAAAGATACTTCTGAAAATATAAAGTATTCAGAAATTAGCAAGTACAAGTTTTGCCATGCAGTCATATTCCAAATCCTTTTTTATCTACCTTCTGATAGCCTTCACATTTGCAGTCTGTGATAGAAGCACAATTACACCCAGCTTCCCTGGGCTTTCATCCTGTGCCGTAACAGAAGGTGCTTTTTTCTTACTGTAAAACACTCTTCCTTTAATCACAGTACATTCTGCACACTTAATGAGGTAGGGGTATGTTATCATGTCATTAAAGACTATACCATAATATATAATAAATGGGAGCTGATTTAAGACTGCATCATCTTTGATGTGCTTGAATTTGCAACTGTAATTTTCTTCTTTTTTGTATGTTATGTAAATATAAACCCAAATTCTGTTATATGCAACTACATTGAAATCATGTAGATCACTACCTGATTTACTCAGGCTCTGTTTACTTTCAAGGCTCTTCATAGTGTCTGGAATTTCATAGGTTTGTAAATTGATTACATAGTTTCTCATAGGTATTGCCCTAGAAATTTTTCCATGGGTGATAATCTGTCTAGCTTTACCTGCAGTACATTTTTTTATAGCTCTGTGTCAGCCTTTAAAAAATATAATTACTTCAAGATAAACAATGGTACTGATATTATAGCTATTTTCCCATAATGTTTGAGTCAATGGTGCCAATCCTTAGCGGCCCTAAGGGGAAAAAAACTCAATTAGAATGACAGACAGATTTTGGCAATGGTAGAGCATATTTTACTACAGGGAGGTTCTCCTCCAAAGATTGCATTGATGACAGTGTGTAAACAGTAAGGGAACTAGTTTGATGCTGAAAAGGCACACCCACAGGTACCCAGGGCAGGTATATCCTACCCTGACCTTCAGATTAAAGTTGGGGTTACTAATCTTGACTAATTCTTGTTTAATCTTGACCATCATGCGTAAGAATTGCTTTTAACACTATTTCCTTTATAGTTACTACCTTGACCTAAACTAAAAAAAAAAAAAGAAAAGGTGTGGATGGGAACAAAGAGAAGAACAGAAAATTTGCTTAAAAGGCAGAAGTGATTCTTTCTTGTTCTCATATAAATAATTGTTTCTTTCATTGCCAAAATGTGCAGAACAAGTGGCAAATCTCTTTGCTCCAGTCACAAGTCTTCAAGGATCAGTTTTCCCAGCCAAATGAAAGACAATCTAATAATTAAAAGGGGAGAAAATTCTGAGTCCAGGGATCAGAAAGAAAGTCAGAATCTAAGACAGTGAATTATTCAGACCCCAGAGACTTGAAGTACTGGACATGAAGGTACACAGAACAGTGTCAGTAAAACAACAAAGCTACAAAAGGACCACTCAAGAGCTTGCATTCCTTATATCTAATCAGTATTTTTACTATAAATAGAAACAGGTTATTTAAACAAGGTGTTATACTTCCAACACCTCCATTTGGCTCTTTTCTTTTGAAATTACTTGCTTTTAAACTACTCTCTAGCTTGACATTGTTTTCAACCCTAAAATTACATCAGTAGACAATGTACAAAATCACTCTCCTTTTACTTTTTTCTACCTTCCACTTTCAGATTTTTTCCCTTGCTTTTTTTCCAGAAAGAACCTGTCTTCCAGTTTGTCCACAGTATAGCTTTTATTACTTACTGCTTTTATTACTTACAGCAAATGTCTTTTTTCTGAATCTGTGTTGTCAAAAAATGACCACCCATGCATTCTTGTGTATGTTTAACCTATTGATCCAGATATTGGAGATAAAGTGACAATCTAATTACTTTTTTGGCATTGAGTTTTTGATTAAAAATGGACAATGTAGTCCAGATGTCATTTTGGGCAGGAACTTAATACAAATTCTCCATTCAAAGAACTTCGTTCGCGTATTAGTGGAAAAAGCCAAGTCACACAAAGCTGTCTAATGATGCATGCTGCTCTGAGGTAGCCTCACAGTATTTCCCTGCCCTGCTTTGACAGGCACAGCTGTAGTCTGTCCATCTCCAGAAATAGCTCTGCCAGTGCATGCATCACTTTCCTGATGCTTGACATACACAACTGTACCTGTATCTGTTGCCAGATGCAGATCAGTGACCACAGACACCTTTCTTTCTTCTCCCTCCAGGAGCCGTGTCCTGAGGGAGCCACCTGCCTTCTCTCTTTCTCCCACAGGAAAAGTTTCCTAAATTCTCTAGGCTGAATTGTCGGATGAAGTTTAGGGCACAGTAAACCAAACTGATGCTTTGAAGATGTCATTTCAGCAGTGTAAGAGAAGCAACCTCTCCGGACTGAAACAGCTTGGGAAAAATATTTTTAAAAAGAGGGAGCATTATTTCCAAATTAAATTTATCACTGAGGGTTTTGTCAGCACTTTAATGTGTGGTGTAGATATAACACTTGAATGACTTTGAAAATAGCTCCATGCCATTTCAAGAAATAGTTTTAAGTAAGACTAATTAACTTCAAAGAAAGAAGGAGTAAAAAGGGTTTTCTTCTTTATTTAGTTTTTAGCTAAGTGCTGTCTCAAATTAAATGAGTCATGAAAAATTCAAATTGTTAGAGTGCCACCCCTATAATTTGATCACTATTTAATTTGATTTTTTGTTTTATTTAATCAGAGCTACAGGAACCAGCTCATTTGTACTGTAAATTACACAACTTCTGCCCTTTATTTCATATATGGTTGATCACTTTTGGCAGATATGATTGGATTATCTAATCATTGGCTATATGAAATTGCCATTTAATCAATAGGGAAGGTCAAATCTTCTCAATGTGATCCTGAAGCAAAGTATCTAAGGAAGTTGGAGGCTGGTGAAATCCAACTAAACTTTTATATGTTTGCAACATTATTATTGACTGTAGCTTCATTATTACCCTAACAAATGGCTCCTTTATCTTCTTTTGCCACTTAGGGTTTGATGGCTAAACCTATGGCTTTGGTTATTGATTACAGCTACCAATGACTTGATGGATTTAGCTCTCTTCCTCATCAGTGTATTTTATAGTTGTTTGAGACAAGAGATAATGAGTCCTATACTCCCTGTTCTGCAAATAGGTAGTTAAGGGATAGACATCTTCAGTCACTGAACATGTCACTGTGAATACAAAGCTAATTTCTTACTGTTTAAAAAACACAACCACACTTATCTTTTGTTAGTCTGCAGACACTGACAAACTGGTGGAATATGCTTCATCCTTATTGCTCCATCATTTCTTGTGTAAGCCAAGCAACACTACAGCATCCTGCCCTCTGCCTTTTCAGTTTTGGTTGTCCTAGGATGGGGATTTTGCTCCTTGTTACTCTGCAGGTCTTTTTGGCTTTTTTCAGGATATCTGATACTGTTCTCAGGTTATGCTCTGGTTAATGACCAGACTAATGACTTCCTCTAACTTCTATCACACATCCAAATGTTTGAAAAATATACTGCGATGTTTAGTTTGAATGGGTGCTGCTGTGCGCACCTCCAACCCTGAAGACATTTATTTCCTACTCTTTTTGTCACAAATCTGAATATATTCCCAGGTAAGTGAGTCTAGATAGTCCATTTTATTTCAGCTATTCATTTCAGCTGAAATTATTGTTGTTATTTTTATTTTTTAGACTATATTTGTTTGTAAGAGGGCCCATTAAATACAGTGTTGGCACTGTATAGAATAGATGACTGAAAGCTTAATTATCACAACAAGAACATCTGGCTACCCATGCAAAGGATTTTGCTGGCCTGTAGAAAGATCAGAGGCTTTAGTGACCACTGGTAGGGAAATATGTGCAGTGAACAGTCTGTTCCTGGCTCATATCTTATTCTATAGAGTGTAGGATTAGGAATAGAGACTGCAGTTTGCTTTTTGATGGTAAACATAAGAGACCCACATTTAATAGCTGAGCTGAGCAGAAAATATCTGCATCTGGTCTTGCTTTAAATTTTCTGGGGAAAGGTTTGCTGTTCAATGACAACCCAAGATCCTCATTCTTCCTACAACTCTTTGTGAAGGTATGGGAAGAAGGAACCGAAGTGGATCATAACAACAAGGCTGAGAAAGTTTCACAAGGGCAGTCCTTGCTTTGGCTTTACGTGCTTTATTTGGAATTTTTGGTGTTAACCAATATTCTGAAGGCAGCAGTTGAAAAGAGTCAGAGGAGCAAGACCATTCTGGAGAAGAGAAAGGTGATGGCAACAGACCAATGATGGTAATGATAAGGCAATGACAGCTGGATCAGAGCAAATATGTATGTGCTCTGCTCTAAAACTATCCTTAGGCCATATCAGAAACTCTTTTCATCATGGTTAAAGTTAACAGCAGTTAACAGCAACAGTAGGAGGGTTTGGGTTTGCCTTCAGGCAAACCTGAGGCATGTCCTGACACAGGAATTGCTACTCCCACCTCCCTGGGCCTCAAAGTGATCAAGGGTCTGTAGGAGTGTGTGGAGTTAAGCCAAATGGCAATGGAATAGGATAATAGGAAGAGAAGCCATGGGGCTCAGACATGCATGTTTCTTGTTTCAGCTCTCATGGCGTCCTGCTTTAGTCCCCACTGAGCAGAGCAAGCCTTTTAACAATTCTCCACGCTCCTCTCACTCCAGGAACATGTTTTCTTGCTTGCACATGGTTTCGTTGGTAGGAAATGTGTTAGTAACCCAATGCCTTCATTTCTACATCACAGGCAAATACAGCAAAAATTTTTTGACTTTTCTTTGCAAAGTAACAGTACTCCAAAGTGGTTAAATATAAATAATTATCTGCTGACCTCACATGAAGTCAGACTCTGCTGTGCTCATTCTGGACCAAGTTCAATCATGACATAGTGATGTCTTTTTAACCTTAATGAGTCCAACATTTATTGAGCTTTTGTAGGAATTTTTTCTTCAGCTGCTTTTCCTAGAGTGAATTTGGTTTGTTTGTTTCTGGAGCACTGTCTACAAAGTACATGACAGGTCAAAGAGCAACAAAAAACAAACAAAAAAATTAAAATACTGTGACATGTATGACATTACTAAAGTCACCTTGTTAAAATTTATGTGTCTCATTATTTTAGGGGCAGTTTTGCTGGTTTCTTGTCAATAGAGCTGTAAAACCAGCTCCTCAAAAAGTTCAATGAACTTTTAAATCTTCAAGTAATAAAAATAGGCTGAAATAAACACACATCTGTATTTTCTACAAAAGTTTAAGAGATGAACCAACAGGTCAAAAATCAAGTTGCAAACCTCTCAAGAATAATAAGACAGTAAACTTGATGTTGCATGATATTTGACATACAGCAAATCACTATTTACATTTTATCCCAAAACATTTACCTGAGAAAAGGTCATGGCGTTAAATTTGGAGACATTTACAGCAATTGCCAAATGTTTACTATCTCCATGAATGTCATGCTTCTTAGTCAAAAGAAGGTTGATGCTCTAAATGTCAATTATTTCAAGTTGTTTGATGGCAGCACAGATTGCCAAGCAATATAAAAAGAGGTTTAATAAATATTATATACACTGTTAACCATTAATCCTGCCTAACTCTAGAGGTTAGAGTTTCACACAGAGAGGATTTATGACAAGCAACTGTGCAGGACATTAAAATTCAATTATTGCTGTCCTACATAAAGGCATTATCATTAAGTTGGGGAAGCACAACCCTGCTTCTTCTGATACTGCTATCAAAACTTAGAAAAGCATCAGGGGCAATTAAATTACTTTGGGAAATCAAGCCATTATGCTTCCCCTTGCAATATTTTGTCCTTTTCAGACTGAATGAAAAGACTAGTCAGTACCCTTTGCGAGAAATCTAGAAATTCAAATGTTATCTTGCATTGAGCAATGAGAACATTTTTGCTAGGACCTACAGCTCATGGACCTAAACCAAAATTTATACCTATAGGAATACAGGTTAATGACATCAAAGTTTTATTTCTATTAAGCAAATATCTAATATGCATGTTTAATAACTTGCACATCCACCTATTCCAGAGCAAATATAAGCATAAAACATTGCCTGGAGGGCAGTACTTTGTCAAGTCAGAACTGGAAACTTCTTGAAAAGAGTTGTAGAAACAAAGCAATTGGGATTTCAGCCTTAGAATCTGATTCCTATCCAAAGAGTGAAGTTCAGAACATTTAATTGACCTGCTACACAAGTCTGAAGTCCTGGCTGATTCCTGGTGGAGATAGAAAACATCACTCCAAGAAGTCAGGACAGAGAACTTAAAAGATATGTCTTTGGAAAAATTTAGTTCCTTTTTAAAATATTCCCATGGTAAGTTGTAACATTCCCTGTGCTAGCGTAACTGCTACTGTGGGTTAACTTTGTTTTCCATCTCTTCTTTGCACCATGGTTTTTCACATTTTGGTCTGACAGTCTCTGTGAAAATCAGCTTGTTGCAGGTGATAACCCCAACTGCTCCAAAGCTCTTAGCTCTTTCAGACCACCTTTTCCAAGATAGGTATTCAAACTGTCTTGTGAGCCCCCTATACAAGTAATTGGATATCTGGTCTGAGGCATATCTGAACTTTTGGCTGAAGCAATCTAGATTTCTTAAATAGGTAGATTTTGCTAGACTGATTATAAAAAACAAACTTGTGAAATGTTGACTGCTCAATTTTATCTGGAAATTCTTCGTCTCTTTATCTAAATATATGAATAGACGTACACAGTATCTGTGTGTGCATTATACTTCTTGGTCATCAATTTAGTTGTGTAATGAGGAGATTGCAACCCTTTTTCAAATTTTTTTTTAAGCTGTAAATTGTTTATTGATTCAAATCCTCAATCTAAATGTTGTATCTTACCTTCCTTACATTTCCTTTTCCCCGGAAATTTAATCCAGTTGCCAATAATTGAGTGGAATACTTGGCGGTAGTGCTCTGTGATGAATTAGGAATTTTCTGTAAGATACAATTGGCAACACCAAAAGGAAAATGAAAATGTCTGGCCTCCTTTCTGAGTACTTGAACACACCCCATATTCATAAACACTGTGAGAGCCCCCACTGTTAACACCTCTTAAAAGAAAGTTTTTAGTCTCTTAGGACATAGGATAACCAGCAGCCACCATGATCTTAGCAGCACAGCTAAACAAATTCAGGGTAGCAATGTTTACCTAAAAATTTATATTCTGTCTTTTATTGTTAAATAATTGAGCAGGTATCAAATAGCAATGCTTCAATTATTCATTAAATTATTTCACTTACTGAAAAGATGGCTGTAGGCAAATAAGAGTTATTTGTATTAAACTGTGAACATCTTCATGAGGTTTGCTAATCAGATCTTCAGTGCCTAGACCACAGAGAATCTTTATTCATATGGGAAACACAGTAAAATTACTCAGTGTGGACCACAGTATAATTCTGATAAAAAGAGGGAAGATTTCCCCTTTCTTCTCTCTCTGTCTTCTGCTAGATAAACTTGGAAGTCTTGCTGAGATTGTAACACTGATTGTAATGGCTATGAATTTTTCCATAAAAGATGATAAAAATTCCATCATTCCCACCTTCAACAACCAAGCCCTTTAGCTTAGGGTACCCATGATTTGTAGGGTAAAAACATATTTTTCTACAGGAAAGCAAAGATATTATTCCATTGTGTATGCTTGTGGCCACACCTATACTAACTAATAAAGAACAGATTCCTGGCCCCCACCTGGCTTGCATCTGTCCAGCTAAACTCCCTCATCCTGCTCCAAACCAGACACTCTCACCCATACTGCTTACTGGATCACTTCCTAGTCCAAGCTTCAGGGCAGGGCCCTGTCTGGGAATCTGGTATCTGGCTCAGACACAACCATGATACAGTCTGCTAAAATTTATACACAGAACATTTGCATGGGAGTATGCAAACTTTGGTCCTTTTGGCCAAACTTTGGTCTTTTTGTATTACAATAAACTGAAGGCTTTTGGCTTCAGTTTATTGTAATACAAGCAGTCTCTAGGTCTACTTTTATGTTGAATGCCTTCTCTACTCCATTTCTAAACAGTATAAGCCCTCTTTTCTTCAGGGTTTTGTCTTCTTTTATGTATTTTATAATATTGTGTGAAGGTCGAGTTAAAAGTTGATTTATTCCTTCTTTGCTCTATGGAAATAGCTGCACCTTGTGAGCATCTGTAAATATCCAGGCTTCTTTGCCAAAAAGTTTCTTACATTACCTAAAAATGCATTCTTTCATTGCTCAGGTGTGGATAGTATTGGAAAAGCCAGTCTACAGTCAGCTTCTGGTTGAAGCTGAACAGCTTTACCCTCCTTTAATTTATCTAGAATACCTTTCTTAGTTCCCACTACAGAATTTGCAGTGGGAGGGCTGGCAGAAGGTTAAATAAAAATAACCTAGGACAGCAAAGATAAATCAGATGCAGACAGGCAAATGATTTCCATGTCTGAGTCAAATCTTTCTAGCACATTTCATTGCATTAGCTATCACAGGGATAGGCTCACTGTAAGATCCTGAAAAGAAATCTTTGAGCTTCTGTGTTTGGTGAAATTGTTTATGGCTTTCCCCTAATTATATTAGCAAACACCTACATTAAAAGGTAGTAGATCAAAGCATTCAAGAGTGTGAAAATGTAAGTCAGAATGCTCCACAGAGTCTTTACTCCACTGTCTTATTTATATGCATCAACACATGCTATTGTTTCTGAAGGATGTGTTTCTTCTTGGGTGGGATCCCTTTCTGTGTAAAGGTTGTGGGTTTAGTTGTTTTATAAAAGTTACTAAGAGAAGGCTGGACTTCAAGGAGACAAAAAACTAACTTTTTTTTTTTTTTACCAAACTAAAATCTTTAGGGACTGTGACATAAACAGAATACAGATTATTTACCCTTGACATAAAAGCCAGCTTCTCTTGTTAATTGGAGTAGTAAACCATATGATGTGTTGATTTGGTAGGACTGGAAAGTGTTTGGACAAAGTCAAGAGAAATATTGTTTTTGACAGTGATGAAATATGATGTATTATCTTTGGTACCTGTAAGATATATACACACAACTCTCAATAAAGATAGCACTTATTTTAATGATTCTGTGCTGAAAGTTCAAAATGAAGCTGTTTACCTATTTAATAATAAAGCTGTTTACTATGGAGCCACGCCTATGTTATATACTTAACTATTAATAGATCATTTAGCTGATTTAGAGATAAAAATAATATTTCCAAATACTGGAAACATCTGTAAAGCTGACATCTTAATATGTGCCCTCCATCCTAGATTTGTTAGATGTGTTTAAACAGTGTGTAAAGAGCAGAAAATGCCCAGTAAAAGGAAACGTGTTACTTAAACAATCTTCATCATTAAAATAAAAATATTATCACATCACTCAGGTTCTCTTCAAAGTCCTGGCTTGACAGAAACAAGATGTAGGTCAGGTATCAAAAAATCACAGAAATTTCAAAAACTTTAGTGAATTCTTACACATGTAACAATGTTGGTTTGCTTTTATGCAGATCATCTGGATACATTCATAGTCAGTAGGAAAAAAAAAGACATTTCTAGAATATGACCTTTTGAAAGCAAAATTTCAAATCAGGTGAAATTATTTGCTCTTTACAGCACTTTTTCCTGTGCATCAGATGTAAAGAGGATGAATGGTGACCAGATCATGATGCTGCAAGTTTGTAAACTTACTGAGATAAATTTACCTTCCATTTAAAGATTCAGTAAAAAGTGGGAAATTAATAAATGCTCCATGTTTATTATTTCCCTATTGCAGTTTAACAAAGGCTGTTGCTCTGCAATAAACCACCTGCACTGAACAAGGCAGCTTCTTTTGTGAGTGCCCTAAAGGACAGAAATTACTGTACTGGTGCACGTGTTCAGGCACCGATGTACATTGCTTCAAAGTAACACTCCAGTGTTTCTATGAACTGCACAGTGCACTTGTTCCACCAGGAGTCCAAGCATCCTTCATAAACGCACTGACAGAGTGTTTACAGCAACTTTAAATTAAAGTTAGCCAGAGGGCCTGGCTCCTGACCAAGAAAAAGCCAGAAGAAATTCTGGCTTATGGCTTTCCTCAGCTAGCAGAAGCATCTTTTCCCCCAGTCAGGGAGGCCAAAGAGCAATTTGAAAAAATGTTCTGTTATCTCTTTGGCACATGCCTGATGTTTAGGAAAGCGTTGATGCTATGTCCATCTCTCTTGATCCTCCTTCCTCCTCACTCCCCTTTTTTTATTATCTTATTGTTCCCTTACATGTACTAGAGAAGAAGCTTATTAACAGATAGTCATTAACTAAGTACAAGGAGGTGAAGAAAAAGAAAATTGATAATTTTTCAAATGGATACCTTTGTAAGAAGCACAGAAAAGAGAGAAGCTTCTTTCTTTGGACAATAGGGGATTTTAACACCAAGATCCTTTAGCTGTTTATGTTGCCAGGAATTGTACTGACTCCAACTTAAATCATTGAATCCTTCTTAATAAAAAATCCCCCTGACTTAAAACAGAGTTGGGGACAACAAAGGACTTCATGACTTAGCAGTTGCAGTGTCTTTATCTAAGGAACTCATTGGAACAAAGATGCATTCAGGATCAACAAACTAAACAAACCATGTATTAATTAGTTCTTTCAAATTTGCTCTCTCCTCTTAGCACTATCATCTGTTCATGTAGATGCATGTGTGGACACACATACAGGGAAGACATAAGGCTCTTGCTGTCATTTCCTGGGCCTCCTTGGATCTTCCTTTCAAATTAGGATTGCTTTTGTTAGCCTAGTGTTAGAATTTCTCTTTGTCCAGCCACACTTGGGGTTTAAGCTTTCCCCATACATGGGGTTATTGTAACTCTTTATACTTTCCCAGGTATAGTTCTGGTGGCTCCAAAGGTTGTCCCTGTACTGATTTTTGACAGGCTCTTTCTCTTTGCTAGTGGTGAATTGCTGTCAAAGGCTGCTGAGATCATGGTTGTCCTACCATGTGGCATTTTCTCTTTTTATGTAATCCTTTTTGTTGGTAGCTAGTGCCAGAGAGTTTGTTAAGATACAGGTCTATCAGGCTGTGATCTTCTAGCCTATGGCTGGTTTGGGTACCATGGCAAGACAACAAAGATCACCTGGCATTTCTCTTATTATGTTGGAGTGTCTTGTGAAGAAAGAACTGAATTGTTTAGGCATTTATGGTTTAGTGGCATAACTAGCTTTTCCTATATATCTAAGGGGTTTTGTTTGCTTGTTTTGTCATGGTTTGAAAAGCTTGCAGCATTGGGCAGCACTATCTGATGAAATTTGCTGATTTTTGTCTTCTGCTTATATATCTGTGTAAGTGAAGCCTGTTGCTCTGTAACTGTCCTTCTGTAGACTAACAAACTCTTAGCTAAGCCTCTTATTCTCATTTTCTTTGGCTTGTACTAGTTCAGGATGTTAGTCACAGGCATGAAATCCCAATTCTTTGCAACCCAATGGAGTTCTTTGATTGCAAATGGAGAGCCACTAGCTGAAACAAGCTTGTCATAGAGAGCAAGTCTGATGCCCACTGCCATAGTATGATTAACCCCAGTGCTGAATAACATGATTGAATCACTTAAAAAATGAATTTTCAATAACTAACTAGCAGTAATAGTAGTTCATACAGGTCAGTCTCTGGCCACTAGTTGCCAGGCTCTGCTAGATTCATTATAAACTATTTATTCCTTGTAGCTCCTTGCAGCTTTGTCCTGATATTTTGCACACACAAAATAGTCTATGAGTGGTTTTCCTGACTGTGCATTCGTGCTAATAGTAAGGTGTTCATCCTGTCCAAGTTTTATCATGCAGTGTGCACAGGTATTTAGAGGCATTTTCTTTGGGATCACTGTTTAACCTTGCATGAATAATAGTCTCTTTTACACAGTAAGCCTGTTTTTCATTTGAACATGTTTGAAATGGCAAAAGAACCTGCTTGAGAGCAAGTCTTTATTTTCTTCAAAGAGATTCAGTATTTTATTTCTTCCTGGTTTTTATTTTTTACCAGCTCCATCATTTATGCTTTGGTTTGTGCACATATACAAAAATATTTTATAGTATCATGTAATCTTCTTCCTCCAAGTTTCAGAAAGTCTTGTCCTTCCATTAAACTTCCTGGAAAATATCTATTAAACATCACTTTCTTTCTGTTTTGATTGCCTTCATTTTTATTGAGATGTTTTTTACATAGTTAGCATACAGTCACAGCACACCTTTTCCAAAATGAAGGGTATTGAAAGGAGAGCATTGCAACTATTCCTGCTGATGGGGGACTGCAGATTTATTATGTTGAATATACTCACTTTGAAAATATTGTGACTGATACCACTGAGGAGGCTCAAGCTTTGGCTCCATTGGACCAGAATCTAGGGCTGCATCTGTTTCTTTTATCTCCCCTGTGGCTTTCCAAGACATCCTTTAGAATGCTGTTGATGGCAGTCACCCCAGCTCACATGCCATAGTCTTGTTTGAAAACAGATGCTAACTCAGACAAAACCCAGGTATGCCTCTGAATTGAATCAGCCCTACTGAACTGGAAGAAGATTATCAACAAGTTTCCCTGGGACAGCCATTTTCATAGAGGATTTTTGTATTCAGATTTATTTTTTCTTTTCTCCACTCTGGGGAGTGCAAAATCTTATATTGACCCACTCTCTCAGATGAAAGTGGCATTAACCATGTGGTATGAACCTATGGCATAGAAATTTATCTTTTCACTGAGACACATATTATTAGTACAAACACAGCTATGAGTTTCATGGAATTTTATTCTGGTTTTCTTCTGAACTGATGAAGCCAGGCTTTCCTGTATTGCAATAGAAACACTATACATTTAGTTTTAGTTATGTGTCCTTAAAGAGAAATTTCTCTTTTTGTATATGTTGTTTTTGCCTTTAAAGTCACACTTTTTGCCAATTCTCATTGGATACTTCCTTCAACCACTCTCTTGGTAGATCCATTTTCAGGTGGGTGCTTGGTTATCACACAACAATTTCCATTCTACAGAGGAGGTTCCACACAAAGCAATGGGCTCAGTTATCTTAAATAGCTCATGAGGATTTCTCTCTCATCTGTATCAGTCTGCAAATATCAGGCCAGGAGAGAAAGATACTGGAAATGAAACCCAGAAGGGCTTCATATCACCTTCCTGCTGAAGATTTGGAAAAGAGCAGTTTCATTAACATTTGCCTAGTTTTGTTCTTAGCATTGCAATTTGAAGTACATCGGCAGCATGTAATTTTATTATAATTCTGATATCACGTTTAAACTGCCCATAGGAATGGAGATCCACATAGGATAGACTAAATGAAATGAGCCTTTTGTTTAAGACTTCCCAAACATAATCTTCAGTCCCCACCATTCAGTGCCACAAGTAACACCCCCAAAGTCATTTCCTGTGCATCTGCTAAGGTATAATAGCACATCAAGTATCTAAATCATTGTGTTTAATAGAACAATTACAATGCCTAATTCAATAGAAGGAGAATCTTTATGAGCTGAATGCCTATGTGCATGCTTGAGGATTTCACTGAAAATAATTTCAAAAAACATCTGATTATATAGATTTTCAGATATGGAAATATATACAGCAATTTATGTTAAAGAATAATATCCTGAAGCTCCACCAGTTCTTATATAGGAAAAGTGAACACTCCTCAAGTAAAATATGTCAAATTTCCCTTTAAAAACAAAGAATGTTCTGTTATTTTTATCAGCTGCTATTTAGGATTTGATGGTTTTCATGAAATCTCAGCTGTCTGAACTCCACTTGAATCCACTGGTAAGCACTGATCTAAAAACTTTTCTGTTTTGTGTTAACACAAAGGATTGGGCCACCTTCCAAATCACATGAAATACTCCAGGGACTCGGACTGAAATTTAAACCTGAGCACCTAATATTAGGACTAGATAAATGACACACCAATCCCAATATTTTTGTTTGCTTGCCTAATAATGGCACGTTTTATGTTGTCAGTGGGAAACTTTTAGAGCAAAAATGACAGACCACAGCATTTTGCCAGAAAGTGCTGACTTTTTTTTTGGGCACCTAAACTTGAACTAAATTGTCTATTTTTCTGTGATAATATGTAATATGTAATTCCTATTGTTACAAATCAGGACACATTATAGTACATTTCGTGGAAGCTTTTTAAAATCACTTCATTAGCCCCTTCCACAGAGCTGTATAACAACTTGTTGCTAACAGTCAGATTTTATTCTGTGGTATTTATGAAAAGCTTGCACAAGGGTTTTTCAAGATGCAATTTCTGTTTAGATAACTGGTGTAAATCCAAATGCTAGCAATTAGGATATCCTATGGTTCAGTTTATAGCAACAAGATAGCAAGTTCCTCCCCCATAAACTAAATTCCTGGCAAAAGTGGTGTTAGGAATTCCATTCCAAATAAAGCAATCAATCAATATTCCTCCTCTGTTTACCCTCCAATCTTTGGAACTGATGGTTACAATGGCCAGATAGATTTACTTAAAACAGTGAGAGACATTCAGAAAGTCCATCCAATTTCTTGATTTATTTGCTAGTGATGCATAAAATAAGCTTGTCTGTGAAATAGCCATGTTGAAATTGCTATTCTCATGCATTTTTCATTGTTATTATTCGGCTAGACTGACTCTTGAGGGTCAGATTAAAATTCATTCATCTGAAGCTGCACTGGTGACAGAAGATAGTCTCAAATTAGCTCTTCCAGTTAATATCTGTACCAGCATTTGGAAAACCATCAGTACTGAGAATATTGTGATTGGGCAGCACATGTTTTTAACAGAAATTCTTTTAACCTTTTGTGCAATGAAAACTTAAAAAGCACTTCTTGATATCCTAGACATTTAATTCAGCCTCTGCTAGCAGAACATTGTGGTCTTTGCAAAGTCTTTTATTGTTGGTGATGAGAGGTCATTGCTTATTAGATAATCACATCCCTTCCCTGCAATACTGGTCATACACATTTAATATAATTGTAATGCTTAACACTTATATAGTGCTTTTCTTCCAATTGCTCTACAGACATTATGTAATTAAATTCTCGGCATTCTTGGGAAATAAGCTAACTCCTTATTACAAACAGGAATATTGGGCCAGAGGCAATAGCAGCATTTTCAAATATAGTCTTTGATTTTTAAGTTGGCAATTGGAGCTGAGCATGTTTGAAGATCAGGCTGTGTGGCAGCAAGATTACGAGTCATTTTGAAAGCTGTGGTATAAAATGTGCTGCCATAGGTCACTGAAGTAGCTGGGGTGAGAAATAGGATTGAAAATCCAGTCTTGATTCTTCAGGCTTAGAGTGAGATACTGAAATCTTTCTTTCATGTGGATGGATTCTACAATCTGTACTGAGCCAAAATGCCAGCTGCCTTTGACTGAGTAAACGCAGGCAGGCCCTGTAGAGCTCATCCATCACTTCCATCAGGAAACCAGAAGGTTGAATAGTCTTAATGCACCATCATGCTTAAGCTATACGTCAATTTATTCTGAACTCCACTGAATCTTTGCCTCACAAGAACATGCTCAAGAGGACGAAGCAGGGCAGCAGGAGAGCAAGCTGGTGTCCTGTGCATGGAACAAGGCCGGTCCATAGGAAACCAGAGGAGGCAACAGATGTTTGGAAACTCAGTCACCACCTGTGATCATTGTCCCTCGGCATCACCAGTTTTGACAGCAGCTGGCACAGGACAAAGAATTGCCTTTTTTGGGAGTGCAAGCACAGAGTGGCATCATTCTCCTCTTTCTCTGGGAAAAGTGATGAACCAAACTGAAATATTTCATTGCCCACATTGAAATCACTGGCTGTCAACTGAGCTGCACAGTATGCTTTAAACTCCCTTTCCCCAGACAACAACAGCCCCATTTCTAATGCCCTCTTTTCCTCTCACCCTCTTTTTTGTCTACTTGCTTCCATCACAACCCATCAGTTCACAATAGTATACTCCCTGACATTGTCCCTAATTCCCTATGGAACATTTGCCTCTCCTTCAGCTGTGGCTCCCCTTTGTTCTTATCTTCCTTCTTCAAAGTCCTTCTTGAGACCTTTTCTGCTGTTTTAAAATAGGTTGTACTTAAGTAACGCTGTCCCTGTAGACAAATGCCACATCCATCCTCCTTCATTTCTCCTTGGATTTCAACATTCACTGCTTAGATTTCAACATAAGGTAACTGCCTTGAAATATTACCTTCCCTTTGTTTTCACAGCTCAGTCTTGTGCTGTCTCATCTCTTATCTCTCAATATCTATTTAGGTATCTATTCATAAAGCTGACTGGACACACTTTTTGTTCAGGGCAAAAATTATTCATATGCTCACATGCTTAAATGATTGAATAAAGATGTCTTTCTGACCCACAACCCAAGCAGCTGTTGAGATGTTCCTCTTTGCCATTTTTGCCTTTGGGATCAATAATCCATTGTTCGGCACAACAGTATTTCACCTTCCCTCTCTGCTCCCATCCTGCTTCCCAATACCAGTGTTGTAGGGAGACTTGCTCATACATGTTTGCCTTCTTGATTTAATCTTCTAATGGCAAAATTGAACTAGACCTTCTTCCTTAAGAGCTCATTTTGTTCCTTTCACTCTCCTCTGTGAAGGGTTTCTGGGGTCCTAAGCTGTTCTGTGGGTTCCTCCTCAGTCTGAAGCCATTACTCACTTTATTTGAGATTATCATAAAACAGACAAGATGATTTTCTTCAGAGATGATTGTTGGGAAGCTGTTCATCATGTTCTAGTGTTTATGTATTGTACTACTAATTTCTGTATAGTGCTTTACTATAGGCACATTTTAGGTGAAAAATAAGAACAAATATTCCCTGGCCTAATATATTATACTCCAAATTAAAGCACATCATTAAATAAGCTAACTCCTAAGCTCCTTGCTGAGGGATGTAATGCAGTTGCCATGCAGGGTTAGGAGTTTGCTTTGATATCCTGTATCTACTCTGATACTGTTTAAAAAAAAATGTTTCTGTTATGTGTTTTAATATGTATATACATATAAACTTCATTATGGAATAAGGATGGCCTGGCAGTAATGACACTATGACACTGGGAGGAAACCAAACACCAGGAGTTTCAAATACTGCAGAAATGAGGTCGTGATTCTGTTCCCTTCAGTAAGCTTTAGATGGTATCTCAAGAGAGTGAGGCAAGTGGCTTAGTACAGAAAGTTTCCTTACCACCTCAGGTAGATAGTTTCTCAGAAAATATAAAGGACATGGAGGATTAAATTTTCAGGTGGTTAAGTAGGTATATTAGAATGCCATTGAAGAAATTAAAACTATAGTAAATGAGCCTCTTTGTGAAAAAAAAATTAAAAATTGGATCTGAAGCAGCCCACACTAGGAGCCAGTGTGTGAGAGACTGTTGGTGTTGTGCTGCCCATGCTCGGGAGAATGACTGGAAGAGGTTGTGTATCCAGTGAGCTGACCAGGGACAACATGGAGGCTTGTTGTTCACCACCACAGAATTTCTGCCAGGGTTTTTTGGTTTTCTGTGAGGCATCCAGTGTTTGTGTACCCAGCACAAGCAGTGAGGTTCAGCTGTGCTTGGGGGATGCACCCAGCGCACAGAATCCATCTGCATGGGAGAGCACAGCGCCAGCAGGCCTGCAGATCTGTGCCAGCTCAGCTGCAGTCCACAGGGCATGAATTGTGCTCCTTGGACCCACGCTGTCCTGTAAAGAGCCAACTGGTGTTTCTCTGCTCTAGAGTGTCACTGTACCTTCCTTTGGCTTGGGAGAGGTGACTGATGGCTGTGGTTTGATGGCTTCCACGGCGTGGCTCGCTGCACATGCCCTGTTGGTGTGAAAGTCATGGCTAAAACTTTACATATGTGATTTTAGATTTAAAGATTACACTCTGGACTGGAATCCCAAGCACTTAATTTTAGCATAAACCGAAGTGTAGGTTATCTAGCAGAGCATAAGCTAAGTGCTAATAAAAAATGTAAACACTATTGCCATCTTGTGGCTTGAAGTTGCTTCAGCAGACTTTTGTCAAGGATTATACACTCCCTCTGATGTTCTGTAAACATAACACATTTTCAATTAAGTAGGCGAATCAAAGTGGCAGGACACAGAAGCAATGTCCAGACCTGCACATCAGAATCAATTACAGAAGTGGAGAAACAATCCTGTTTGCCTAGAAGGACTAATCACATGGTGAGCCATCAGGAACACAGAGCGTGTGGGTCATTATTGAATGAAATAGCAAGAGGTATATTTTGTTCCACTAAAACAAAAGGACATTCTGCAAAAAAGAAAACTTCTGGATGACTAGACTCTCCTTTTTTTTTTTTTTTTTTTTTGAGGAAAAATCACTCATGTATAAAGTATGAGCCTGTGATGTTTAAAGCGTATACTGCTCCTATTGCAACAGGGGAAGTATGCTGCTCCTTAAAATAAGTTCTATATTGTATAATATTAGCTAGAGAATGCTACAGGCATATGCATGTCTTAAGGAATTAGGGTTTTATTCTTTGTTTTCCAGGTTCAAACCTGCTTATGCAACTCATCCTCTAAGCACTGTAAGAAATGAGACACAATATTAAATATGGAATGCTGTCCTAGATCAGACGAGTGGTCTGGATATTTTACACATGGAATTTATTGGAAACTTTATGGTGAATGATAGTTTCACAAATAATTTAAGTTTTGTAAATTGTTAGTTGAATAAATTTTAGGAAATGTCAGGGCATGAGATTTCATTTTCTATATACCAGCAACCATCAGCTAAGGAATAGAACTGGACAGGAAACAATGGGTTTGTCCCATTAAATTTTGATTCTTCAAGACTTCTCCTACTCTGCGCTTGTCTGACCTCAGACTCGCAGAAATCTTTTCAGACTTACGAGAAGACATTGAATATGCTGCTGGTAGCCTTGTGTTTAAAGCATTTGAGCATTTGATCAAGATCCTAACAGCCAAGACAAAGGTCCTCAGTCGCTGCTCTCATACCCCTGTATTCAGTTTAATGTTGTTCATTGCAACACTGTTCACTCTTATGGGATTTTTATCTCTGCACTTGATCAGAAAGCCCAGCCTACACAGAAAAATATTGGCAGCAATAGGTTTTAGGGTTTTTTTCCCATGCAAACTTTGCCTTGGTTTGGGTTTTTCATTACTATTTCCTTAACTATACTTTTTTATTTAGGAAAACCTTTAAGCTTTAAAAAAATATTGTAACAAAAAACATCTGAAGAATTTAAGTAAGACCCAAAAGACTGATGGCCAATGACCCAAACATATAAAATTCAAGTATGAGACATTTTGATCTGTTTAGTAATTCCATTTTTTTGGTTTTCCCATTTGGGAGCACAATGAAAATGCATTCAGAGATAATTTATATTTATGAACAATCTGAACTCTTTCTTTATGTATCTATGCCTCATTTGTTTGTGTGTGTATTTTCTTAGAACCCATTGAAGCCCAAATCCTATAGATCACACCCATTTGATTAATGTAGAGACATGAATTTACTTTATTTTTTTGAGACACACACTGCAATTGCATAATATAATTCACAGCTGTGAATTTGAGACTAATGAAAAAAAGAGTACAACATCTAAAATGGATAATATTCCTTGACAGTTCTCTTTTAGAAAGTATTTGCCCCAGTAATATCAGTTTATATGAGAGTGCTAGTGATTCTTGCTTCTGGCATGAGTTGTGTGTTTTATGGGAAGCTGAGGTTTAGGTTACTTGTAAGATATTGGTTACAGTTTTGTTCTACAATGGCCTATTGAGGCTGCAGCCTCTACAGCAGGAAAACAAAAAATTGCCTGGATTGAGCCAGGTCCTTATCAGCATCTAGATCCAAATATGAAACTGTACCTGGAATTACAGCACCTGCTGCTCCTGGAGTGACACCTAAACACAAAGGACAAAGGTGCCGGACCTTCACTGGGAGGCCACCTAAACCAGCTGATAGCAAATCTCAGGAAGGAGGATACTGCCTTCTGGCCAAATAGGAGCTTCTCCCTGCCTGTCAGGCTCAATGCAATAAGTCATCTTTCTTTGACTAGGAAGCAAAAAAAGTTCCTTGGTTGCTAGACAGTTTGCTTTTTTGGGAGACCAAAGTTGGAAATCTGCTGCAGTAAATATTTATGTCTCCTATATACAGAAAAACAGCTTTAATGAGAAAATGGAGGAGTGTTCATCATTCACTGTTTATCAAAAACTAGTGGCCTGAATATGCTCCTAAGAGTTAGATGTTCTAAATGACCATTGGGAAGGACATCAGCAAATCTGTTTCCATTTCATCATGGGCTTATTCTCTTCTGCTTTGCTGCACCTAAAGTTGGTCTGCTAGATATGTTCTAGTAAGTAAATGGGCAGCTCTTGTTGATGAACAGTCCTAAGATAAAATCTTTGAGTGCATCAAGAATTACCAATACCAGAAATTTACTGCCTTGGTACTGAGATCTGGTGCTGAGAACACAGATTGCATGTTTGAAGAATTGTTATTTTTTAAAATTCATTAATCAGTTAGCTACTCCTCCACAGATCACCTCTATGTAAATAAATAGACTAATTTTTTTTTTTTTTTTTTTTTTTTGAAATCTGTCTTGTTGAATTTTACTGGTTCAATTGGTTCCAACAGCCTCACTAAGAGTACAAATACTGCACATGTAGCATGCTCTGTACACAGGAGACAGTTTAGGAACTCACACTAAATCTGTGGCTACAAAACAATCTGTGGCTACAAAACCTTAAAGGATTTTGCCCAACATAACATTTCACATTGCTGACAGTTGTTACATGTACAAATCCAAAAACAGGTGATGGACAAAGCTGTTAGATTGCAAATGGGTGATCTAGACTGCAATGTTTTAGTCTTACACTTACACACACTTACACTACAGTTTCTTCTTTACTCTCCTTCAGTCTCAGCTCTGCTGGCTGGTGTACGGAAAGGAAAGTAGAGGTAGTCCACAGTTCTTGTCCACTGCAAGGGATCCCTCCCATGCTGTAACATGAGTGCATTCCTAGCACCCCTCAGTCACTTCTCTGGCTCTCTGCCTCCTGGCCTCTGCTCAGGCAGGGCTGGGGAAGGTGGAGCCTGGAACAGGACAGCCTACGGAGCTGCCTGAGCTAGGAAGGCGGATGACGTTCTATTTCTAGGGAGTGATGTCAGTATTGGTCAATTTCCAAACATCACCCATTGCTATCCTACATCCATTTGGAGATATGCTGACCCCAGCACACGCTGCAGTATATCCAACCCTAGGAGTCTAGTGGGGACTTGCACCACATCCTTATTTAATAAGCATTTGTTACATGTCTTTAGACAACGCCCTTGGCAAAAAAAAGCCTTTTTGGGAATTGTGCTTTTTATTTTTTTTTCTCAAAGTGATACCCATTTTTTAGGAAAGGATCCTTGAAAAGCATATCATTCTCTGATAATATGTACACATTTATGCAGTAACTTAGTATTTCAGAATACAGGATACATTTCCTACACTTCTTTTTAATGCTTTCCTTTTTTCAGCTGAACAAGTGTCATTTCTTGGTTTAGATATTATTCTGTTGGTAGTCCAGTGCCAGAAATTTTTGATGGTTTCCTTGGGAAAAACAGCTATTAACTCAGTGTATATGGCAATAAGGTTTGTTCTTTTTTTCATTTTTTGTATTCTGATAGTTTATTGCTGTGGAATATAAAATATTTTCATGTTAATACACAGGTGAGAAGAACAGAAATATGGTTGGTTGTTTTCAGTAGAATCTTACCTATCTATACTAAAAATATGGCGATGCCACTTCACCTTTTGACACCTAGAAGCTACTGATTTACCACTGATGTATGTGGAAAAAAAAAGCAGCTGCAGTTTGGAGGGCAAACAGAACAGGCCATTCTAGCTACTGGCAATCAAAAATACATAAAAGATATTAATTGAAATTTCATTATTATATTTAGAATTCAAAGGACATTATCTTGCGCTGGTGGAATGAAACTCAAACTGAAGTTCTGATGATATTTTAATCCCTTTGCTGGTTATAATATTAGTGGGGTTCAAGGAATTTTTTTTGCTTAATTTTACAACAAATCAAGTATTTTAAAAATATAATTATTTGAAAAGGTTATGTGGTGATTCCCACAGCCATAATACAGGACTAATACTTTGCTACAGTTTAAAGACTTCAGGCAACCACGCACCTCATGCTCATGAGAATTACAGCATCACACACTTTTGTAGGAAAATGGCTAAAAATAGAGTTGCTAAAAAAAAATTCCTGAAATGTAATTTTATCTGGTCTGTATAGGGACAAAGGGTTCTGAGTAGCAGGGCATTAGTTACTTTAGAAAAAGGTACTTATTTGCACTCGAAGTGAAAGGGGATCAATGATTTCTGAATAAGATCAGAAAGGAGTTACGGCTTCACTGCAGTTGATACATTCAGGTCTAGAAAATATAGGTTGCCTTTTAAACTAGGACGACAAGAGCTTTCAAAAATGCAGAGAAAAAAGATATTAAAAATTCTAGCAGTATATAAGCCAATCATTGTATATTTTAAAAAACCTACAAAAGTTAATTTCTCTCTCAAAAGATAACAGATTTTTCATCAGGTTCCTGGAAAGGTGCCATTTTGGAGTCCACGTGCTTTTTTTTTTGCCTCTTTATATGAGAAAAATAATTAAATATTTTTCTTCCCTCCCCCATCCCTTCCAGGATAGTTCATAATTTCATTGAGTAAAATATGGTAACATCTGTGCCATTTTGAAAAAATCCAGTTTTGACATACCTTTTTTTTCAGTTTTTTTTTTTTGTTACTATGAAATTTCTTGCTTGCTTTGTTTTTGGGTTTTGTTGCTGTGCTGTTTTTTTTACTATTATTATTATTATTTTTTATTTCATATGAGCCTGCCATAAAATTTGGAAATGTGTGAACTTGTCTTTCCAATTAAATGCCTTTTTTGTTTCCTTAATTGGGACATCAGTGTGGATATGGCTACCACTTAAATAGCAAGCAGACCGATCGATAGCTTCTCTGTAGGGTTCACAACCAGATGGTGGCAAATACCACTTCACTCAGACTTCAATAGCTAATCTGCTTCCAATGCCTTGGGATGCATTTTTCAGCGAGCAAAAGATGTTCATAGTGTGGCTGAAAAGAGATGAAAATGCCCTGGCTGAATCAAAGGGCGATTTTTTCAGCATTCCAAGACTCTCCTACACAGAAAGCAATACTAGCCTGTACCAGGCCAGATTCAATTCTTATGAGAGCTGCCTCTCTCACACTGTATCCCTTATTTCACAGAGGCAAAGCAGGATTTCACTGGCAATTTGAGATGGGGGGGCTACCGCCTCACAGGAACACCCGCCTCTACCTTTCCTAAAATGTTACAAAAATAAAAGTAGACTGTGTTGAAAATGAGGCAGTCATAAAGGGGAGAAATTCAGGTGAAGTCTTAGTCCAGAAAGCAAGGAAATTTCCAGCAATTTACAGATAATTGTAATTTCTCAAGCTTATGTTTTCTGAAAATTTTTCTTATATACTGAGTGCTACATGTTAAAGAGAGAGTGATATGCTGGTGCATGCTGAATTACTGCTCAGTTCTCTGGGTTAATATCCTTCTTGTTTGCTTTCCCTAGTGAACAAAAGACATTGCAGGATGCTCAGTATTGCCCAAGTCTACATAAATTAGTGAAAATCTCAGTCTGGGAGATCTAGAAACTGAAACAAAATTGTTCTTCTATAAATAGGGTCTGGGAACAAAAGTGATACAAATAGAAACTTACCACTTTCCTTAGAAAAAAGTCAATTTATAGTCAATGAAATGTTTACTTTATTGAAAGGATTTAACTGCTCAGACAGAGCAGAACACCAAATTACCTTGAGCATTTACCATTGCAGACTTTCCTGAAAGGCTGCTACAAACAAGTTTCCTCCTGCTTTTTTGCTAATGTCTGCAATAAACTAAGTCATCATTTAGAGAAAGGACTCTCAAAAACAATTGGTGTAAATGCATTTAATTTGAAGCACAATTTCAAATAGCAACTTGCAGCTTTTCAAAATCATTTTCTTACCTTAGAATGGACAGTGTTTTCCTGTTCTGACAACTGGACCAGTTACTTGAAATGTACATTAACAATTTAGATAGTAAAAGTGTAGTGCTTCCAGGCAGACTTTTAATGGAAAATGAAATGTCCTACTTGGCCAAGCTTTGGAGGAAGTGCATCAGTTTTGGCAGGCTGATAGCACCAAAGAAATCTGAGCCAGTACACAAAGAAAGAATTGGGGCAAATATAATTACTACTGCAATGCTTTCCCTTTGTCTCTTTGGTTCAATGATTTGTCAGATTTAAGAACTATTTTCCTTTTTATCCACAGGTGATTGTCAAGGTATGTGTGATAGAGACTGCGTGTCTTGCTGTATGGATATGGTGGAATGAGGTTGTTATTCAACAAAAAAAAGTCTTACATGTACTCATGGACATATTTTAGATGATTTTGAGCCTGTTCCCTTCAGTCTGATTTTGATTGTGGTAATTTCTCCTGTTTACAAGTATAAATTGAATCAAGGGCTATTTTGTATTTTCCACTGAACCACTGGCTGTTTCATATTGTCCATTGAAAGATGGTTAGCACCTCAAGTTTAATAAAGTTAACAGCTTTATCTGTAAAGCAAATACTTCTTGTATTTTGATAAGGAAAAAAATTCCAGCAAAAAGATAACGTTCTGTGCTTTAACTTTATTGCAGTCTCAGAGGTAGTCCTCTTGAAGAATGAACACTGATTTCCTCATCATGTTGGAGCTATAAGCTTGAATGATCCCTTAGAGTAAGAGCTGAGGCAAAACACTGGACTATCCATGTGAAACAATTTAACAATGCATATTAATAGGATACATTTTGTCTCTTAATCTAAGTAATGCATTGAGGAAGAAATGCATCATGGCTTGGGAAATAGTTTATCCTTCATGTCCTGAAGCCATGATAAAACTGTGCACTCCCAAGACTTTGTCAAGAATCCATAACATTACGTCATGCCATCATTTCCTCTGTGTATGCTATTTATTCTTCCCACCTCTAAAAACAATTTAGAGACAGAAAACGTGTCTCACTGCTAAGTGTCTCCCTTTGCTTGAAGACATTGACTTGCTTCCTATTTTGCCTCAGGTTTGCTGTGTGATCTTAGGAAAGTCATTTAGGCTCTTTGGTCTTTCTTTTTAACAGGTCATGAGTCCCATGAGGCAATAAAAGATGTTTAGAATCACAACCAGTGGCACCTTAATCATGCTGCACCACGTGTGAACCTTGCCTCAGCCTTTTAGTTATCACTGGAGTAATGTACCTACCAAAGCCTAGAGCAGGAGACACGAATATGCCCTATTGAAAATGCTTCTAAACCTGATCTATGCACATGAGCACCTTAGAATAAATTCCAGTGTCATCTGCCCTTACTAAACAAGTAACAGTGTTAGGCTGACTCCTCTTTTTGAGAACAGAAATGTCTTGTTTCCAAATTCACAAAAAAGGAGTGCTGCTACTGGGGGAATGCATTTCTTGCAGGTTGGTTTTTTTGTAGACAGGGGTGCAGTTATTTGCATCTACCAGCTGAAAAAAAATTTGAATAAATGAATAATGAGGCAGAGTGTGCAGGATACAGCAATTGTGGAGTTTTCTGTACATTTTTGTAATGGAAGCTGATTATTAATATCTCGTGTATTTCTCTGTGGTTGAGAAATGCTTCTTGCTGAAGATATGGCAGCATTATCTGTTTTATGGATATCACCAGTACAGATATTTATTAGTGTATAATCACTCTAAGATTTTTTTCTTAAGATATGTCTTGGTTGTCTTTTAGTCATACTATCCAGTCAGTAAGTAGCTGCCTCTTCCTACTTCTAAATGACTAGATCAAATGACTAGAATAAGCATTGCCATTCTAATGATAATGCGATTTTTGTACATGTACTTCTGCAAATTTGCATTCAGAGATTTTCATAAGAAACTTTTAACATTTCCTCTGAATCTGCTTCTGAAATACATTAGTGTGAAAAAGATGGAGCAGCAGATTAATTAGTGAGTAAGTGAACCAGTTAATTAATATTACAATTAAATCTGCCTGAGGTATGCTTATAGCATCCTTGGCACTTTTCAAGTAATGAAAAAGTGTTTGCTGTCTCCCTCCTTCTCAAAGCTCCCCTGAAAATGTGCCTTGTCTGAAACAATGCTTCTGTGAAGCTGGTCAGAATGAGGTACACAAATGGGTTACCATGAGGTCAGGATTATTTTGTGTCCTGTGATAGGGCTATTCTGCTGTTCACAGGGCTGAAATGGAATAGAAAATTTATAATTATGTACAATATGCTGCCAAAAGATCAACTTTGTTGCTTTTGGCAATCACTAATGATTTTTTTATTTTGCAAGAGCAGCATAATGTTTTATTTCTGCCCCCATTTTTCATAAAAAGTTAATTTGCATACATTTCTGCAAGAGTGAACCATGTTAGTATGGGGAAAAAAGGCTCTAAGAATAGAGAGGACTTACCATAGTCGGAAACAGAGACAGTTTTTCATAAATAAAAACAGGAAAAAAAAGATGAAATAAAATCACATAACATGTTTCAGGCCCAAGCATTCATGCATTAAGGTTATTTTTTCCTGTGATGGTAAATCAGGCTCCTGTTTTGTGTGTCTGGTCACCACAATGGGGGCTAAATCCACATTGATGAGCTATGATCAGTACTGAGCTCTGAACATATGCTCCCCACAGCTGGTGATGTCCCCAGAGTGGTCCCCGAGCTCCATGTCTAGCACAACTTGACCCTGGAATTTACTGAGGCCAGATAAGCAATGCATTAAAAAGAGTGCTTAGATTCCTCTCCCAAAAATAGTCACCTCAAGCTCTGGGCTGGGAGCAGCCACCTTCCTGGCTCTGAAGTTCAACCCTTTATTCAGATTCTGTTGTGGACACACAAACCCTGGGAGGCAGCAGCAGCAGGAATCCCTCCTGGTGCTGTTCTGGTGGGATTACAGCAGTGTGCCTGGTGAACATACTCTGCATTTCCTACCACAGTCAGAGCCTTGTCTTTGCTTCCAAACAGGCAGAAGGATGCAACCTGAGCTCAAAGGGATTGCAATCAACTTTGTTTATTTATTTATTTACTTATGTACTTACTTATTTAATCTAAAATCTAAAGATGAAGGCAATGAGTTGGAGCAAAAAACACTGGAGAGAGAGAGAGAGGCAAGGAGTGAAAACAATGGGTTTGGTCGCACTGGGAAGGTTACAGTATTTCACACCTACCAGTGACAGTGCAAATTAAGATACCCTCTTCGGATGTTCATTTCAGAAATGGGGTAAAGGGAGGTTAATAATGTTTTGCTGGTTGGTTTGTTTGCTTCTTTGTTTGTTTTAAACAGAAGCAATTATATTAGGTCCTTCTGTTGGTATTGGTCAGTGCCCAGAGAGAGATTTGTGGAGCACATTGATGAACTCACCAGCCAGCACAGTCTGGTCCAGCACACATTTTCCCGCTGGTGTGATTTGGGAGAGCTCCCAGGGCTACAGCATGCCCACTCCAGAGCCCTGTCCAGGCATTCTGAGATGATGACACATCACAACTTCATCTACCTCCATCCAGGATCGTCTGCCTAGCAGCTTCAGGACTGCAATATCTGCTTAACTCTTGGACCTGTTCCTATGGCCAGGCAGGAACTTGATTGGGGTTTTATAGCTGGCATCTGAGCCCCTCTACTCTCTAAACAGTGAAGAGATCCTGCTCACAAAATCTGTTTCCAAATTTTCCCTCCCTTCTCGTGTTCCTCATGATAATTATGGAAAAGGATAAGTGGATGTATTAAGGTGTGTCTTAACCATTGTAAAATCATCATCATGATTACTTGCAGCTCTTCTGCCAGAGATGGTAGTTGTGCTCCATATGAATGTCTAAAGTATAGCTACAAACAAAACAATAGGGTAGAGCAAGACTGAATTTAACTCAACTAATCTCCCTCAGCTGCGTCTAAAAGGCTGCCACAATTGTTGCCAGGATGATGTACAAGTCACAGGAGAACTAGAGGGAGCTACATAAAAAGAGATTAAAAAGACCAAAATACCAGTATAAAAGAATATACGAGTAATTTTAAAAACTATTAAAAAAATCATTGAAAATTATATACAAAATTTAAATTGTCTACTTACAGTCTGAATGAGACTCCAGAACATTTCCTCACTGTTTAATCCTGTGATCCAGCTCATTTTCTCCTTGCTGAGACCTCTCTCTCTTCCCACTGGGGACCAGACCCACAGAACAAAGCAGTTCGTCTTTCATATGGTGAACCAAGCTTTGGTGAAACATCCATATTTTAGTAAGGTTTTCCCCACACCACTCCCTTTTTATTGGTATCCTTGAACCTGAAAGAGCCTGAAGAAAGAGGAGCAGGGCCTGCAGAAATAATTTCTGCTCTCCACACTTGGTTATGTGAAATGACCTCCATGGGTATCTGCCCTGCCTGCATCTGTTTGCTTTTTCTGCTTCCACTGAAAGGTCTTTAAGCCAGGGGAGAAAACTTAGGCTGCTATCATAAGATTTTTCTTACCCAAGATTTCTGCTTGCTTTAACAGAGATTTGCCTTTGAGGCAGGTTTTCCAAAAGTCTAGAAAACCTAACTCATAATCATAAAACTGATTTTCAGATTTCTTTTTTCTAGATTGATATAGACCGAAAGGATTTATCCTTCTTCCTTAGTCAACTATGAGATCAAGCAGGATCTGGTTGTTTGGAAACTGAAACCTCACAGTTTGCATTCAGCCAGTTATATTTCATGTTTTCCCATTACTTGACTCTTGTTTTTTTACATTTTAACACTATTTTGAAAGGAAATGTGCAATTAATGACAAGGAAAAGGTGTGAATGACTGAATCAATGCCATCATTGATCTCACTGAGTGCAGAATCAAATGCTCAGTCAAAATGAACACCTTGGAACATAATCCTACAGACTTTATTCAGATTAAATCCTTGTTCAAAACACAGGGGAATTTGGTATAAGCCTTTCATTATCAGAAACCCAGACTGCCATTGCAAAAACCATTTCAAGACTGCTTCTGGCAATTAAAATCAGCTCGTTGCCCAGGATAAAGTCTTCATATAAATTGTTTAAATAGAACCTGGTTTAAATATATGTTTGGAGGGATGAGGACATGGAAAACAGATTTGTTGATGCATAGGATGTGTCTGATAAATTTCTGTGCTATGACAACAAAATAGCACAGCTAGAATTTGTGCAAAATAGAATTCATAACAAAGTCAACTGGTCATTTTGGGGTTCAGTACAGTCATATTTGATTTTCACATACACCAGTCCATGAGACATCAATAATTGAAACTTAAGAGACATAATAACTTGAAACGTTGGGTAATTATGAACTGGATTTTTTTACTTGTACATTCTCCAGAGGAGGGTTTTTTTATATTCAAGGTATTTTTGTTAATTATTCATTTATATTCTTGGAAGTACAAATGCATTACAAAAGTCTGCAATGGCTGTAAATCTTATTTGATCTAGGTGATAAGGAAGTGACTAGTCAGTTAAAAATCAGTTCTACTTAAACAACAGCTTTGAAATAATTTTTTTCTTTTATTAACACAAACCATACAAAGAATCTGAATATAATTTCTCTATTGTAAATCACAAACTATTGCAACTACCAGTACAGATTCTACAACAGCCTTAGAGTATGCACACTGATGAGAAGCATTTTTGCAAAAAATACACTTTGCATATGACATTTAAAGCAGTTGATTAAGGAAAAAGGATAATTAAAAGTTGATAGAAAGAAATGTTGGATTACCATTTATGCACTCTCTATGTTTTATAATTGCATTAGTGTTATACAAATGTATTCCACCATTTCTGCAAGCATTAGGACTGACTTACTAGATTATTTGGAGTGAAAATATTTTGAATCATCCCTGGAATCACATTTCTTGATACGAAAGACTAAACATTTTTTAGCCTGTGAAAGACTTAATATATATTTGTTGGTATAGTGCACTTGCCAGCATAGCAGTAGAACATGTCTAAAGGGTATCTGTAAGAAAGACGTGGTCAGGTGTGTCCTGGTGCACTGAATGCTAATATGACTTCAGTAGAAGCACATTATGCTTTTATTTCTGACTGTATACTGAATTATTTACACCTTCAAGGCAGCTGATTGAACTGTAGCATCAGTCAATTAGCAAATCAAAAATTTATATGATTCCAATTTAGCATGGAGTCCTTCTCTCTTTTTTTTTCTTTTTAGATTTTCACCCTGACAGTGACAAATTACTCCTCTGCTGGCTGAGATTGGAAATTAAAAGCATTTAGAGCTGCTCATGCATTTATGCTAATGAGAACTTCTGATATGATTTGCATGCAAAAGAGGACAATCTGAAAGCTCATCAGTTTTTCATGCTTCCGCATTTTGATGTAATAGGATTTTTTCTGTTTTCTGCAGTGCAAAAAAATTTTTCTTGAGGAAACAATACTCTATGTGAACAAAAAGAGTTTTTCTTTTAAGTCAGAAAGTTCCTTTTTTTTTTACCCTCCAGATTCTTGTCAAATCATTTGCTTTGCTGTTTCAGAACTGCAGCCCACATTCATTAGCATTTTAGATGTTTATCAAAGGAACGATCCAGTATCTGCCATGCAAGATTATAGCTCAAGCTTCATTTTAAATTCAGCAAGAAAAAAAGACCCGAGGACAGATGAGAAGAGGGACGTGCACTCTGACAAGCTTCTTCACAGATACACCCGAATTAATCCTATTTAGAGCAAAATTTGATTAATCATCAGCAGTGGTAGCTTAGTGAAGTTTAGTGAAATAGTTAACTCTGACAAATTTTGGGGATCTCTTTGGCACAGCCTTTCTGGGATGCAATAAAAAAGATGACAGGCATTACAAATGACAGAGCAGAAAACTTTAATTTTTTTTTAAAGCTCTTGTTTAGTGAAGAGACTGCTGCCATTTTTAGGCATCTAGTTTTGCTTTCCAATTCACTATAATGAAAGACAATGTGGGGAGGGAAGCTCTGTAGGTAACAGAAAACATCAGTGTTTTTATTTTGGCTTTGAAGTATATGGACTAATCTGCCCGGCTCTGGAGCCCCCAGCATAAGAAGGATGTGGACCTGCTGGAGCGAGGTCAGAGGTGGTCAGGGGCCTGGAGCACCTCTGCTATGAAGACAGGCTGAAAGAACTGAGGCTGTAGAAGACAGGGTTCCAGGGAGACCTTTCAACAGCCTTCCAATACCTGAAGGGGACCTACAAGAAAGCTGGAGCAGGACTTTTTACACGGCATGTAGTGATGGGACAAGGAAGAATGGCTTTAAGCTGAAAGAAGATAGATAATAGAAAGACTTTACTATGGGGGTGGTGAGGCACAGGTTGCCCAGGTAAGTTGTAGGTGGCCCACCCCTGGAAGTGCTCATGGCCAGGCTGGGTGGGGCTTTGAACACTCTGGTCTAGTGAAAGTGTCCCTACCAATGGCAGAGGGTTTGGAACTAAATGATCTTTTAAGTGCCTTCCAACCCAAACCATTCTATGATTTTTGTATACTGCAGACAGCATAATTAAAATAATTTGCCACGTAAAAGGAGATATAGTTTCCTGATTATTTGCCATGTTTAAGAAGGTCTATCACGATATATCTATCTATTTTTGACTTTTTGTGAATGTACAGAGTTTTTGTGTTTGAAGTTATCCTTTTGATACTGACAATCTGAAAGACCCTAACAGTTGTCCTTCATTTTTAAAAAATTTTGCTGCAATAGTACCTGCTGAACATAACCATAATCCATTCATTCTTTCAGCCCCCAAAAGCTACTATTTAGAGTTTTAATTATAAGTATTCCTTCTATCTTATCTTATCTTTCAATTAATCAAATTCCACTGTATTATTTAGTAAAAAAAGTGCAAAATATAAGTTAAATCTCTCCATCTGAGTTAAAATTAGGAAATTAAATTCAGCTCGTATTATATTTAAACCATTCTTCCAGAATACCCTTTTACACATTGAATCACATTTTACCCCCAGGAGCGTACAGCAGCACTGAAGGCTTTCTGCATTTCTGAGGTGTTACAGAAAAGAATTTCACTCATTGACTTGGCTAGCATTTCAGTGAGATGCTTTACAACCTCTCAAAGGCAGCTAACAACAGGTGTATACCATTTTTTAACATCTCGTGTCTTAAGGCAGTATTCTTGCTTCATGTACTTGAAAATAAAATATCCATTTTTTCTACAGTTGAAGTAGTTCCCCATTTTTTTTTTTATTTTTGCTGCATTCATGCCAGGTAGTGGATACCTTATTTCCTCCCTCAGTGAGAAAAAGAGGGGTGTGGTAGGGTAATCATGGAAGGGGAAACAGTATGAGGAGTCAAGAAAGGAAACTAGGAGACAAAGGGTCATGTGAGATCATAGCTTAGTCTTTCTAGTCCTCTTTGACAGGGAAGTTATGGTCCACTGGAAAGTGTTGATACAGTGATAGTCTTGATGAAAAACCCTGCTGAGATGACCTGTTGGAAAAAAAAAGGCGTGGGATAGGACAAGGTGTAATGGCCTCAAGCTGAAAGAGGGTAGGTTTAGATCAGATATTAGGAAGAAATTCTTCTCTGTGAAGGGTATTAGACACTAGAATATGTTGCTCAGATAAGCTGTGGATGCCCCATCTCTGCACATGGTCTAGGCCAGGCTTTGAGCAACCTGGTCTAGTGAAAGGTGTCCCTGTCCATGGCAGGAAGCTGGAACTAGATGATCATTAGGGTCCCTTCCAACCCAGGACATTCTATGAGAATACTAAATTAAGAACAGGATTTTCCTAATTTGACATCTCATGCAATCTGAATTGTCTCTAGAGCTGGTTTCCTAATCTCCACTGAAATTCACCTTGTCTGCAAAGATCTCCCAAGCCAGGAATCTACTTTTTGTAGATTTACTCCTATCCCTGCAAAGATAGGTGTACTGTCTGTTGTGAATACACTTCTCTCCAATGGGAGGATTTGAAAAAAACTTACATTTGATGATACTTCCAAGTTATACTTGCTTTGGTTTTGATTGAAGTATTTTTTTTTTCTTGATTTTCCTCAATAATCATTGCATATGGTAAGGAAGAGATTTCGCCCTTCAGATTTTTCTTCCTCAATTGATCCTACTCAATTCAGATTGAATATCTGGGGTCCTTTAAACCAAAGCTAAAAGCAAAGAAAAAAATTGATTTTGGAATAATTTCAATGCCATCTTAGCTCCCCAACATAATGCAGTTAGTTTCTCATGGAAAGCATGAGTCTTTGCTGCTTAAAGTTCACACATATTGAGTTATATCGCTTTCCCTCTGTTGAAAAAATGTCATTTTCACAAGGTCCTCATGACTTGTTTTGGGGGCCAAGCCACTACGTCTTCATCCTCCAATGACACCCTTGTAAATCACCTTTTGTCCTTCAGAGAAATAGGCTATCAACAAGTATTGGAAGATTATTCAGAAACCTCTGGTCTGGAGGCTTCATAATCATTTTGGAAATCAATTTCGATCTTCTTCCTCATCACCTCTTTGTCAGTAAAGATTCTAGCCAGGTTGATGAGTTCAACTGGGACATTTTCTGAGCCCCGATATTGATTCTCCTCAGGATTTATATCTTCATATGTTGGTGGACAGCCTTCCTTGGAGCTAGTTCAATGTTTAAATGCAGCAAATGAACAATAATTACCTTTGTGAACAGAGGGTCTCAACCATTAAAACTGCTGCCTGATGCCCTAACTGGAGCCATCATCCCACGTTCAGCAGGGAACTGGGGATATTTGACTACAAATTTACCTGACTGCTTGCAACATACTGTCAGAAGATTGCTTTACAATCACTTATTCTTCCTGGAGATTTCTCAGCTTGCAATTTCCCATTTATAGATCAGTTTCGGTCAGTTATTGCTGAATTTTATGTGTGCCAACACCTCTTCATATAGATTTATATCTGGCCAGCTTTACTGGCAAATTATTTGCTTTCTCCTGTTCTTGTAGGAACCATAATGCTGCAAAGTCTTATTCTCTTCATAACACACAAATTAGAGTATGACAAAAGGTATTACTGGGAATAATTTTCCATTCTTCAGTTCACATCTTAACACCAATGTAGACAAAGTCATGAATAGTTATAGGAAGTACTTTAGAAGTGTTGTGTTATATTGCCATGTTCTCTGTGTGAAACTCCCCTTGAAGTCAATAAGAGTTGTGTATGCTATTCAGTGGCATAATCAAGCAATAAATTATGAAAGCTCTGCAAGCACCAAACATAGCAAGCCACAGATAAATGACATTAACAAGTGACAAAAATACCCAGTAAAAGAGTTAGAGCTAATAGTTTTGAACGTGATGAAATTCCTATGGCTGGTAGGATTTGGCGACCTCTAGTAAGTGGGCTAAGAGGAGAAGCCTACCTTGTGCACCTGCCTGCTGCAGTGCTTCCAGGCTTTTCCACTCAGACAGTGAATTTCAATGGCAACTATGATGGAAAAAAAGGCTGAATGGAGATTTGTGTGCTCCAGAATTGCAGCATTTTCCTGTTCTAGGATGCTTCACAGTTTGCTTTGTTGGTGCTCAAATTTAATTTTCAGAACACTTTAAAACGGATCTAACATGAAATAACATTGTAAGTCAGTGGTAATGCTAGATGCTAGAAATCTCCTCCCAGAATCTTTGCTTCAAGAAAAGCTGTCTACAAAAAGTGCATTTGAAAGTCTACTTTTTTTCACAGTACATTCTAAAAAAAAATGTTGAAATAGAATTTTTCAAAATGACCAGTTTAAGCCCATAATCAAAATGGAATTACTAAAAAATTTAGAAGATCATGACACAAACAAAAGGGACTGAGAAATGTGATCCTTGTATTGACTAAAAGTGACATTCTGAAATTGTTCTCTCAGATCTTAAAAGCCAATTAAGAATAAACAAAGGATCCCAGAGGTCTGAGATTGCTGAAGGCTTTAGAGCTGAATCTGACTTACAAGAAACAAGATCTTTGTAGAGCACAGCCCTGCTCGTCCTTGGAGTATTTGTAATGGCAAGATGATTGTGTGCTGAGACACTGCGGCTGTTATCAGAAGCCAGCAGTTTATCACAAAGCAAAGGAGAGGCTAGCTCTCACTGCAAGGGTTTCTCTGCTTTGCTTTTGGAGGATGCACCCATGGCACTCCCTTGGACAGTAAAAGTTCCTGACTGATTATAAAAGCATTCTTGCTTTACTGCTTGCAGAGTAATTCTGAAGCCCAGGCTACAAGTGGGGATGTGGAGCTCCAGCCCTCCCTGCTTTCAGAGCAGTGCTAAATTGGCCAAAAATCAATTGGGTTGACTCAGCCCCTTCTGGTACCTTTTTTTCTTGGCTAGAATAAACTGAAACTACTTCACGTAATTTTGTTTGAAAGAAGACTCGTGACTTCCTGAAAACCAGATTCAGCCAGCATCCCATCCTGTGCCAAGTGGTCTGTCACTCTAGAACAATGAATCAAGCCCCTCAAGCACGCAAGGCTCGACCTCATTCATCCCAGGCATTCTTGCTCCACTTCTCTCAGGGGGAGCAAAATGAAGGGTCATTTTGAGAAATGAGGAGAAGGTAAAAAGCTAACAGGAGACAGAGGAGAGCTCCTGACATCTGAGAGTAAAGAGATGCTCTCTCATTGGGAAGGTCCTTCCACACATCTGAAAATCTCCTCATTCCCCTTTGATCTCACTGTCACAAGGCTGAGCTCTCTGTTTGCAGGAACTATTACTCACATAATATTTTGGTTTCATAGACAAAAATGGGATTTTGTAGGCAGATGGTAAGAATTTTTCAATTCTGGCAAAATCAAGGGCTCTTATGGGAAAGAAAGCACTGTAGTAAATACTGCTTTCTGGTCATTTATCTTTTGTGTACAAAAAAAAAAAAAGTGTGTGTCTTCTTAATTGATATCCATTTGATCCTTCGTGAGTAACTTAATTTTCTTTGAAAAAAAATAAAAGAAGATAGAGGGAGAGAGGAGATGTGTAATTACCTCAAAATTTTTCTTACATGGGTATTTTTTTCCATAATTCAGTGGTGCTGAGAGCAAGAAAATGTCTATTACTGTGTTAGTAATTACAGAAGAACCTTGCTTCAAGCAGTCTACAGTTTCAAAAAGACAGTGTATATTTTTCATGTCTGAAGAAAATTATTGTGGACATTTAGCCAGCAATAAACTTAGACTTATAAGCAGGGCCTACATTTACTTGAATTACTTTTATGTGTGCCAAGACAAATTTGGCCTACCTTTATATTTCTGTTCACCATTTAGTGGCTTACACTGTTACAGTAGTTGTTTTATGTGGAAGGGAGCATGGAATATTTCTTCCTGCTCCACTCTGGGTGAGTAGTTGGCTACAAGTTTAATGCATGTATTTCACAAGTGCTCCTGAACAGTCTGGAAGGCTTGGAATATAAGGCAGCACTAGGATGAGATGCACGTGTGATTGTTTGTGTTTCTTAAAATGTACTTCACATCTGCTAGAAGGTAACTTCACACATATTCCAAGATATCGTTTTTAACCATCCAATTTCCAGGACATTTAGATTCATCTCAGCCCTTGGTGTTAGTTGCTCTGTGTCCAAGCTGTCCAGAAAACAAAACTTCTATTCTATGAGGAATCAAAACTTTAGAAGTCACTGTTGGTACATATTTGGGTAAAAATGAGACCTTCAGAAACTTTTTACAAAAATGAGATGGCAAGACTGGACCATCATTCATTTGCCAACAGCTCACTGCTTAGTTCACTCACATACTTGGAGTAGCTTACTCAACTTCACTTTGCCTTCTCCCACCCCACCAAAGTGTGAGAGCTTGTTGTTTACTCTCAGATCAGTGGATGTTTTTCTCCCAAGCAGGGCTTGAGAAATTTTGCAGAGATTTCTGAAATGTTTATTAAAATATTCTGGCCAACTTTACAAAATTTTTTCCATGCTAATTGTTCGGAATTTTTAGGAGTCTTCCAGAGATTTTCTCACAAAAGTATTTCATATGTGTATGTTCTCAGAAAGTGTCTTGTATGAAATTTCTGATGAGAGCTTCATAGAGCTACTCTAGATCTTTTTATGTTTAATACAATTTAGATTTGATTCTTCTTCAGTAATTCTCCAGGTCTCCCCATAAGAATAATCTTTGAAGGCATCCTTAGAGCATAATTTGTCATCTGGTTTCTAAATAACTCCAGCAAAACTCTGTTCTTTGTGAAGCTGATGAGTCATTTTGCACACGTTCTTTGTGTAGATGAGATATATTAACCTGAATGCTGCTCATTGTCCCCAACAAAGGGGTAAGGGTGATCATTTTTTTATCTTCCCTTCTTGGACATATGTAGCTCTACAGCTGAATAGAAGTTGTTGGTTAGTTTCTAGCGACTGTTTAATGAGTAAATAGAATAAGGCTGAGAGAGAGATGCTTCATCTGTATTAATTTTGTGACGTAGCTGACAGCTAGAGTGATATCTTCTTCTTCTTTCTTCTTTTGTTACAGCAGCACTAATCATACCACACAGAGACACATTTGTCATTATATGTAATTATGTGCAATATGTTTATATTATAATATTTTATATTGGAGAGGCATAGGTTTCATAATGTTTTTACTCCAAATTTCTTTCTGCTACAGATTATTTCAGTTTATACATATTTATAAATGATATTTGAAAGTACAATAGCACATTAATTATAATAAAATGTTAATTTGGAAATTGGAGCAACTAGAGAACTGATATAGATGACTGCATAACTTGTGACAGAGGGGCAACATTTTGTTAGGTCTTGGGGAGCTTTGCTTTGGCTCCCCTAAAATACAGAGAATGACCAGAAATTATGCTGGCAGGCTGAAATTCTTATGTGGTTAAAACAGGTCAGAGAAAACCTTGACCCTTCAGAAGCCTTTTGAAAGACCTGTTCCTCTATGGACCTGTTACCACTCCCAACAGCAACAGGGTTTCACCCTCTCCCATCACCACTTCCTGTTTTTCCACTTGCTCCCCCCTTTTCTCCAGCCCAATTAGCAGATTAGCCAGCGGGCTCTGAAGCCTGAAGAGGTAGGAATTAAATTGACTTTTACCACATGCCAAAGAAACTGTGGAATTACCCAAGAGCACAGCCATACCTCTGAGAGTCCAGTCCTTTAGGACCCCCAAGGGTGGGTACTGAAATCAAAGGTACCATCAAAGCCCCCTTCAAAGTTAGGACATTATCCTCCACAAAAACTCCTCCCTCCCAGTGATGTGCAGATGAAACCCTGGTGGCTTGGGTGGTGACAGGGGCTGGGGACTGTGTTTGTGCAGTGAGCCCCCAACAAGGGTGTGTCATAGGCTGGGCAGTGCAGCTGAGGGGCAGCAAACAGCAACAACTGCAAGTCAAGCACAGTTCCTGCCTCTGGCAGAAGGAAGAAGATATTTAATTGTGGGGTTTTTTGGACTGTGCATTTGCAAATTAGTGTAATATGGGAGTGTTGACCAGGCACATGTAGTCAGTAGGTTTTAACAGATTGAGGAAAACTTCATTATTTAGACAACAAAGTATGCTCTAACTTAAATTAGTTTTTCAATAGTGGTATGTTACCTCACATTAATGGGATAAGTATTTTATCTAAATGTGAAAACATCTTCAGAGGTCAGTTATGTTCCATTCAGGCAACTTGTAGCATATACTCAAAGGTAAAAGACCTGCACCACTTTATCCAGGTCCCGGCAGCTGTTTCAGATCTAACTTGGTATAAAATTGAATACATGATTATTGTCTAGAGGGTTAAATATTGGACCAGACATGAGCTGCTCTTACAGGTGAAGAACAGTTCTTAAGATTGATAAACAGTTCGGGTTTGAAAATGTTTGGGGATGTACTGGATAAAGTACAATTCCATAGAGTAGCCCAAACCAAGCCCTTTCTGCTCATGGAGAAATGAGTGTGACTGGGGAAAGCAAGCATTTTACCTCCACAAGAGAGGAGTAAGGAAAGGGGGAGCCCTTCAGCTATTGGGCTGCATTGGAACTGCTCCCCCCACACCATCTGGGCTCTGGAAGAGCACTTGGATCTAGCACACACTTTGAATATTTTCACCTCTAAGACAGACCACTGGATGTCTTCCTGCACACAGGGGATCATACCAATGTGAAGTTTGTTTCTGCACACATAACAACTGACACACCTTCTATATCTGTCCTGCAGCTTTTCTTTGACTGTTAGCTCTGAATCTTAATGATGGCACCGTCTGTAAAAGCAAATAAAATAATTGTAGCACAAATACTTTGCTAATGAACTTTATTATTAATCCAATCACGCTGATAAAGAGCATTCAGTGTGAATATCTTGCCAAACTAATTAAGGTTTGAGGTTTTATTTTTTTCTTATCTTCATTAAATCAGAGAAACAGAAAAGATCCAAGAATTGAAAAAATCTCTGAGGAGAAGAGCAGAAGAGCAAAAAAACAAAAAGAGAAGACAACAAAAAAACATCTCGAGGAACAGGAAGGTAAAGGAAACCTTTGACAAAATAATTTTTGTTAAAAAGAGAGGAAGAACTTTACAATGCAACCACACATATTTATAGTTTACTGCGCATTTTTCTGGTTTGGTTTGCAATAATTTACTTAAGCATTATTGTACATATTTTGACTGCATGTTTTCTAAATAATTTTGAGGAACATGTGGGAAAATTCAGGTAGGCAGCAACATCCTGCAAAACTTCTGATGGTCCAAGTGATCAATGCACAGAAGGTCAAGATAAATGCACAAAGAAACAGACAAAAAATTGTCCTAAACATGGAATAAGTTGTGATAAACAGTAATAATGCTGTTTCATCACATTACTGTTATGGAGGATGTGCCACCAGACTCTGGGAACTGATTCATTTTGAGATTCAGAGGAAAAGCCAATCTTATTCCTCTACCTTACTTTGTGTATCAAGTTCTACCTTTTCTACTTTGCACAGGCCACTGTGGCAATTTATTTCATGTATGATATACAGAGAGGGCTTACTTTTGAAATATATTTATGGGTTATAGAAATTAACTTTTAATGGAACACTGATGTTAATCATCTCTAAATGGTTACAGAGTTCTGTGGTAAAAAGAAAATTTAAAAGTGGAGGATAATAAGTGATGATTGAATTTGTACAATTCTCCTGCTATATTCCACTTGTTCTTTTCATTTCCTTAACACAATTATTTTGTAACAGACTCTGATAAAGTTCTACACCTAAAGCATTGTCATAAAATATTCAGAAGTTACTATATTTTATTGCTGCTGAGTAAGTAGTTCGCTTTTATTCTCTGGTGGTTATAGTATGGAGCTGTATGAAAGGCTAAACAGCAGTAAAAGAATACAGACTTTATCCTAAAAGTTTGGCAACAACATGCACACACACACTTTTGAGGGCATGTGAGCCTTGAAAGGCCAGGTACTGCCAGCAGGTACTCTGGCAAGTTGAGGTCTCCAGGGAATAGCCCACTGCAGGAGAAAGTGGAAAAATGCATGGCTCTGCCACTTTATAATGAGAAGTGCTGTATGTATGCTCTTGGGGAAGAGAGCTGCTCTTGCTGGTCACCTTCTTAACATCATCACTGCATTAGACCTCAGCTGTGTGTCCCGTCCCTTCCATGTGCAAAGGACTGGGCAGGAGTACGACACTATGTTCAATATTTATATAGGCCCTTTTAAACACTGGTCTTCAGGAGCACTGTCCCTGTAGAGGGACATAAGGTGTGAATTGCCTGCTAGTTTTCAAGAGCTTTGCACAAGCAGAAATCCAGTTCTCTCTTTTCTTTTTTATGCCTCTGAGTTATGCTGCCTTGAAGATACTTTCAGATCTTTGCTTTATTTGTAATGGCTAGTCCTTTTCTGGTAGTAAACAAGGAATCCCTTGTTATACAAAAAATATCACCTACAGTTTTTGTTTGTGGTAGGTTGCACTAGTTATAGAGAAAAGAATCCACCTTCAATGCCCAGGCTTTGGAAAGCAGTAAGTGGATTCAGTTTTATGTGCTTTGTCTGGCTAATGCCATCCATTATTGTGCCCATGTGATATGAAGCTGAGATCTGTTTGTTTAAGAGAATCATATGTGAAAATAAATAAGTGAAGGGGTTCTTATCCCAAGCTCTCGGCGATACAGAAATTTATAATGAGAAACTGTTCCTTCCATCAGGACAAATCTGGAAATTTGAGTGCTACTACCCCTTAGGTAATGAAAAGGGCACAACACTGTTAGCTTGTAAGCATGGAAACAGGGAGGCTTCCCAACTTGTTCAGAGAGAGATGCCACTTCCAAACTGCCATGGGGGACATAAGGCTCAGGAGAATGCTCCAAACTGTAGACAGCAGGAGAGAGAATCACAATAAATCGTAATGTGAGAAAACAAGCAGATTTCAGGTATTAACAGGACTTTTGAGAACTAAAAGATGACACAGCCTCTCTCATCCAAGTCCCCTCTGGTTCTTGAGGCTGGTATTGAACTTCTGAGTCTTGAAGAATGTTCTGATTTCCACAAAATTTCAAATGACAACGAAATATTCTGGATGGATTGTTTAACGAAACACTTTCAGATTGTTCTCAGGAATGAAGTCCAAATCAGCTTAAACAGACTCGTTTTCCACAGTCCACCAAATCCTAGGGAAAAAAACCTAAAATCTGTCCTGAGGAATGGTAAGGACTGGGGCTGAACACTACACCAACTGTGTAGTTCTTCATCTTTCCATTACCCTAACATTAAGGGGAGAGACATCTGCAGTCCTTCTCACCATACTCTGCCAACAGGCCCTGTCAGCAGTCCACAGGTCTTTCATTTCCAGCAGATGCTGGACACAAAACTATTCCTTTTGTTCTTAACCCAGCACAACAGGTGAAAACCTTCAACTTAGCATCATCGATATTAAAGCAGAATAAATTCTTATGGAAAATATGATATTCAGGTGTCCTGACACCTTGAAATAGTTTTCAAAGAGCACATCAAATCATTACCCAGCTGCATCTTGATTGTCATTAAATGTGGTTATTATTATGTTTTTCAGCAAGAAAAGGCTTTTACAGTGGCAAAGACATCTCTCCCAAATCATATTTTGATTGCATGTCATTATAAATGTAAGCAAGTGTTTGAAATGAATGCAAGTGTATATTTTTCAATATCTCGGTTTTGGTTTAAGCCTTACCCTCCAGCCCACCCTGTTGTAGGTTGCTAGAAAAAAATGTTGCAAAGATTTTTTTCATAGCCTTTGCAGGTTTTCAACTTTACATCATTAGTGTCTTTCAATCAAAAGCGTAAAGAAGGTGGGACTAGAAACTGTAGCATTTAGACCACCTAGAAATCAAAATATTTGAGAAAAATTAAATGAGCTCTCAAACAATATTATCTTCTTTTTTAGGTTATTTTGAAAAAAAAATGCTATTTTTCACCAACAAGTATCAATAGTTCTTTTTCCCAAACTGAATTGCAAAATAAAAATATAGTTTTGAAATTTGGACCAAATTAAGCCATTTTACCTCATTGAACACATCAGTCAATATTATAGAGTGATGTTTGTTTCAAATGGAATTTTTACAAGGATTATGCAAACAAATAGATTTTAAATTTGTATTTATTATGAAAAAACCAAAACACCTTGTTCAGAGATGGTGCTATTTACAGATTCCACCTCTTTTGCCCAGCCACTCAAACGCCTCAGGAATCAATGCTCACTGTTTCAATCTTCTATTGACTGTAAAGAGCTACTCCTGAGTTACAGAAGCATAAATAAAATGAGTTATGTGCTTTAGTCTCTCACTTTGGTGCTCAAGGAAAGGAGAACAAAATGGAAACCCTCCTGGCCTGGGAAAGTGCTGTTTATGGGCTGCATGTCTCCTCAAACCTTGGAAAGAGGAATTTGCTTTTATTCAGACATGGCAGCATTGCTCAGAGCCTCTAGAGATGAAGCAGGGTGATGAAACCCCACAGGGCAGTGATTCTGCCTCTCCTCCAGGGCTGCTTCACACAGCGTGCTGGGAGGAGCTCAGCAGGAACCCCTTCTCCTGCTGCCTTTCTGCTGGCTGTGTGAGGCAGCACAATCCAGAGCTGCAGCATGCTCCAGCTCTGCTCCTCTCCCAGCCTGACTTGAGGTTCTCTTGCCCCTTGCTGAGCTGCAGCAGGCCAGGTCTGCTTGGCCATGGCAAGTGTTGGGGAGAGCAGTGCCCCAGGAGCCTCTGCCCATCACCAGAGAGGAAATCCATCTCCTTCTGGCAAACAGTCTCTGCCTCAGACAATGGGTGGGATTTTTCATCTCTCAGATAAGGTAGATGATTCTTGCTCCTTGCTTCTGATGAGTTGGGTATGTGTGGCCAAAATATCACCCAGCTGCCTCAACCTGACAGCAGGCTCTGGGCGACACAAACGTACCTAAAAAGAAGTTGAAGTGAAGCAAAAATTGTATCTTGCTCAGATAAACAGAATTTAAAACCCCTTTTTTCCACTTGCCTTTTGGGAACGAGGTGCTCAGACACAAAATTATATTTTTCTGTGATGGAAGATTGCAGGACTGCCTGAGGAAGTGATGCCATTGATGTGACTGTAGAATTAGCTGCCAGATCCCATCCTTTGCAGAAGGATAAACCACCCTCCTTTCAGAAGGGGTTGCATATTAAATGACCATCAAGGCATTGTTGTTGAAAGTGAAATTTAAAAATTGAGTGCTAGGACTTAAAAGCAAGAAAGTGGAGAAAATGAAAGTACAGAGCCAGTCATTTAGTTCAGATACTCAACATCTTTGTTTCTGATAGGATCTTGGTTTCTTTCACTCCTGAAATGCATTTTTATAGTATGTGTATAACTGTGTGTGTGGATATTTGTGCCTGATACTGATCAAGACCTACACTATAAATGGATTTCCTGCATTTAATTGGACTTACTCAGGATTTATGATGGATGTGCCCAGATCTTGTTTTCCTTCTTCTTTAGGATGTGAGACCTGTGCAAGAAGCAGCAGTGATGGTTTAATAAGCAGTTGTTTCAGTACACAGGTCTGTCAGAAAACCCTGTTTTAAAGCACTCTGCCTGTCCTGGCCAAAAACCAGGGATAATATGCTCATAATTCCCGAGCCCTTTTCATGCCTTCTGATAATTGTGTCTTCATGTGTTTCAGCATCTGTGTAGCAGTGTAAACCAGTGGTTATTAGTCAAAAAATGCTTGGGATCTTATTTCTGAGAGATTGGTGGCCAGTAGTTTACCTCTGGTGAATATATTTGAATAAAACCATTACTTTACATGATTTTACATGTCAACCACAATGTGGTTGAGTCTAAAATAATATTTGTGTGTGTGTATAGCTACAAAATTCCCCCTTAGCTTCGTCACCTCCAACAGTTAAAAACAAAAGCCTGATAATACTCTTGGTGAAACCATATTTCAAAGTAAAACAAACAGTGGATCAAAAGAATCTCCAGAGACAATAAAATTGCAAATATTTTTTTGCTGAGCTACATATGAGAGAAACTGTGTGTTTTTTTGTGGAAAGCTCTAATCTGGATTACTGCTCTATTGTATTCAGCCATAGAGAAATAAGAGAAAGTAAAAAACAGATTAGCAGTTACACCTGTTAGAGGCTTGCAACTCTGAGTAACACTGATAAGCTAGAGCCCTATAAAACTCGCTTTTTCATTATGTGCTCTCTGCTTGGAAGAAGTAATGCAACTGAGTCAAGTACAAGGACAGCCCAGCAGCTGGTATGATTATGGTGAAGTTTCCTAGGAAGGTGAGAAGTTGGAGTTTTCAATGGCAATTAAAATGTGTGATACTCTTTGCAAATAATTCTTTTCTCAAAATGGTTTCATTTTTCTTAAACCGCTCTAAATCTTTCCTCCAAGTGCAGTTTTGAAAATACATTGTCCAGAATTTCCTTCTCTGATCTTAATTATCCATCAGCCAGCTTCCTTCTTATTAATTAGTACTCAAATTTTAGCAGCAGCTTGAACCGGGTCACTGTTCACATGTTGAAACAACAGATGCAAAGGGGTTTGTGAGTGACAGGATAAAAATTAGGCACCATCTTGGCATGAAGTTTGAGAAAGATGTTAAGAAATATCTCTGCATTTCATTTGGAATCTATTCCACATCTCTGAGTACTGTATATACTGTACAAATGCTTCATTTTAAGTCTGCCAACATTGCCTCTCCAATTTGTCAATCCTAGAATTCTTTTTAGTAAGTGCTACTAATGTACGACTCATCATTGTTATTATGTTCCATTAGAACACTTGCCAGTTTTGAGTTCTGTCAGATATACATGATAGCATTTGATGAATCACTGCTGAAATGATCCACTACAAACAACATCCAATTTTTTGGAGTGCTTTCTATGGGTATTGATAAGTATCTGGGGTTTAAATGCAATGCTGCTTCCACACACTCAATCATATTGCTTGTTGCAAACATTTGGGATGAGCTCGCTATTGACTACTTAATTAATCATCTTGGCTCATATTTTTTTCTGTCACTCAAGGATTGCTCCAGTCTACTGCTGCCATGATACTTTGTTAGAGAAAAGGTGGCACATTTGGTTACACGACTGATTTGGTAGCAGGTTTCCAACATTGGGGGACTACAACTACAGCAAACCTTCATTTGCACTTGAGGCTTGCATTTCTTCCATTTGTAGGGCATGTTCAGCATCTAGCTTGCTGCAGCAGACAGGTCAAGGCATTGTAAATATGCACACAAACTCCCTTGAGCTAGTCATCGATCCAGAAAATGTCCTGTAGAGCAAAATCTGCAAAGCAGAATGCCTCACCCTGTAAACATACCTCCTCAAATACAGCCTTGTTTAAGACTTAGGGTAGAGAAAGAATCAAAAAGTTTAAAAAAAAAAGATGGGGAAAGTACACTATTGGTAATACTGGGATATCTGTGTTTTCTACTTGTCAGTAGAGATGAAATTATTTCAACTAAAAATCAACAGGATTCTTAGAAAGATTTCTATATATCACATAATCATAAAAATTTATTTGAGTGGCAAGCAGAAAGCAATTAGAGCCTGTTAAGACACATACAAAAGTGAAGTCAATATAAAGAGTTATATTCTACAATATATTCCAAAAGCAGCTGGTTGTACTCGTGGTTACACAGTCAATACGTCTTTTGTCACTTCCTTGTTACTAGGGAAGGTTCTCTTATTTTTGGCTGACCATTTACTAATTTATATTAATTTCCCTTCCCTTTGGACTAGAAAATACCTTAGATTTAGGATGCTAATTTACTGTATTACCAATGTGCCTAGAAAACCCAGTGAAGGACCAATCTCCCAACTGGTGTGGTCCTGCCCATGAGCAGGTGTAAAAATGGACTCTGACCCAAAAGACTCACTACCTGAATTTAATGCAGCATCAGTGCAAGAACATGAAAAAAGGACAGACAAAGGAATCAGCTTCGTTTTCTGTAACAGAGAGGGAGGAACCAATCAAGGGATGAAAAAGAATCACTTTTCACATTTCTTCGGGAGGCAGACCTTAGAGAGGCAGGAGAACCATGAGGTTCAAGAGGTCAAAAAAGATGGCATTTTAAGAGCATGATCAACTGTGCTGAGAGAGCCTCAGCTCATACAGAATAAAGACAGACTTGAAAAAATAAAATATAGAGGCTAACTGCACCCTTTTTAGTGAGTGTGTTATTTCAGTACATCTTGAAGCACATAGGGCTAAAAAGTGTAAAAAAATAACAAGATAGCAGCCACATCCAGAAAACTAATATTTTTCTTAATATTGGGACTGTGGATAGGTTGAATATGATATTGATTATGAAAACATTTGATATCTTTCCTGGTTTTAAATCCCAGCTTTTTTTGGGCAGCTGAAAATACCACAAAATGAGATATATTTGACTTAGATGTTGAGGAAATTACAGATCTTTGTAAAAAATTAAATGTCCTTCTGTCCATTCTTTACTTAAAACAATAAAGTAAAACTCTGTGTTAATTCTCTAAGTTGTCTTATTACTTTCTGTCATTAATTCTTAGTACCACCCATCACTGTGTTATTTCAAGTGATGAGCCTTCCGTGAACAATGTCATTTCTTTTACTATTACACTGCCTCTTTTCTGGGAATAAACTATTTCATTTTCTGCATTATAGAAGGCATTACTTCTGTTTTAAAGGTCTTGAACTGACATAAATAAATTTGCCATATATCTGTAGTGCAATTCATATCAGAAAAAGGAACACCTCTTCTCAAAAGCATTTTTTCCCCAGTCCCAAGCTTTAAACCCATAAGCTTTTTGCCCTTTTTTTTTTTACCAAGAAGTACTCACAATTCTTTTCAAGCCCTGTCTAGCAAAGAGTATGAAATAGAAATATAGACTGCAAAGAAAATATCTTAAAAAGAAGTAATAAAATGGGTAGCTGTACAGCTACCATCAACAATTTAAAATATACCACTGGCTTCCACAAATAGTTCTGTCAGATTTTAAAGCTACTACCTCCTGCAATTCAACTTTTAGAAATTTCCCTTCAACAATCAAATTATACCTTCTTTTTCACTTATACACAAGGAGGTATAATTTTTACTCCTATTTCCTGATATAACTTAGTTATGCTGTGCAGTCATCCAGATCACATCTTAAGTGCTGTAGGTTGTTCAAACAAGATAGAAAACTAGGAGTTCTTACCCACTGGTAGAGTGTCTCAAGGCATCCCCTGAAGTTCTTCAGTCGTGTTTTTTGTTTTCCCCAAACCTCTTGCTGGCTAGGACTCCCATTGATAAATGGGGTGTTTAAAACAGGCACAGACTGTGCAGTCACCTGACAGCCTACCTGTCCACAGTCCCATTCAACTGATGTTCCATCTCTCAGCTAAATAGTTCTGACTTTTATTTGCATCTTTGCCTTTTGCTATGTGTTTTCTTCTTATTCCTTGAATCATCTTTTACCCACTTCCATTTTTCCCAGTTTTCCCTCATATTTTCTGGTCTTCTGCTCAGCAGCTCATTACTGTTTATGAGTCTATTCTGACACGAGTGAGCGTGATGTCATCAGTAATGTCAGAGGCAGCCTTGGAGATCAGACTAACGGGGCCCTGGCTCTGCCTCCAGGTCTGATCTAACCCAAGATGATGGGTCCTTCCCTGGCACCTTTGAATCAGCCGGAGCTACCTGACTGTCGCCTTTGATTTTGTGCATTTTCACTCAGCGTGTGCCACACTCTCTTTCTTCCTTTAGCTTTTTCCCTGTGTTTACCAAAACAGCCAGTGTTGTTTCAAATCCACAGAGACAAATGCATTTTCCATATGCTTATGATTATGTCAGGGGGAAGAAGAGCTATATTACGTGCAACAAGTGCAATGTGAAATATAGCAGAGGTGTAGGCAAGAGTGCAGCATTTTTGGTAAATATAGTAATATTGTCAAATCTGCACAAAGTCAAAAGGGAATGGAAGATTGTGGACCATATCTTAGAAAAAAAACCCACTAGGTATATCTAAAGTATCATCTTCCCCTGCCTTGTATAGCCTGTCAGCATTGTAAAGACTCGACACAGCAGTCCAAATTGGTATTTTGAAAATGGTCTTAATATCCTTCTGCTTCTGATTGAGGTTTTGGACCTGTCTGCCTGTTTAGCTTTTGCAAGAAAACCTCACAACCTAGAAACACACCTTATGCTAGCAAAAGACCACTGATACCATTCTGGAGGCCGTAAAACACACAGCATCTCCCCCTCAAAGTGTGAAAAGATCACATACTTCACCAATACAAGGGCTTCAAAACTTTCAAACACAGATAAAAGCATGAGAAAAAAATACTCTTTGAGCTAGGTGAAGGAATGATCAAAGTTCCCTGAACATAGAAATGGTTCTGTCATAACCTCAATCTCAGACTGAAAAGATCTGAAGGTAACAATCCCCTGTATCTGCACATGAGTTTACATGGTATGTTCTGTACAAATATGGTATCTTCAAAGAACATTGAGCAATAAGGTAGAGTGTTTGAGAACCAGAAATTGTCAATAGAGTAGAATTTTTATTGTAAACCATCAGAAGACATAGCTTCTATTAACTAATTCATGCAAGAATGAAATTAGTTGAGGGAGTAAAGTTGTTTCCATTAAATAGAGTGCAAGCAAGTAACCTTCTCTTGCCAAAATGTGATCACAATTTAAAATTCTGCCAAATGGGGTATGAGGAATGTGCCTGGGAAAAATAAAAAAAGGCAATTGCCACAAGGTCAATAACTGCTTTTTTCATATGGTAACAATGAAAAACCACAGAAAAATAGGCATACAACAATCCAAGAAATATTTCCATCAGAAGATGCTTTGGATCTCATCCCCGCAAAGAGAAACCAACACTTTGTGAAAGATAAAATGAGATGAGAAGTTTCCTTCTGAAATCCAAATCAGTTGCTAAACTGGGAATAAAGAAGGTGCTCTGCCAATTTTATGACCCAAAAATGGAAAAGAAAAAAAGTAATCTGAAAGGTAAAGTGAAATGTTCCTAATAAAAGTGGCTGATTGATGGTGTTTGAATATGATGTCTTTCTAACAACATGCTTTACAAACAGACCGGTTTGCAATAAAACTAGAAAACAAAAACATCTTTTTGTTCCCTTAGAATAATCTTTTAAAATGCTAATTTTCAATTATAGAGCAGTATTTCATTGAAAAAATTTCAGGTAGACTAAAAGAGTCTTTGATGCATAGCACTTGACTCAGACTAATATTGAACAAGTTTATCACTTTTGCAACTTTTGTTGTTCACAGGGCATTAAGATGGACACCACTGACATGTTAAAGGATTTTCTAAGTTTTTTTAAACTGTCTAGAAGTTTAATTAATCTGTTTCTCTCTCTCTAATATCCTATAAAATTCCTTGCATAGTCAGAGTAGATTGTTTGCTAACTGGGGTACAGTTGCAATTGCAAAATGTGTTGCAGATGAGTGAAAAATGGATGATTAAGGTACACAGACTTTTTTTCTGTTTACAATCTCTTTCTTTCAGAGACAAACACAGAACCCAGGCATTTAATGTAATAGATGGGATAAATATTCTTCCCTATCTTCAAGTGTGAAAGACCAAAGTAACAAAAAAAATTCTCAAAAAACTTGGATTAGCTGGAAAAATGTCTAACTTGTTGAATGTTTTGAGACTGAAACTTTATCACACTGCATTTCCTTTTACACCACTTGTATTCAGCATTGCAGTAATCTTACTTTCAAGGTTTGTAGCAACAACAGCCCATCTTCAGCAGTCAGGAAACAGGGAACAGTCTATATCAAGAAAGAAAGGCACAGGAAGAATTAATTGCACTTAACTGAATTCTATTATTAGCCAGTTTATCACATTTAGAGAAGACATTGGCAATTCATGACCTGTAAGAACAGGGTAATTTATTTATATTTTGGGAAAAGGAATTTGTTCTTTTTCTGGGTCTGAGCCACACACAAATAAGGATTATGAGTAGTTAATAGTTTCTATCAAAAACAATTTTAAAAAATCCTGTGTCAGAAAGAAAGGTTCACCTCAATATTTCTCCAGTTTCCAAAACCTATGGATTCACAGGCTAAGAATGTATATTTTGGTGCAAAGCAAGAGAGGAAAAGGATCTTTTCTTCTTGCCCTTAAATAAAAGAATTGATTCAGGAATGAAAAAATGGCTGCTTTATGTCCCTCAGTGTGATTTTATCCAGAAGTTTTAAAGCAAATCATTACTGTCTTTTTAATCCACTGACTATTTCACAAAATATTCAAAGCAGAAAACTTTACGACAGTACCTGCAGTGAGGAAGATATCAATATAAGTCTCATCCATCTCAAGTGTGTCCTGAGTATTTGTAAATAGATGAAGTATGGTAGCTCTTGGAGTCAAATGTTTAAAATTTCCTTGCTGAGATCAAGCACAATGGATAACCTTTGGCAAATTAAAATTTTGGTAGCACCAGTAAACTGAAAAAGCCTGAAAAATGCAAAAGAGTAGAAGTAAGAATAAATTTGATATAGCATGATTATAAGTAAAATAATTTGTTTATTAAACCTTCTATTATACTCTGCCAGACTTCTATAACTGAAGAGCTACTCTCATACTCATGTAGTTGTTCAAATCCTTTCTTAAACTCAGGCATTTCTTTTAAAATCATATAAACTGTGTGATCCACAATTTATACTTATAAAGAAATTACTTTCTCTGGACTTGTCTGAGCTGAAATGTAGATGATTACCTTGAAATCAATAATATTAAATTTAAATGTAATATATTTTAACTGTTATAATGTGTTTCTTCACCAACAGCTGTTACTTGTTAACTCAGCGTTTCTCAAGCAAATTAAAAAGTTTTATTAATCAAGAATACCATTTATGCTTGAGTTCCATTATGCCTTTATGCACAAGTGATTTTAATTTCTACACTGACAAAATAAATATTTGCTATCTTCAAGTACAGGGACAAAAATGGCCTTAACTTGTCAGACCTTTCATAAGCAAAAAACCCTCAAAACTTCTATTTGTTTGCATCAGAAATGAGTACAGCTTTGTAATATATTTTTACAATGTCAACTAATGTATTAAAATATCCTGCAAGCCATGCAGAACAGAAAAGCTAACTGCAAACTTAAAAAAAAAAAATTGCCTGAAATTAATTGTACTGTACTTAAGGTAATGACTAGTATACCTGAAAATACTGAAAGACATTGTTTATTCCCAGCTACAATAAACTGAGTACTGGAAAAATCACCAATAGTTAAAGTTCCTTAACTCAAAGACTGAGTTTTAATGCAATTTATACCTGCGTGATTGTTTAAGATAATTGTAACTTAAACTGTTAAAACTGCTAAAGCTGTTAAAACTATTTCAGTCTGTTGTAATTTGAGCAGAGTTTGCCTCTATTAAGATCTTTTTATAGTGGAAAACTTGTTGGTTTACTTATCATGTATGCTTTCTTCCTGTCTTCTTCAGACTGCCATTTTTCCAATAACGCCAAGACCCATGGGTTTTCCCACACACTTCCTTATCCTTTCATTCTCTGCCATGTTTTCATACCTGCTGTCTTCTATTTCACACCTTACACATTTTTTAGATCCTGCTCTGGCTCTGCAAATACCAGAGCCAAGGAAACCACTGGTCATGGAGACTGTACCTGCAATAAACATCCTCAGGAAAAGCTTGGTACGGCTCTACCTTTCCTTTTCCATTCCAGATAAAAACAAAGCCATTTGGAGGATACCTGCACCTTCTATAAATGAAGCTTCTGCAGCTCCTCTGAGCTTCCCCTTGTTACCCTGCAGCTAAGGACAAGCTACAGCTTTTCTTCATCCCCAGGCACAGCTGCTGTGCAAGGGGTCCCTGAGAAACCTGGTTCAAGGATGGGCATGCTTCAGGGTTTCCTCAGAAATACAGGTGCTGGGTGTCTGTGCTAGAGCTTTCAGGTGCCTGCTTCATTGACACCAGTACTCCTGCAAATGGGGGCGTTTCCTTTGTTTGTTGTTTCTTTTTCAAAAAAGCCCATTCAAATTTGTTGCAGCAACTTGGTACTTTCACTATGACTTCGAGCTGAACAGCAACCAATTCTGAACTTTGGAAGTCAAAGTCAAACACAAAAATTTTCATAGTGCTCTTGGGAGTTTAAGGAGTTTGATGGGAGGTAGGGTTGATTGCAGTTTTTTCCTGCCTGATCATGCGATTTTAATACCTGAAGTGCTACTAACACAGAAAATAATGTGTAAAATAGATTACATGGAAGAATGCTTGGAAAGGCCCATAGAAATAGAAAAGAAGAATGTTCAGTGAGCAGGAGGAGAAGGCATAAAAATCTTGGTAGAGACATGAATTCCTGACCAAATGAGGCAGTGTGTCTGGTATGTACAGAATGCTCAATACACAATGCACTGAGCAACTGCTGCTTAGGGAAACATCTAAAACTGTGAACATCTTTATTACAACAAGTGACCTTTCTCCAGATTCCAGTTGAATGGTGCACAGAAAAGAGAGTTTCAATGTTTTTTTCCATATTTATGTTTCTAATGTTTTGATATTGCTTCTGTTTATAAGTAAAAGCATATCTTGGTTTTGGTTTTTGTTTTCTTTTACAGCACAGATATTTCATATTCTCTCAAGGTATGTTCAAGGGATTGTCTTTACATTTACTGGAATGTCAGTGGGACTGTTTTATCATATTCAGAGTGTGTGTATGCAGTAGAAATACATTCAGCTACCCAATATTACCTAAGGTGCAGAGTTGGCTCACATGCTCTTCCTCTATTTAAACATTAATATTACACACACACACTGTGGGTCCAATATCAAATATGAATGTTTTAATGGAAGGTCTAAATCTCAGACACAAATGCTCAAATCAGCACTTAGATCCACAGAGTGGGCATTTACACATCCAAGTGTCCATGTAAGTACCCAAATGTACAATTTGAATATTATATTAAAATTCCCATATTTGAAAATTAGGCTTACTTACCGGCATTTTTGGCAACATGTAGTGCAGGGATCCTGGCAAAAATGCAGGGGTTTAATTTCACTATGCTAAAGGGTGTTTGATTGTTTGTTAGGTAAAAAAAAAAAAAATTAAAAAATACCGTTCTAGAGATAGATTTTGCTCTACTTTCGCTTTCAATGTTTTGTATGGTCTTGTAACTGGGTACTGGGATACCAACTGAACACTGCTGCCTGAAGTCCAGTATCATCAAGAAAAGGAAGTTCTAATGTCTCAGGGTACATATTAAGGTTTGTCATATTTTAATACAGAGAATTATAAAATGCACTATCACAGGGTCCCACAAGTTCAGTTCCCACTGAAGCAAAGGAGTTAAATAAACTCTCTGTTTTATGGACCCTTAAATAGTAAGTGATGTTCTGGGTTGCACCTTATGTGTACAGCAATGAAACAATATATGTAACATTTTTATAATTCTCTGGAGATCTGAGTCAAAGTCTGAAAGTTCAGTAACCTCATTGGAGCAAGATTACCACAAAAATCTCTGACAGACAACTGAAGTCAAAGTAGATGCATTAAGATTATGCATCACCTTGGAATATTTAAGGGGATGATCACAAAATATTGTGAGCCATTTTAAAAATGTCTCCTAACTTTATCATTTTATAAGAAAATAAAGCCTTTTTGGCCATGAAGCCTAAAGCTCTTCTTCTTAAGATAAGGAAAATTATGCAAAATAAATAATTTGAAGTCAAAACAGAAGTCATAAAGAAAAGAAAGCCTGATAGTTTCTAGCAAAATATATTTTTTTGCTTCCATTTTATTTATGAACACTGAAGTACCTGCTTTGTGGCAGCCATGCCAAGACTTAGCTAGGTTTCAGTGACTATTACAGCAAATCTAAGACAATGTGCCATCTTGGTTACTGACATTTTTACACAAGGCACCGATTTATTTCTGCAAGTTATTGTTTTAAGCTTTTGTTTCAGTTCTGATGAAGTACTTACAAGCTTGAGAGAGGTTCTTTTTCCCCATATTATAAGGAGATAAAATATCTTGTTTTATCCTCCCACAAGTCTTGCTTTTACAAGAACTGTATATTTCACAGTTTGTCTTGTCAGTCTAATAAGAATTTGTAACATAAAGGTTCTATCTTGGATTTTACATGTTTTTCTATGTGTTATGTTCTAGACAGTCTTTATCAGGTTATCTGTGTTTTTGTCTCTTATTTACAAGATAATGTAACGCCTTTTGGAAGAGAATAGTGGCTTTAACATTCATTTTGTTTCCGACAGAATTTCCCTTTCCAATTGAAAATCCATTTTCTCCCCATTCTTGAAGCACCTGTACTCCAAGGTTTGTTAGACCTGCTATCTTTCCTTCCTTATCATGCACTACAGTGTGAGGATGAACAAATCCTACACCTCTCTGAAGCTTACAGAGTGAGTTTGAAATATGCTTTTGCCAGACTTAGCAAGATACATGGGATCACACCTGGTCAGTGTTCAAAGAGGATCACTCCTGTGGCACAAACATGTGAGTCCTTTTAATGCCATGGTGAGCAAAAATCCAAGTTCTTCAGCTGCCTTCAACAATGGCAGTGATACTCTGTGTATATCTGTGTACTGGGTGGGATACAAAACCAAGTTCACTTGCTTAGAGCCATTAATGATCCCACACCACTTCCAAGTGGGCACCCACAGTTTCCATCCCATATTACGGGCTCCATCCATTTCAGTACTCTGCATTTCACTTTAAAGTTGGTATCGCTCACTTCCAGATAGGTGTATGGTTTACAGATAAACGTGCCATTTAAAATATTACATTATTGAATGAAAACTCTGCTTCAGGAATTCTCTACTCTTCATCTTCTCAGTGCAAAGCAGAGTAACGTACCATAGAGAGGAATGATGGAACATGCAAATATTTCACCTAAGGAAAGCCTTCATGTTGCAACAAAATGTCCCCAGATCCCTCAGAGGTTTCTTTTTTCAGTCAAAAAATAAGGCAAAAATAACCTTGGATGACTTCAGTTAATTACAACACAGTTACGATGAATGTGCCCCATTATGAAGACAGAATTAGTAAATGAACATTACTTCTGCCTAAAATCCACCTTTTCTGTAAGAGATTATTCATTAGTTTTTCTACAAATAATATTGAAGAGAAAAAAAGTCACACCCATTTCTCTACCCCTTTATCTCTGTTTCCTGGTTTTTCGGGTTTGTTGTATGAGTATGTGCACATATGTGTGTCTATATAGAAGTCAAAATCAGAACAAACTTTTGCATCTTCTGTGTTTAGTCCATTGTGCCTGTGTGGTGCATGAAGCCTTCAGAACTAAACAGGCAGAGGAAATCTTGCATTCAAGTCTGCCCTCTGTCTACGTCTAAAGGGTTTTCTATGCAGTTTGGAACAGTTCTTTTTAAAAGTCTGGTTGGAATTTTGTCAAAATATTTCTGCAGTAATTTAACCTCTCTTCACTGAATAAAGCTATTAATAATGCTACCTCATATTCTAATTTCCTGATATAAAATGGGAACTTCTGCAACTAGAATGTTATGTCAGAGATGATCTAATAACCTCTCATGGTAATAACTCTCCTCTGTGTGGAACTACCACGAGGCAGCTCCGGACTAAAATCCTATATTATTATTAAGAATTGGATTGACAGACTAGAATCTTTTTTGCACATTGCCATTCAAGACTTCTCTTTGTTGATACCTATTTCTCCCAGCCAAAAACACTCCATGTAGGTTTCATTCTCTACTGCATATGTCTTTAAATCTTACACTGATCAATTGAAGTTCAATGTCATACTGGGTGTCCTACAACTTATAAGGGTGGAGTTTACATATCATCAGACTTAGGGATGAAACCTCATAATATGTTTATCACAGTAGGTTTAAAAAATGCAATGTAGTTGCTCAGTCCATCCAACACTTGCATGAGTTTCTGACTCGTAGTGAACTGTAAAAGGAAATCTGGAAATATAATCTGTAAATAGCAACGATCTACCCCAAGAAATAAAGAAGTAGCAGCAATCTGGACAAAGTGCCCATAGATTTCTGTGAGAAGTGAACAACCCCCAGTATGAGAGAATCAAACTGAACATTCCTTAATATGTTAAGGCCAGTGTAGAATTAGACAAAATAATTTTGGTAATCCTAGGTCCATTGCATTATAGCCCCATACTTCCCATTTGCAACTCCGCATATCTCTGATTTCCCAGCTTGTTTCTTCTTGTCCTTGTGCCTACATTCACTACAGGGTGTCATAAGAGAGAGGAGAAAGGTAAAAACTGTTATGAAAAGCAACATTCTAAAAATAGAACCAGTTTCTAGTAATTTTGATCATTTTCCTTATGTGGAAAATAATTCAGTATTTATTGTAATTTGTGTAACATAATGTCAGGATAATTGCTTTGAAAAAGAAAAAACAATTAGAATCGAGCACTAGAGAAATATTTCCTCCTTAAGCAAAAACTGCAGCTTGCACCTCCCTCTGTGGTTCATACTTGCTTTTCCCTTCTCACAGACCATTCATTTTCCCATTCCACCAGACTGCCTGGAGAAACAGGGAGCAGGAGAGGAAGGACATTATTCAGAGCAGAATAGTATGAAGGAAATCCCCAATGCTTGCAGGATTACCAGAACTGTGACAACTGTCTTTGTTTCCTTAAAACTTGCCCCCTGGAGTAATCTGAAAGGTTTTTTTCCCTTTATCAATGTGGCATTTTCTCCCACTCCTCTGAATAAAGCTGTAGCTAGAATATGCTCAACAAATATGGCCACTACCTCTCTGAAGTCTCTGCGGACAAATATTGAGTTACCCCTTAGGAAAAAAGATCCACTCTTTATTTCTGCATTCCTTAAATATGGCAGTGGGAGAAACTGGGGAAATAGAGCAGAAAAGCAGGCTAGAAGAGAAGAAGCAGGGAACAGTGTAATTGGGTAAGGTGTCATGGGAAAAAAGGAGGACAACATGTGATACAGGAACTGAAGGATAATGAAGGATGTAGTGAATAAGTAAGAAACAGAATACTTGAAAGCAAGGAAGATGAGAGATAAACTCTGGAATGCAAGTGGGTGGGGGGAGTGAGGGGTGGAAATACCAAGTCCTATATTTCAGTAAATGAGAGGTTGATGCGTAGATTTTTTTAATAATTGTGGGGTTTTTGACAGCCAGGGGAACTCTTGACTTTGAAGTCAATTTAAGACTAAACATTTCTAGAAGAGGAGACTCAGAAAGTCCAAGCAGCATCAAAGAGCAAGACTTACAATTCCTTTTATACCCAAAGCTAATATTAAAGAAAATTGGGAAGTACAAAAAAATTTAGAGACAAAGATACAGTGAAATCAATATTAAGACTAAGAAAGTTCTGTACAAAACACATTATAGGCCAGAAAATCAATTTTGGAACTTTCAAATGCACTGTAATGAAATATTGCAGACAAATGGAAGAATACTCCCAACCATGAAAGTGTGAAATACCTCCTTTATATATATATGAGCTACAGTATTCCAATAACTGAGAAATACTTACTTTATCAACTAACATTAGGAAGACAATAAAATATCTCTATACCATATCAAGTAATATTACAGATACTGGTAAATATGTGCTTAGAGAGTATTCGATGAAATAACTACTTGAGAACGAGAAACAAAATTGCCTGAACTGGCAAAAACCCCCATATACTTGTTTAACTAACACTAGAAAAACTGTGAAATACAGTAGTACACTTATGGAAACACAATGAGCTGAAAGACATACAAAAGCTAATTTTGCTTTCCCTTAAACTAAAGAGACACAATTCAAGAGAATGGAATTATTCTGGATCCACTCACTGGTAAGCAAAAGAAGAATTTCTCTCATTTAGTATATATTATTCAATCTCCAAGAAACAATAAAAATAATTTTGGAAGCTAAAAATACCCTCTAGGCATACAATAGAGTTCACTTTTGAAATATGAAATTTTAATGGCCTCTCCAGGAGTCTCCCTCTGACAGCTAGATTGTGAAAAGTCTGTGGAGCAGCTGGATTTCCTCCAAACAGCAATTGTTTTTCTTATGCAAAAGTTACTGTTGTAGACCAAATACAGTCACTGTGAGACTGTCTTGTGCGATCTTATAATGAATTAAAGTCCCATATTTTGTGGCAGTCCAAATGGAAGTGATAATAAGTAGTTCTCTTTTCCTAGTTAGAAAAGAATGCATTCAAAGGTAACTGTTCTGTATGCTGGATCTGAACTCTGGATGTTCTATCAGGACAGAAACCTGTAGTGAAAAAAATTTATAATTTGGAGGCTATATTGTCAACTCTGGCAATTTTTGAGGGCTTTGTGCTATGTGATTTTCCTAGATATCCTTTCCAGAACTGAAGGTATTATGTGAAAATGTTTTCTTTGTCCTTTTTAAAAAATGCCTTGTCCATACTGTTACACAAAATAGTTTCATCACAAATCTTAATACACAAAAAACCAGAGGCAAATATAAAAACTAGTCAAATGTACTCTTTTTAAGATGACATCATGATTTTGTGGGAACAAAGTGACAAAAATCCTGAGTGCCTATTTTTGGCATTGTGCTTTCCTTCCTTTGCATGTTATAAAATTTCTTGCTTAGGGAACTCCTTATTGATTGATAACTGGACTCAAATTATAGGAAAACTTGCGTGGAAGGGAAGTTGTACTAGTTTCTATAACACATTATTTCTTATTAAAGACAGGGTTTTTTTCCTACTTGTAGTCATGTAGTCATGTGCATGGTTCTGCCTACATATAAATAATATGATCATTTAATTATATGCTTTGTCTGTTGTGTTACATGGTCCAATAATGGGGAAAAAATGTAAAACAAGAAGTGGCAAAAAGTTCTTTCTAAAGATACGATGTCTCATCAGACATGGATGTAGGCAAATCTATCTGACCTTAAAGAAAGACAAAGTTCAGTACTAGACATGCTTTCCATCTCTTTACCCTTGAATTGTTACGATTGAGAAATTTTGTGTCACAGTCCAGTTCTCCAACCAGACTGAAGGAGAGCTGAGACTGCAAGGGCAGCAACGTTCATTTGAATACATATTAGGCTTAATGCAATCCACAGAATTCAACTGTATTTGAAAAAACTCCTTAAAATCTTTATTTTTGCCATACTCATGAGACCCTTACAGAACATAAAGAAGTAGCAGTAATCTGGACAAAGGGGGAGAGATTTTCCAGAGAGAAGTGATATCAGTACATTAAGAGATAAAATGGTTTTTCAAAAGCTAGCAAAAAAAATGAAAAACTGACGGTTTGTTATAAATAGAGAGTTGCAAGGAACACTGCAGGCAGTGTTTAAATTTAAGAAAAAAAAAAAAAAAGTGTCCCTAATCTAGGATTGCTTTACCTGAGCTTCCTAATGTTGATTATGACAAAAGAACTCAGCTGTCCTAAGACTATTCACATGTATATTTCTTCCTCTCAGGGCATCTGGATCCAAGGGACTAAAGGAGTTTTCAAAAAGAATTATTTCATTTCTGTCACGGGCAGTAACAGGTAGTTTGTCACCTGAAGCATTCCCTCACAAGCATGCTAACACAGAATACCCAGATTTCTCAAAGAATATATCTTATGGTAGAGCTCAGGAGCAAAGAGCTGCTTGTTAACCAGATGCTGAAAAACAGAAATGAAATGAGGAATTTCAAGGAGTTGGAAATTTCCAAATTTCCCCCTAATCTCTTCAGCTGGAGACAGAAAGAGAATGGGAAGGAAGTCAATGGGCTCCCCTGGATGTGGGAGTTCCTCACTCTGCTGTTCCAAATCAATGCAGATGAAGAGCTGAGTCCTCATTGCTCAGCCTCCTCACTGGAGCTGCACCTTTTCAGGCAGCTCAGGAGCCACTGTGCCAGCACAGGGTGAAACCACTCTGAAACACAGTGGAGAACTCACCAGGAGCATGGAAGAGCAAGGCTCAGGTCCCAGGTTCACACTATTTTAATTGCACAGAACAGAAGAGCTTCCCTGAAAGAGCCCCCTCCAGAGAAAACTCAAGTTATGAGAGGGACATTGGGAAGGTCAGGATCTGCATCCCCAGTCTGAACCAGGCCAAGTGTTTCTGATAACTTTCCTTGTCACAGCAGTGTTGACCCGCTTTGTAGCTCTTGTCATATCTACCCTGAGCCTGCAAAACCATTCTGAAAAAGGCAGATGAAAGAGAAAGTTTTCTTCCACTGAAACTTTCTTCCACTGAAAGTTTTAGGCTTGATGAATCATTCTGCTATGATAGAAAGCCATTTTGTCACAAAATTCCTGGCTAGCTCCACTGATGATACTATTGTCTAGCATTCCTGTCAGGCAGCCCTCCTAATTAAGCTATTTCTGTAGAAGGCTCTGGGTATAGTTTGTGAATCACAAAGCCTATGACTCTGGTTCCATATCAGCACTAGGAAATTCTCCCAGAGGGAAATCATAATACTGTGCATTACAACCCAAAATTGCTATATAAAGCATCTACTCTTCCATATTGGAACAGACTGTTCTACTATCCTAGCAGCCTTTCAATTCCCTGAAAATATGGAATAAAAAGGAGAGGTCTTTGTATGATCAGAGAGGCATTTGATCAAAGCTTTTCACGTGTTGCTGGACATAGAAGTACTTCATAACATAGCAGTTAGATGGGAAACTTCAGAAAAGGTAAAATGAACAGTAAAGAAGTCTGATGTTTATTTGAAGTGCAGACAAGGGATATAAAACCATGCCAAACCATCATGTCAGCACTGCCTGGGGGGCTGAGTTGTTCCTGACTTTTACATCATCTTTTCTCCATTAACAGCACTTGAGTGATAAAGCAGAAGGAGGTTTTTGGGTGAAACTAATGTTACCCTCCAACTCTGGTGAACATCATCAGGAAAAAGTGCTGGTTTGCCATGACACCTTCTCTGAATTTGTGTCTTGCCTCAGGTTTGTTGCTGCTTTCTTTCAAAGCAGCTGGCAACAATGATTTTAAAGCATAATTTCAATTTTTGTCACTGTCCTTATTGTCCTTCCCTTCCCAACTCATTTCCAGGGTCTCTTTCTGCCACTGGGAATAAGTCACTCATGTGTTCATGGTTTACAATGTAAACTTCATGGGACCACTACTAATTTTTTTCCTCTGTTGTTTCTTTCTTTTTACAGGATGGTATGGATCTCAGAGATAAATAAAGCTCAAAAGAGAAGAAAAACACTTAAATGGATTTCTGGAAAGTATGTCTGCACTGGTTTTATCCATCTCCATACCTTGCTGAGCTCTGTTTAACTGTGCAGTCATGCCAGTATGAGGCACACAATCAACAGCACGGTGGGAGTATGTGTGTCACAGCAACAAGCCCTTTCACATGTTGGGTCTGAAGATTTCTCAGGAATTGACCAAGATCAAGACCAATCATTTTATTAGTATTCATTACTTTCTCTTTTTCAATCTCTTTCAAATTCTGCCCTACTGGACAAAACAGCACAACCTAAAGTTTATAATCTGAGATTCCAAACTTTTCATGCAGAATATAATTCCTTGAAAATACTTGCAGCTTCCACCAAACCTCTTATTTATTCTTCCTCAGAGAGCTACCAAGCCAGAGGGAAGTGATGAGAGCAAATTGTTAAAAAGGGAACAGTACACCACCTGGCATCCAATAGTGAGTGCTGAGCTTGGCATTCACAGAGGAGGAGAAAAATACACACAGCCTCAACATGTATTTCCAAGTAATGATATATAATGTTTTATTGAAACTGTTCCCAAGAAGATATTCATGTATGATGCCCAGCTTCTCATTAAATAAAAGTGCTTGAAATTTATAGCCTGAAAACTTGAACTTTAAAACAAAAAAGTATTCAAGTGTGGGAACCTGAAGTCAAGAACCCAGCAGATCTTTAGATGTTCAGCAACTCAGACAATCTTTTTCCTTAAGAAGAAACTGAGCACGCTAGTGAGGACAGAGGGCATCAATCAAGCTCTCCTATTTTCAATTTCTGCCACTGTTTTTTCTTCCCATAACAAGAAATTTACTTTTCAAATATGTACATGTCATTTCAGTTCTATCTCTGAAAAATGTATGTATTTGTTGAAAGCCAACTGTAAGTAAACGCTGTCCTGGCCTCTGTGTTTGGATACACAGATTAATTTTGCATTTCTAAGGATCTCCATTACTATTTGTTCTCATTATAAGGAAAAAAACTAGTTTTTCAACACCTGCTACTGCTAGGCAGTTCCTGAAAATATTATAAGTATACAACAAATATCTGAATAATTTAGAAATTGAAGCAGTTAAATTTGGAGCTGAAATTTAAAATTCCTTAAAGGTGAAAAAAAAAAATTATTGGAAATTGGCAGTATATCTTGGTTCTAGGTCTCTGGAAAGTATTTTCTCCCACATACAAGCTTATCTGGATTTGGGTTTGTATATAGATAACAATATTATCAACAACTCCCTTTTTGATTCCTGACAAATTTCACTTTTGTATACCTTTTGAAAGGAACTTACATTTACACTTTACATTCAATACCTTACAGACATACCAGGCTGCAAATTCTGCTTTGAGATTTTGCCTCTACAATCAACCATATTTTGAAAGAAAATAAGAAGAGATTAATATAAACAAGTGTTATTTGAAGGTTCTATAGTTCTCTTGAAAATGCAGTATTATCACAATTTCAAGCACTTTTCCATAAATGTTGCCTAATTATCTCCTAACAGCCAATTTTAACTCAGAAGCATTGCTCGTTTGAGAAGAGCAAAGTGAAACCTGAAATCAGAAAACTTGGCTGCTTTCAGTTGTTACTATAATAACAAAAAAATTAAGGGATATGTTCTTTTAGAGAATCATCAGAGGCCACAAAACTTATGAAGCAGCCTGGGCCTCTTTTTATCTCACACTGAATCAATGCACCTAATCAGTGACATTGCACTTAGTGGTGGTACCAGGAGAATTCTGGTTGATTTGACTGAGGGGCTTTTTTAATGTTTTTTTTTAATTTTTTTTTTTGTTTGGTATTCACTCCTCAGTGAGTCTCAGGAGGAGGAGTAAAAGGCAGATTCACATAGGCTACAGATATACATATATATAAATCTGCAAATGTAAAATCTCAAAGTTTTTGCAATACCACAAGCAAAAAAAAATCTTGCTTCACAGATTTCCCTAAAGTATGCTCTGATGTAAATCCCAGCTGCTACAGAATATAAGCCAATCATTTTCTTTCCTTAATACAGTTGACATTGCTTATTGCTATATAGGAAACATTTTTTTTTGTCCTACATCATCTTCCTCCCCCCAGCACTGTGCTCCTATAAGACTTAGTGCTGTTGGGGTGTTTCATCTGATTTGTTTATGCAGATTCCTTCAATCAGTGCAGTGTAACTTCTGCAGCACAGCTCTCTAAGCTGGGCTTTGTAAGCTTCCCTCCCGTGGCTGATGCCACTTAGCCTGCTGCAAATTGATGTGGATGGCTCTCTTGCTTTGGAGACCGAACACTTTCACCTTCACAGTACACTCAGCTCTCACTGGCCTGGGGCTTAGGAACCTGAGATACATTCTTAACTAGAAAATTCCACTTTGCATTGCAACATGCAATAATCATACTAGTGGACTGAAATTTCAAGTATGCTAGAAAATTCCACCTTGTCACTCTTCAGAAGGGCATTGGTTCCAAGAATTAGCACATTTCCCTCATCCTCACTCCATATTAACACTTGAAACTAAGTACAGAATTTTGCTTAACTGATGAAAGTCAAACAAGTCAAGTACAGCAGTAGCTTGTGCATGTTTTCTCTTATTAATTATATGCATAGTAATACTGTATTTATGCAATAATTTTCACACACCCCTTTGGCACCCATGAATGCTTATCAATGTTAACATCATGACAAAAATGACAAAAGCCAGGAAGTTCAACAGTAGGAGTGGAACTTTGCATTTGTCTTGTGCTACTGCAAAGAGAAACACAGGCTGTGTACTAGGTCACATCTTCAGCCTCTTGGATTTTGTCAGTTGATGCTACAATCTTCGAAGCTGTGTTTTTATCTGTGGAATGTTTTGATTTTTCTCTAAATGACAGTCAAATTTCTGGTGAAAAGATGACACCATTCAATGTTATGAGACGTTAAGACAGGATGATCAGTCACCTCATATATCTGTTAGCTACTCTGGGGTGCTTTATGACCTCTTAGTAAAAATATATGTTTATCATTAACCTAGGGTCATTTATTGACCTCCTTAACCTACAAATGTTGCTTTGTACACAGTTGACATAAATGCAGCATAAATTACTGAAGCCTCTCCCTGAAGAATTTGTAAATGGCATCAATTCTTTCACTATCTAGATTCCAGCTATCAGGGAGAAATTCATGTGAGAGTTAAAAAACATGAGGTTAATTGAAATTAGCCCTCAACTGAAAAAGGAGTCTTAAAGGAATTTTGAAGTTCCATTAAGTATGAAAATAATATTTATTCCCATGTGGGAGGCAGAAATTAATCTCAGATAAAGAGCTGCAACTGTATTTCTGTTTTTCATTTATCTTCCCATCTCGATTTTCCTTCAACACCCTTGCCCTATCCTGGGAATTTTCTGTGCTGCTTTACAACATATTTCTTATTTTCACATTCCTTTGTGGTGCATTCCTTGCACTGCCCCATGAAGGAGATTTTTGCTCTGACAATCTCATCCAACAGGCTTTCTGGGGTGGATGTTGCTAGTTGCTCAGTGAGCAAAAAAATGTCTCAGTCTTCTGATGAGCAAAAAGCTTGTTTTACTGTCATCACATGCATATAAATTCATGCTTGCCTTTCCAAAGCAAACACTGACTATGGGCTATACTTTATAAACATTTATGGAAAAGTTTATATACTGTAGGATCAAGATCCAGGACAGCTGACAGGCAGTGCTACAAAATTCCTGAGATTAGAGATTTCTGAGGAGAAAATTCAGCTATGGGAGAACAGGAATTGGTATTCACTTGAGTTCTGCCACCAGCTCTGCTTCTGAAATAAAAACCTAAATTCCTCATGGAGCTTCAAGAGCAGCCACAGAAAACAAATTTCTCTTTATAGTGCTCACTCCTAGAGGGTGGTTCCCAAATTGATTCCTGAGGATCAAAATAATGCATGCTGTTGCCATCAAGATGATGACAAATTGCCAGGTGGCTTTTCGTCTTTGTCACTGTTAAACTACATTTGGTGATAGAGAAATCAAATAATATGTTCTTCCTTATGAGTATGTTTCTATAAAACCAACTGCTGTACCTACTGAGATACTTCCTAGTCAACAAAGAAAAGACAATCCATGAAATCTTCTTTTAACATACAAAAAAAGCAATTGAAGTATTTGACCACACCAGTAACAATCTGGTAGGCAATCTGGTTCTCACAAGGGCTTGGGTACCAGGATAGCAGACACCTCATGCCCATTTGGTGGAACAAGTCTGCTGTACTGCTGAGAACCTGCGTTGTCCACAGGCACACAAAACTCACTTTCTCTGCCATGAGATATTTTAAAATACACTAAAGACTGTGTTTTGTATTATCCTTCCTTTTGTATTTGCTAACAGTGTTGTCCATGATTAGCAGATCCAAAGACAAACTAGATAAGACAATTACAGGTGGATATATTTTGTGGGGTAAAAACCACTAAATAACGATATCATGAACAATGAGTTGGGCCCCTGTAATGTTAGAAAAAAAGATGGTAAAAACGCCAATAATGTATGAATGCCTTCTTGACATAACCTTAGAGTAAGATTCAAGGGAAAGTTGTCCCTGGGATTTCTGATAGGAAGGGAACAAGAAACAACGGTCCAAAAATTGCATTTAGATACAATTTTTAAGCAGGTTAAGGTTGTTACACTATTTTTAGACTGTTTACTGGAGGTGACTTAATGGAGATGTTCAGTCTTATATAGAGCTATTGTCCCTTTTCATTGTAGCATCACTTTTTTTCTCCACCTCTGCTCCTATACAGAACTGTACTGTCAGTTCTCTGTTCATCCTTTTATGCAATCTTCTCTATTTCTTGCTATATATACATCCTGATTTGTCTCCTGTTCAGTAACCTACCTCTTTGGTTCCACCTTTTGTTCCATTTATCTTTCTGATGGCTGACATCATAGAATTTGATAAGACTGACATAAGCCACAGCGGGATTCATCTTCATGTTATAAAAAAATTCCGAGTAAAGAATACATTCCCAGAATATTTTAATCACAATATTTTAAATATTGTGTTACTCTGAAGGCATAACATTTAAGGCTGTAAGCTTTCATATATTTAGTCTTAAATTACATCAACAATTAGTACCATAAACATACAAGATAATGCCACAGTATTGCAAAAATGAGTAATTGGTTCCCATTACAAATAATCCTTCCCTTCAGCAAAAATATACAGGACATTATGACCTCTATTTCTCAGATAGGGTTGCTTCACTGATGTGCTGTTGCTGTTTATCTTCCAGCCACAGTAGCTCTGGTCTTGGAGCATTTCAAATCCTGCAGCCAATCAGCCTTCACCAGTATGCCAAGGTGGGAAATGTTTTATCATCATTTGTCCAGCTGGCCTATTATCTTTTGATTTCAAAACAAAAATTTTGTGATCACTTGAATCAAAGGCTTTGGGACTATTCTGAATTCAGAAGTACTGGTGGATGGATGGATGGATGGATGGATGGATGGATGGATGGATGGATGGATGGATGGATGGATGGATGGATGGACGGACTGATGGACCAATGTAGTGAGAGGAATGACTTTCATGCCATCACAAAGTGTGTGGGACTAATTTATTTTGCTTATGGTTCTTGAGCTTGGGTTTATGAAGCCTTCAAACAACACAATTGTCAAAATGCCTTAATCACATTTGCCTATGACAGGGAATAAGAAGAATGTAGACTTTGTTTATTTTCTATTAAAAGCAGTTGTTTCGTAACCGTTTTTATTAATGGTTTCCAGGTTTTATAGTACTTTTATTAACCAAGCAACTGATTTCTTATAAATCAATGTGTTCTGATAACTACAAGAATCATATTGGCAATACTGAAGAAGTGAAAGCAAAAAGGATGTTTTGAAACTTGAGTTTTCTGAGCAACTTTCATACAGACATAACACTCAAAAAGAAAAATTACAGACAAGAAGTGAAGCAGGATATAAAAATACTTTCAGCTCCTACGCATTATCCCCCACAACTATAAATATAACTATCAAATTAAACTAATTTGATGACAATGGCTCCTTTTATCATTATTCTTCTCACAATCTCCTCACCTAGTACTCAGTTCTCAAAATCCTATCTTTAAACTGCTGGATTTAAGTGTTAAAAGAGATTTCAAACAATGAATAGCTGCTATAATCCTTCAACAGAGTGGAGGGGGTTAAGTAGCATCACTTTAGTCATGCCTGAATTCCGTGATTTTTGAGCTTAAGTAAAACCTTTTAATATTATTTGACTATACCAGGTTGATTTTTTCAGTTAAATTACTAGCCAACTTGCTGAATCTCAAATTGCTCCCATTTTTACAGGAACCATGCCAGGGTATTACAGACAAAATGTCTAAATTGGTTCTGGGGGGAACCATAAGCTGTTTAAAATAAGATTACATTTATTTTTTTAAATATCTTGTTTGTATGTATGTATGCATGATTTAGAGTGTTGGTATTCTGTAACTTAACTGCATGATTTTATGCCTGCTGAACTTTAGGATGCTCATGAAAATTAGGTTCTTGTTTCTCTTGTTCTTCTGATGAATGAAATTTCAATAAGTATTGTCTTAGCTCCTTTTTGCCTGCCTTGTGTTTTCATGTTAACAATTTTAAATCACGGCCTACTATCCTATTTTTTCCTGTTTAATTCTCCTATTTGCATGCATCTTTGCATCCTTTCTTGCAACACACTCCTTCTTAATCTCTGCATTATATTGCCAGTTTCTCTCCCCTTACCTATTTTCTGTGTGATATCTCTTAGAACACCCTTAACCTTTGTCCTTCTGTATCAGCATCTCCACAAACTGCTGCAAAGCACATTCAAAAGTTGCAAAGGAAAGCACAATTCCTAAGAAACAGTGGGCAGATATTTGTGAGAGTCCAGGAAGGACTGGAAAACAAGCTCTTAATTGTGGACCTGGTTCACCTCTGAAAAGTACCTGCTGGTGAAAATTTTTTTACATCACTGCATGTTCGAGGGAAAGCCGAATCATCCCCCTTGTTGGCTCAGCTTTAAAGACAAGCAAGATGAGGTAACACCTCTTATAGCACAAACACAATAGCACCTGCCAGAATTACACTGCACCACATGTGTGTTTAACTCAGAAACTGCATTTATCTACGGAAATTTTAGGCCATCTAAGACGTGAAACAGGAAAGAGCGAAATCAGAGATGATAGCTAGTAATCTTGTCCTTCCTTCCTAGCATTACAATGTTGGAAAACATGATTTTAACAGCAAGGTAGCAAAAAAACCCTCTATCTAAACATCTTAACTTAGCTTTCTAATTCTGACAAGCAAATGGAGGGTATGCTCTATTTGATCTCTGAAATGAAAAGGAGGAAAAAATACCTTTCCCAAGCAATTGGAAAATTCCTCTAGTTGTGGCAATAGAATACCCAGTTATTTGAAATACAAGCACAATTTTCCCTTGATATAATTATGTATTTAAGATACATAATTAACTAGTTTGTAAACTGATGTCTCAACTGAAGATCCCACTCAGAGAAATCATATCCTTGTTTTGATATACAGTTTAAATGGGACCCCTGGTATGTCTTCTACAAATTCAAAATACACTCAACTCCTTCTCAAGTACTTTATTTGAGAATCAAGGTCTGTAAATTCAATGTCATGAGTAATTAAAGAGTGTTTGAAAAACCCCTGCACTCATCTACACAAGCTTATGTACATCAGCATACCTGTCACACAGAATTAATTCTGCCAGGCCAGAACAGAAAAACCCATAGCTATTGTCAAGTAGAAAACCAGACAAACCTATAATCATTGATAAGTGAGAAAACAAACAAACAAGCAAACAAATAAACACAACCAGCCATAAGTTGTGTATTGAGTCTGTTTACTGATTCTATAAATACTGTCACTCTGGTGGGTTGACCCTGGCTGGATACCAGGCACCCACCAAAAGCCTTCCTATACCTCCTTCCACTGGACAGGGGAGAAAAAATACAGCAAAAGGCTCATGAGTTGCAATAAGGACAGGGAGAGATCACCCAGTGATTACCATCACAGGCAAAACACACTCAACTTGGGGATATTAATGGAATTAGTTACAAACAAAATAAGAGCAGAGTAACAAGAACTAAAGTAAACCTTAAAAACACTTTCTTCCCACCCCTCTTTCCCAGCTCTACTTCGTCCCCCTCAGGGGTGCAGGGAGACAGGGAATGGGGGCTCACAGTCAGCTCATCACTGGCTGTTTCTGCCACTGCTCAGGGAGAAGAGTCCTTCCTCTGCTCCAGCATGTAGTCCCTCCCACAGCAGACAGTTCTCCATGAACTTCTCCAGTGTGAGTCCATCCCATGGGCAACAGTCCTCCCCAAAGTGCTGCAGTGTGGGTCACTGCTCCATCGGACACAGCCCTGCAGGCACAGCCTGCTCCAGCCTGGGCTCCCCACAGGGTCACAAGTCCTACCAGGAATCCTGCTCTGGAGTGGACTCCTCTCTCCACTGGTCTGCAGATCCCTACTAGGACCCTGCTCGAGCATGGGCCTCCCTCTGGGTCACAGCCTCTTCTCAGGCATCGTCCTGCTCCAGTCTGAGTCTCCCTGGACTGTTAGGGGGATCTTGGCACTCCCTCTTGGCTCTATGGACTGCGTGAGACAGCTGGTCCCCCATGTGTGAGAAACTGAAATGTTAATGGTTAATGACTCGAACAATTGGCCATTTGCAAAGGCAGCAGGTGCTTTGCTCACCATGTGCAAGGTAACAAGTGAGGCACAGAGGGGGTGCAACAGCCACCACTGGAGGCTGCAAGCTGGGGCTTGAGCCAGAGAAGGGAAGAGGTCGATAACAAGCAGGTCCTGGGGACAAAACACATATGGAAATAATGGTGATCTTATCCTAAGAAAAAGGTTTTTTCACCTTACTCAGAATGTTTTTTAAATTACACTGTTATTTAGAACTAATTAAAATTGTTTGAACTAAAGCAGTAAATAAAAAGTCCAGATCCTTATTTACCAAAACACCAGCAGTTTAGTCCTCTACATTCCAGTTCTCTTCAGAAAGATATTTCAATACAAAATCATGGTTTTCACAATCTAGTCTGTCTAAACCCTTCTTTTCATGTTTTTTACATGCCCAGTCACCCTGTTTTTTATTTCTGTATTGATATGTACTGTATCATATGCATATTTCAAAGTACCCAGGCATCTCTTAAATGTATCAGGAAACCCCACCTAATCCTCATCCATAGAGATGAACCAAATGTCAGCAATGAGATCAGTCAATAGAACAGCATTTGAAGAGCTAAGAACATAGATTAAAACAAAGCTGCATACAAAAATATTCCAACAAAAGATTTCTCCAACCAGGTTTGTTGTTGGTTATAATTAGGACTAGCAAAGTTATAAAAGCAAAAAGGCTTGGTTTTAGTCCTCTGTATCACTGCCTGTAAGAATATGAAGATGCTCAGTGTTTCACTAAATTAACTTTCTCACTGCTGTTGACATAGGGGTGTTTCAGGTATTTCAGATCATCTTCCCATTTAGCTTTCACATAACTTGCAAACAAAGACAGCGTTGTCCAGAATGACTAAAAAAATCATGACCTTCACACCTCATCTGTCTGCAAAATAGACACCTTGAAGCATTAACAAAACCAAGTCCTAAATTTGCGCAGTCACTTGAGAGGTATTGTACACTGCAATGCCAGTAGACTCTTTGATCTCTGGTGGCTGAAAAGTCAATAACTCTTTCTGGTGGTGGTTCTCCACCACCCCAGGAGGCATGCATAGAGAGGGCAGCCGAATTAAACCTAAAAAGTGACTGAGAAAATAAACCAGGAGAATGGGCCTCTCAGCTTACCCAGCATGGCCAAAAAGTCATGTTTGCAGCATCTCTATCAAATTGCCAGTCATTTATTTGGGCTGGGAACAAAAAACTCATTTGACTGCTTTTCACTCACTGACCATTCTTAATGCTGATTTTTTTTTTTATTCCACGTTATATATGTGTTTTCTTAGAATTTTTCTTTTGTGTGTGTATGAATAATCCAGTATTTTACACACTAACTGATGACTTCCATTCATGTGGCTCAGTAAATGTTAGGTTCAATGATCTTAGAGATCTTTTCCAACCTAAATGATTCTATGATTTCCAGTATTCTTTGTGCAAATGTCTTATTTTTCATTGTTGAGTATTAAGGTATGAGCAATAGATTTGTTCAAAGAGACCAGAAAATCTTTATCCTTTGACAGCGTAACAAATCCCTTATTCTCAAATTACTCAGCAGGCCTATCTTTTTCTAATACTTCCACCTGGTGCCCCATAACATGCTGGATAGATGTGAGAAGCATCTTCATTTTTAACAAGATTCCTTTGTTCTGTTTTAGTGTGCTCAATAACAAATAGCGTGTTGTGCTCCTAAACTTTGCAGTGAACTTCAAAGTGAAAAATGCTCAGGCATACCTTATCTAGCACTGAATACTGTAGGTCTGATCAGCATTTGTAGCAGAACTTTGTTGGCAACTGATCCCATGACCTTTCAGGGGTCTAAGAAACACTGTGAAATATCACTGGTGTGGTAACTCCATGCATAACATATCAATAGAAAGTGAGAAAATCATCAATGCTTGTGCGAACCAAAGAGAGTTTTTCACAGCTCAAACAATCCATAAAGCTTTCTCTTTGATGTTTTAAGAACTTTTCACCTCTTTAGTAAAATAAAGGCTCAAAATGAAGTAATTGAATTCCCTCTTTTTCTATCTTCATATTTTTACACCTATGTGCTCTGCCAAAGCATTTTTGCACTAAGCGATACAGTGCTGAACTCTCTCACACTTTCTGCCCACCTCATACCTCTGCCTACGCTTCCATCTTGTTTTCTGTTCACAGTCAACACAGTAGATCAAAAAAGCAGTCCTTTTATCTGGAATTGCCTGAAAAAATACCACCATCCCATTGGACATCACTGTGGTATTTTTTTGTCTGTGAATGTGTGTATGTGTGCTATATATGTATGTGTAAGTCTCATAGACACATGTACACAGAGCACGTGCCTCATGCACACTCACATCTCTCTGAAATCAGCAGCACTTCCTTTGCACAGTTTGGCGAGTTAAAAAATACGTAACTTTTGATGTCTTTCTGATCTGTGAAGTCAACCACCATTTCTGCTTGTCTCAATAGTTTTTCTCCTTCCCACAGCCCATCTAACTAAAGCAAGAACAGCTAGAGGAAAAGGAGATGAACATGGGGTGGACAAACCCTGCTACTTGATGGCTGGCTGGCCCTTAACTCACAAGAGTCTTCTGAAAAACTCACAAGGCTCTTTATCAGTTTCTTTATAGCTTTTGTAACAGGACATCTCATCATTTGCTTCTCTGCCAAAACAGAGGGAGATGTGTGGTTCTTCTCCATCTACTTTCAAGTGATTTTAGTCAGTCTGTTGTGGCCCTTCCCGGCAGCCACAGGAGCAAGTCAGTCCCAGGTAGCTGTTCCCCAAGCTTGGCTGGAGGAAGCCACAAGATTTGCCACCCCCAGGTTCCCTTAGAGGACCCCAGGCGGTGGTGCCATCTGTGGCGCGGGTGGCACAGGAGAGGATAAGACCACGAGGAGTCCAAGGTAAAGGAAGAAAGAGAGAACACTTGCGTGGCTGTCACATAGGCTTCATTCCTCAATGGGTCCTGCGACAAGTGAGACAGGCTTGGGGAGGAACTGATAAAGGGAGTGGGCGTGGAAGGAGGAGACTCAGGGTAACCAATAAGAATAGGGCAGGGGAGGAGCGAACAACATATTTGAACCAATAAAGATCATACATGGGAGGGGAAAAGCCCCAGGGGCAAATCATACAGCACAGTAAGGGTGACTGACATGGAAAAATCTCGAACAAAATGGGGGGGGGGTGGTTACAGTGAGTGACAAGGAGAGTAGGTGGCACCACTGGGAGGGGAGAGGACTTATAAGGGCAGGGAGGGAGGAGGGAAGGATCACTGAGTTTGATGGGCAGGCAAGTGGCGGGAAAGGAAAGTAACAAACAACCTGGGACAAACCATCATGAGGGGAGAACACGGGGGGAACCAAGGACCAAACCATTTTCTTAACACGAAACAACTAACACAACCAATAATAACAAATCTTTAAAAACACAATGCCACAGTCTGTGAAGATCCCTTCCTCATCCACAAAGTGATCTACCTTCTCAGCACTCCAGGGCTGAACTGAGGATGGGCTCAGGGAGAAAGCGAGAGCATAGGTGGGATCTTTTCTTCTGCCTCACCCTGGGAAATAAACAGAGGGAAAAATCAGAAAAAGCAAAGGTTACCACAGCCCTACCCTCCAATGTAACTGGAAATGAGTCAATACAGAGAAACTTAGTGCTGTACATAACCTTTCCTTCTTCACAGGGCATCTCTACTGATCTTTAAAAATGAAGTGCTCTTTAACTATCAGATCCTGTTTCCAGCTTTAACATCCCTAATCTCTTTCTCGCCATATATTTGTGCATGTTGTTGAGATTTAACTAAATCTCTGGGCTACGTGAGACAGGACTGCCTGTGGCTTGTTGGTCACTGGCTTGCAGAAAATGATAAATGGCAGAGTAAGGATGCTCACATACTGACCAGGATCTTTGGGTCTTTGGGCAACACCAAGGAACCAAAGTTCAGGTCAGTTTCAGAAACATTAACTGGTCATTACTAACTTCGCAATGAGCAGCAGAGGTTCATGGCAAGCGATAGGAACATTTTCCTAAAAATAAAAGTGAAAAATAAAAAGAATGATTGCAAAATTACCAGCTATCAGACCAAAACTTAACTAAATTCATAGAATATCCTCATTTGGAAGGGACTTTAAAGGATCATCAAGGCACCCTCCTGCTCTACACAGAACAACCCCAAGAACCACATTATGTGCCAGAGAGAACTTACCAAAGCGTTTCTTGGGCTCTGGCAGGCTTGGTGCTGTGGCCATTTCTCTGGGGAGCCTGTTTCAGTGCCCAACCATGCTCTGGGTGACAAACTTCTTCCTAACATCCAATGTAAACCACCCCTGACACAACTTCAAGCCCTTCCCTCAGGACCTGTCACCACCGAGAGAGATCAGTTCCTGCTCCTTTTTTTTCCCCTCACAAGGAAGTTGTAGACTGCTACAAGGTCTCCCCTTGGTCTCCTGTTCCCCAGGCCGAAGAAGTCAAGTGACCTCTGCCTGCCGTATGGCTTCCCTTCTAGACCCCTCACCATCTTGTTCACCCTCCTCTGCACACACTCAAATAGCTTTATATCCTCCTCATTTTGTGGCACCCAGAACTGCCCCCAGCACTCGAAGTGAGCCCTCCCCAGCTCAGAGCAGAGCAGGACGATCCCCTCCCTTGCCTGACTGACCATGCTCTGCCTGATGCTCCCCAGGGCAGGGTTGGCTCTCCTGGCTGCCAGGGCACTGCTCACTCTTGTTCAACTTGCCATCGACCAGGACCCCCAGGTCCCTTTCCAAGGTGCTGCACTCCAGCCTCTCATTCCCCAGTCTGTCATTGCATCCAGGGTTTGCCCTGTCCCAGGTGCAGAATCTGGCCCATGTCTTTGTAAAACTTCATATGGTTGGTGATTGCCCAGGCTTCTATTACAGCAAGATGTCTATGCAGGGCCTTTCTGCTTGGAAACTTGTCCTGGGATTTTTTTTCTTTGCATCCTCCTTCATTTATTTGAACAGTAATCCTCTATTTAGCATCAAACATAGAATTGTGAGCATATGAACTTATCTTGGTCTATTTCAGTATCTGACAGACAAGTTCTATTATAACAAAAGCTGTTCAGTGCTTTGCAGTCTCAAAAAAACCCACAAAAGCCCCTTCTGCATCTGAGCTGCAAAGGACAACCCATCTGCCTGGTTGTATGAACACTAATTGCTATGTGACACTCTTCCTTATTGCCTTGTGGGGTGACTCTGAGCTCTTCCTCAGCTCCTGACAAAACTCATTTATAAGAATTCACTGCTGGTATAGATGTTTTAATTGTCCTGTTATGCAAGGCAACTTGTTTGTGTGGAAGTGATTTTTTTGGATGTTTCTTCCCTGCCTATTTTTGGTCCTCCAGGCTTTATAAGAGTCTAGAGAACTAGGACTTGTCCTGGTCAATGTTTAGTCATCCTGTTCCCCAGCCAGAAGCTGTGAGTCTCAAAGCCACTGAGTAAAAATATAACAGAGAAATAATTTCCTGGAGTCTGAGGCACAGGAGAGGTCAAGAGCTAAAGCCACTGGCAGAATCAAGGGTTGTGCCCTAGGGAGCTGTCTGAGAGGTCCTGGTTCTCACCTGCAGCATCACAGACTGCTGAGCCCAGTCTCCAAATGTATCATCCTCTGGCTTGCTGCGGCACTGCAGTCCCCTTTCAATACCAGCAGGACTCAGAGCATTTAAAATGAACCCTTGTGTCCTTTGGCACATGGCAGTTATGATGTACCTCTTTATTGCATCCTGAGTGAAGTTTCCCTATAAAGAAATATTGATTGAAGGAAAAAAAACCCTCATAAGGATCAATGGTTTATGTTCCAGCTGTGTTTTATGTTACAATAACAGCTCTTTGGAGAATTGGTGCTGAGTGAGTGCAAAGTAATACCAGTAATTCCTCTCCTGCTGGATCATCCGGTACCAAAATCTTCACCATTCTCACCATTGACTCATGGACAGGAAATAGCTACCCTGTTCTCAGGGGATAAGTGGGAAAAAAATACAGGGGGAAGACAGGGGTTGGAATATGAATAGGAAATCTGTTCCAAAGAACAAGTACTCCAGGAGAAGTGCCAGTGTGTGCTGAGGGATGAAGTGCCAGTCTGTGCCTAGCCATTCAAATCCAAAGTTCAATATCTAGTAGTTAAAACACTGCTGACCTAACTGAATATTGCATGGCAGAAGCTGCAGAATGGTACATGCCTGGATACTGGTGGGAACCCCAAACTTCATTGCTCTTAGCTTGACATGCTTGCAAACACAGAGCATCCCTGCTATACCTCTGTCAGTGCTTTTACAATAGCAGAAATCTCCTTGATTTTAAGTACATCAGTACAGAGCTAGTAATGTGTTGTTTGCAAAGGGATTTAATTTGTATGTCTTCTTTATTAAATATTATCCATATAGAATGCACATGATCCTTTCTGCCCAGGGAACAATAGGATTTCTTTCCCTTCAGCAAGAAACAGGTTTTTTTCAAAACCTTAGTCTTCTTTCTCAAGCACCTCCCCCAGTCTCTGTCCATGCTTTTTCCCCCTAGACACCTGTCCTTTCCTGAGGTGACCTTCTCCATGTCACTTCCTCTCCTGAGAAGTTGCCCCTGCCCCAAAGAGTGCTCATTATCCTCACACAGCTTGAGGTGCTGTCTACAACCTGCTGCAAACAGCCGTGGTGTGAGCCCTCTCCCATCTTCTCAGCTGCCATGCAGCACGGCTATGCTCCACCACTGCACTCACCAGCTTGCTGCATTTCATGCAGGGCCAAAGAAGAGTTTGGAGCACAAGTCCTATGAGGAGCCACTGAGGGAGCTGGGGGTGTTCAGCCTGGAGAAAAGGAGGTTCAGGGGAGACCTTATCACTTTCTACAACTCCATAAAAAGAGATTGTAGCCAGGTGGGCATCAGATCTCTACCTCTAAATAACAGGTGATAGGTCAAAAGGAAATGGCCTCAAGTTATGCCAGGGGAGGTTTAGATTTGATATTAGGAAAAACTTTTTGTTTTCAAGCTTTGGAGCAGGCTGCCCGGGTAAGTGGTGGAGCCACCATCCTTGGGGGTATTTAAAAGATGTGGCCCTTAGGGACATGGTTTAGTGGTGGATTTGGGTGCTGGGTTAGTGGTTGGACTCAATGACCTTAGAGGTCTTTTCCAACCTAAATATTCTATGATCCTACAATCACACCAAGCCCCTTTATTATCATCTGCTGTGTACATGCAGCTTTGCCACACCATTTGGGCCAAGAGACGCCACACAGTGGGCACAGAAGGATCAAAGAAAACAACAGTATGCCAGGTGAAGCAAATCCAAACCCCTTAAAGGACCTTGAAGTCTTAAAGGAGTGGCCATTCAGATCAGGGGTGATGGAAGGGCTTTGTTCTGCTGTATCCATTCTGCAGGGATGATTACTACTCTGACACTGAGTGCATTCACAAACCCCACAATTTAAACACACTTTTAAAATGTGCCAAGAATTTATAGACTATTGCTTGAGAGAACTTCTAAACTGGGAAAAGACAGGACTATTTTTAATGTAAAGCCATTGCTACCTAGCAAGAAAACACTTTTGTATTAATATAAAGTATTTATTAGGTGTGAGGTTTTATAAATTGTTTAGTCCTGCAGCCTTTAAAATAAAAAAAAAAAAAAACATTAAAAAAAACAGGCTACTTTGAATGCATTGCCAAGTATCCTGTGGAATATTTCACATAAAAGGAAACAGAAGATGCATAAATGTAAACAGGCTAATTGTATGCAGATATAAATTATGCATGTTGGTCTTATGAAAAAGCATCCCTGATTTGCAGGGGTCTTACTCAGCAGCTTTGTGTCTTGTCTAAGGGGATATTTAGTATGGCTGTGATGTGCAGAATTTAAAATAAAACTGAATTCGGCAGAAGAAAAAGACAGTCCAACTGTGATAAGACTACACTGTTGGGAGTAGGAGGTGTTTATTTTATTTTGTTCAATAGTTTGTTTTATTCTATTTCAGTTATTTTATTTTAATTTAATTTAATTTCACTTAACTTCAGTTTATTTTTTTGTATTTATTTTGCTTATTTTGGTTTTTTGGCTGTTCTGCTCATTAGCCCTGTTAAGGTGTGCATGCCTTCCCACAGACACAGAGCTAAATAAAAGATTGTGTTAAGACTTAACGTTTGCAAAGGGATTATGGTTATTTTGATGTTTCTTAACGGGGATATGTAAAATATTCTCAAAGTCACAAACCTTTTCATGGTTGAAGCACTTCTGATTAGTCCCAGACACAAGCAGCCTGGGCTGAGGAGCAGCTGCAGTTCCCACCAGCCGCCCTGGGGACAACGTGGAGCCAGCACCTGTGAGGAGCCCGGCTAATCGGGACAAATTCTAGACATGGTTGGAACAGGTCCCTGCCCAGACAAAACTATGGCCCTCACTGTCTTTTCCCCCCAACACTGAAGAATCTCTCTCCTACAAATAACAGCAGCAGCATATTTGAACTCAAGTTGCAATATTCATGCTGTTGGATCCTTCAAAGTGGGAACAGGATTATGTATCCCTTGGATACCCCCTGTGGGTATGAGTCACATCCATGTTTCCTGTCTTTCTGGCACGGATTAGCGAAATGATGCTCAAAGTGGAGGCACAGGCAAGAAGGTTAATCGGAGCAAGTCTGTGGAAACACAAAGTAACACAACTGAGGTGGAACCAAAACTCAAGAAGCTCACTGCAGTCAAGTCAAGGTGACTGGTAATCTTCATCCTAAAATTCTGGAGGAACATGTATTCAAAAGGCCTGAAGCTATGATTTTTAATGAATCTATCAAGCCAGGGTAATACAGAATGATTAGGGAACAGTAAGCAAGGAGGGAAAAAACACACTGATCCAAGGAATGACAGTCCCATCCATTTGCTCGGTCCTGCCTTGGATATGTCTATTAAAAAACAGATAAAAGGGTACTTCAGTGTTAAGTGACAGTACAAAAACATCAAGACAAAGTGTAAACACAGAGAAAGAAATTTTTCAATTGGAAAAAATGTCACAAAACAAAATGCAGTCTTCATTACCACTTCTGGCAAAATAGATGCACAGTGAATGGTTCAGTAATAAAACCCCAACAGCTCCTGACAGTGTGTGGCAGTACACAGCTCCATTAAGAGGAGCTACTGTACCTAGATATTCCAACCATGCAGACACACAGCGTTGCTGTTTCAGAAAGCTGGAGGAAAAAAAAAAAAAGAAAAAAAAAGGAGCTATTTCTGACTCGTCTATTGCTTCTTCTGCTACATTGTGCGATGGGGCAAGAGGCACAGCTTGCATATTCACCTGCCATGATAAATTACATCAATTTCAGTCCCTCAAGACGGAGCTACTGGTGCAGAGAGCCACTGAACACTACCAGTTTCTTTATGCTACAGACAGCAGACAGTTAAAGGCACACTGTGCAAGTGAAACATAACCCTGTATCCTGGGACACAAATGTGACACAGTCTGGACACAAATGTGAGAGGGAAGGTGGGATACTTCCTTCACTCATTGTGAAGCTGTCCTCATCATACTGCATCCTTTGCTAAGAATCTGTACTCCATTAGAATAAACCTTGAGACAGCCATTGGCATGTCTAACCCTGTCAGCTTTTCCATCTCCAGCAATGGCCAGTACCAGCTGCTCTAAAAGAGAACAAAAAAAAAAAGAAAACAAAACCCTACAGCCAGCAGCTATTCAATAAAAGGGCTTTAGGGGAAGTTTCTTCCCTAGCCTCATTAAGTGTTGGCTTCATTCTTAAATTCCTTCTAAACTTCTCAGATTCTATTCTGGCCACTTTGTGTGGTGTCTGCACTGTGGACTGGGCTTTCCAGCGAGGATTTTCCTTGGCTGGCCCCAGCAACTTCTGAGCCCACACTCACAGCTGGCTACAGAAGTGAGCAAAGGCTGTGCACCTCTCCTGATCCAAGTGACTGGTGGGGACAGTCACCACAATGCAGATCATGGCTGCTCTACTTAAATGCAAATGAAAGAAGATCTCCCTTACCTGGTTCCCACTGACTGCCATCAGCATTTTTGCCTTTTCCTTTCAGATAAGGGGGTTTTGTCTTTTTCTTTCTTCTTGGGATTTGGGGAGCAGGTAGGGGGAGCACTTTAAAATCCTTCAGACTCTACCTAAAGCACCCTGCTGTGCAGCAAAAGAGAGTGAGTGCACGTCACCAAGTTCCAGTTGACAATGCAGTTCCCAGCAGGGTGCACCTGGGCATTCAGAAGGCAGAAACAGCACTCACGTATAGGGACTACCGTAAATTGTTAGTGAATTAAGGCCCTAAGGGTTGTTTAAATATTGCAGTAATCATCTTGTCAGGCAAAGTCCCACATTCTGCTAAGATTAATCTGACATTCATCAGGAAAGGCACAATAGAAGATTATTTAATTTGGATCACACTGGCCTGGAAAACTGGCAGGAGGACAGAAATGACCCAAATTGGAAACAATCTGTGGAGAATGTGCCAGACAAAAAAAGCAAGCAGAGAGCAAGAAAGTGTGTATCTGTTTATTGGACACAGATACATTAATTGCAATATATACATATGTAATGTTATGGTAAATGCTTGCTCACAAACATACAGAACTACAGAAATTTCAAGAGCATTCAGTATTGGTCTAACTTCATTTTGGTCTCAACTCCTTGGGACTACTTACAATAGCTTTTGAAATATCTCTCCAGTATCACTTCAGCCCATTTTTCAAATTCCTCCCTCACATTATTGAAAAGGGAAGCAGCCTCAAATATTTCATTTATATCCTGGAGTAAACACTGGCCTTTAGGTGAACTACTTCCAGGCCAGAAGTACTCTCTGCATAGATCATATATTTTAATTATTGAGCAGTTCAGTGGTTCAAGAAAGGAATCTTCTCTTTTTAAAGTCCTTTTTAAAAGTGACTGTATCAGTGGACAAGGGAAGGACAACAGATGCCATTTATCTGGACTTCTGTAAAGCCTCTGACACAATCTTCCCTCCAACACCTTTCTCTCTAAATTGGAGGGAGAGAGATTCAATGGGTGGACTGTTAGATGGATAGGAAGCAAGTTGGATGATCACACCCAGTGGATAGTGGTCAATGGCTCAGATTCCTGATGGACATCAGTGACAAGTGGTATCCCTCAGAAGTCCATATTGGGATCAGTATTATTTAATATCTTAATTAGTGGCAGAGATGGAAAGATCAAGTGCATCCTCGGCAAATTTGCAGATAATGCCAAATTCAGTGTGGCCAACACAACAAAAGACAGGATGCCATATAGAAGTACTTGAACAAGCTGGAGAAATGGGAATCTCATAAGGTTTAACAAGATTAAGTGCCAGGGGCAACCCCTGGCAGCAAAACAGGCTGGGGATGGTGCTGGTGGATGAGAGGCTGGATATGAGCCAGCAACATGCATTTTCATCCCTGAAATCCAACTGTATTCTGTGTTGCACCAAAAGAAGTGGGGGCAGCAGGTCCCTTCTTTTCCAGTCTTGTGAGACCCCATCTAAAGTACTGCATCCAACTCTGGAATCCCCAGCATAAGAAGGGCATGGGCCCGCTTGATGGAATACAGAGGAGGGACACCAAGATGCTCAGAGGGATGGAACTCCTGTGAGGGAAGGCTGAGAGAACTGGGGTTCAGCTTGGAGAAAGGAAGTGTTCAGGGTGATTTAATTGTGACCTTTCAGTGTCTGAATGAAGCCTACAAGATAGAAACTTTTTACAAGTGCATGTAGTGACAGAACCGGGGAGCTTCAAACTGAGTAGGTATAGATTAGATATTAGGAAGGAATACTTTACTGAGAGGATGGTTAAGTGCTAGAACAGGTTGCCCAGAGAAACTGTGGGGGCGCCAACCCTGAAAGTCTTCAAGACCAGGTTGGATGGGGCTCTGAGCAACCCGGGCTAAGGGAAGGGGTCCCTGCCCCATGTCACAGGAATTGTAACCAGATGATTTTTATGGTCCCTTCCAAACCAAGCCATTCTATGATTCTGCAATACAATTCTATGATTCTTTTGGCAATTTCACCCATAAACACTCTCTCCAGTTTTCCTAACCATTGCAGAGTTTTTCCGTATTGCTGTAGTCTTCCTATATGTTCTAGTAATGACAAATCTCGTAACAGCTGCATATACATTATTGGCTTTCAACCCAGGGAAAATAAGAAATAAAAACACCTTCCCCTGGATCATTGCCATTTTTTACCAAATAAGTTACTTAGCTTGTTAAACTTGTCAAACAGCAAATACAAAGAAAATGATGGTTTATCTTACTGATTATTCAGACCCTGCACACTGATGTGGGTAAGTGCATGACTGAAACATTTATCACTGTTCACAAGATGTCTCTACTTTGCTTTCCTTTCTTCCTTTATCATTACCATGGAACACAATGTCCCCCCTGAAGCGTTCTCCACCCCCCAAGAAAAAGCTAGAATTCTTTAGAGAGGAAAACTTTGAAATAAAATGTAAAATATTAATTGTTCCACAGTCAAATGGACATATAATCAAAGGGTTTCAAATTCCCTAGCAGTTATCCCTGTATTTGTAAGCTAGCAAACAGTGAAGAAAATTTAGAGCTTTGAACACCAGCACTGAATATAATCAATGTGAATCAGATTCACATTACCAAATTGAAGATTTTTCATATGTACATTATGTGAGATCATTAATCAGATTTGTGTAAACTAAAATCTTGGAATACACAACAATATTCAAAATATTCAACTCCAACCACAGCAGCATATGATTATGTTACATATCAGACAGCCATACAGTGCAGCAAAGTACCAAACTGAGAGACCTTTGCTGCTCTCAGGACATCTACAGAGCCAGGTTTATAGAGCACATTACTGCCTATTCATCTATACCCATCTAAGTAAATCAGTTGGCAGGGAGGGGCAGATTAGCACTAATGGCTCTATTATGGAAAGGAGCTGCAACCATTAGCTATTTTACATATGGACAAAAGAGAATTTAATTGATGGCCCATTGCCCAGCAGGCAGAGAGAAATGATGATTTTCACCTTAATGCCAGGCATTAAAAATTCACAGGGCTGTGGAAGAAAGAGATGTTCATCCAGCCTCATTCTGCTTGTGGGTCATTTTAAGTAAAACTTGAGAAAAGCACAAGGGGAGCTGCTCTGCTTTAAGGAAGCTTGAGTCTTTGGGGAAAAAATTCACACATTGTAGTATTCCAGTGTTATGGTGTTAAAAAGCCAATACCAGGGCCCTCTTATTTTTCTTAGCTACAATTTTAGCATTCCAAAAAATATTAAAAAGTTGAGGAAAAAACATTTTGTGGTTGTTTATTAGAAAATGAAGGAAAGAAGGAGGATTTTTGGAGACACAATACATAACAGTAATAATACAATTTATTTTCACAAACCTATATACAAATGTGTACTCATGTAGTTATACATAATATTTACTTAATTTAGCATATACGATAGGCTTGTCTGTATTTGTATATCTTCAGATTTCCATTTACCCAAATGTAAAAAGCCATTGCACTGTAGTGTTGTATCCAGTATTTTCATTACTGTGGTAGGTCCAGCCTTACCTTCCATGTTCAACTCAGAAGCTTTTTCTCATGCCTCTCCTCCCAGAAGACCCCTACAGACTTTGCTGTCTTCAGGATGTCTATGTTTCTCACACCATCTCCTATGAAATGGTGAAGTGTGAAGCTGCAGGGGATTCCAAACAATATTTTTGAAGAAGCATTAACCCTAGGGTAAGTCATAGATTTTGATGCTGAGGCACCTCTCCCACTTCCTGCCTTCCTGTAAAGGTAAAGGCTGCTGGGTCTGCAGTAATCTCTAAGATGCTCTAAGAAAAACTCCTCCCTCTGATGCAAAGTCACTGCAAGTTATTAGTAAACTTTGAGATGGTTGTGTTTGTGACTAAACAGCACAGTGGTGTAGTAAACTATGTGCTCTGCAGGGCAGAGACTATCCAAATGGAAAACAGAGCTGCTGAATTGGAGAAAGAGTCAAACATGCAAGTCAGGTGGCCAGTAGCAAAGTTTTTCTGCATCCCCAATTGATGTAACAGGATAAAGTTAATCTCTCATGTCTGTAGTTTGTATTTTATATGAGCAGTGTGGGGATTGTAAGAATATATGAGCCTTGTCTCTTTTATGCTTTGTTAGCTAGATTCAGGCTGAAAATTTCTAGCCAGGTTGGTCTGCATACAAAACCTGACTTGTCAAAAAGCAGACAGCTCTTTGAATTGGAGACTCTAGAACAGAAATAAGATCACACTACTTGCTGTCGTAAAATTGGACAAGGTAAATGGGAAGGGAAGGGAAGGGAAGGGAAGGGAAGGGAAGGGAAGGGAAGGGAAGGGAAGGGAAGGGAAGGGAAGGGAAGGGAAGGGAAGGGAAGGGAAGGGAAGGGAAGGGAAGGGAAGGGAAGGGAAGGGAAGGGAGGAAGGGAAGGGAAGGGAAGGGCAGGGAAGGGAAGGGAAGGGAAGGGAAGGGAAGGGAAGGGAAGGGAAGGGAAGGGAAGGGAAGGGAAGGGAAGGGAAGGGAAGGGAAGGGAAGGGAAGGGAAGGGAAGGGAAGGGAAGGGAAGGGAAGGGGTGCCTGCATGCAATGCTAGACAATACTGGATGGCTTTTTTTACAACATGCACAGAAAAAAGAAGGCTAGTAAGCAATTCAGAGAAATTTCAGAAGGAGTAGCCCATGGCCATTGCTGAAAAGTGAAGGGAAATGGTGAGGTGGGGAAAAGCAGGCTAATAATGGACTATTCCAATTTGTTTATATTTTCCAATATTTTGTCAGTGTTCTGGAAGCAGAAATTGCCTTCGTTAGTCCAGACTTCGTTGCTTTAATCCAAAGCACCAGAAGACAGAAAATAGGCAACAGTGTCTGTCGGACAACTTTGTTCCCAGCCCTTCCAAGAACCCAGAACATTCTCTAGTACTGCACAGGCTGTAAGGGTAATCCAGGAAAAACTAGATTACCATTAATCTGTGGCAAAAGCTTGAGCTCTTGCTGGGCAGCTTGAGGGGGGTTCAGTGCCCTCCACACTCCCCTCCTAGCAACTGTTAGCAAACAGATCCTCTGGGAACAGTTTTACAGGATGGTTGTGTGAGGTCTCTTGCTGTGAACCTCCAGCGGCAGAAACCAGAGCCTTCTCACTTCCTTTTGTCACTCTGGTCCTTTCTCAGTGAGAAAATATTGAGATCAAAGTAAAGATTTCACCTCAGAAGCAAGAAAAACTTAAATTACCCCTTTCAGGTAGGCAGCTATTGCTAACCCAAACCACACACAGCAGAGACAGAGAAGGTGAGTGAGGGAATCATTGCCTCTGTCAGAGCCGGTCTCTCTACCAGTGCTCATGTGCACATTCCCACACAACTGCAATAACTGAGTAGGTTGCATAACAGGAACTAACAACTATCCTATGTCATTTAGACTTTCTGAAAAGGAGGAATGCATCCACACTGCGTCCAGCAAAAATTATATAGAGATTGAAGTGTGGAGTTTGTTCTTTTCTAAAGGATCAAGGCACACATGAGAAGTGAAACTGTGTATTCATTAAAACAGCTCTGACATCTCTGGAGTTTTTGACATGTCAGCATCGGAAACAGGAAGGCTGGAGAGAACAGCCAGCAGTAACAAGGAGAAATAACCATGTGGCCTTCTCCTTCCACTCTTCCTTTCTTCCCCTAAATGAGCCATCTGATCAAAGGCTCTTGCAGAATTGCTAATGAAGACTTATTTTTTTAATTTCCATTGAATCCAGCACCCAGGGGAAGAACTCATGGGCAAGAAGGGTAAATCTTCGCTGGCAAGATGATGTAAGAGCAGGAGTCTGCTGTGAGAGCAGCGCTGGGAAAGCACCTGCCACAAGTCAATATACCCTGATTATTTTCAACTGTTTAGGTTTTGAATTTAAAGACTGATCTTTTGCATGTTTTATCAAGGCAGAGTTCCTTTAGGAGCAAGTAAAGGTAGCTAGAACTCATCCTTAAAATAATTGTAAACAACAGGAAACTGAAAAATCTTTCAAGTTTCCCCTGGTCAAAGGGAAAATAAATTCACAAAAAAAAAAAAAAAAAAAAGTTATATACTGTAAATAAGACAGATGCAGTTTCATTTGTATGATTTTACTTCTCTGTCTTTGGCCTTGGATGCTGTCATCAAGAAGAATGGATATAACCTGTGTTCTTAACAAAAAACTAAAGGACAATGATTTCCCTTATTACCCTCAAGGTTGTGGTCCTCAGAATGAATAAAAATTACTCCTAATTTTCTCCATGATTAAGTGAAGGCTCACAAGAAGCTGCCCTGAAGTGGATAATACTATATAGGTACACAAATAATAGGTACTAAGATCAGGATTTCAACATTCATTGAGAAAAAGGCACCTTTTTAGGGTATGTAAAATTACTTGAGTATTCTGTGTTCATGTTCATTTGTCTTTTAAATAAAAAAAGGCAGAGAAGTGGAATTAACTGTTTCTGGCTTGTTATCAAGGTTATACAGGTTAAACTGAAAAATGTTAATGCATTCCTACAGGCAGTTAATGGACAGTTTGTGCAACCATTTCTTGATATGAAATTAAATTGTATCTCTCTCTCCATTACTTTAACTTGACTTTTAATGATATCAACTGATTACATTCATCTATGTAGAACAGCTCAGTTACTTATTCCTCTGATTTAGCTGTTTATTTCCTTGTACAAAAGGTGCATTCTTGTGATATTTTGTTCAAAATCAAATGAATTTTTCACCCTGTCTTTTAAGTATTACAAGAGCTGCAAAGAAAAGTACTTAAAAAGATATCAGCATGAGGTCTGTTTAAGCAAATATTGGTTTTAGATTAAAATTTCATGAGTGTGTCCAGCACTGATTTATACAACATTGCATAATATGGTTTCAAACTGTCTATTACAGGTTCCTTTAAACTATATAGACATAGCTAGTGATTAAAGGCTTTTTGTTCAAGTCCCCTGTTGGTTTAGAAAACTGTGAGAAAAGAAGTATTCTCAAGAAACATTACATGATTAGTCTGAGAATGCAATGCAATTCCTGAAGCAAAATTCATACTGAGTTTTTGTAGGACACAGCTCATGCAAAAATAGACTTCTACCAGTTGTGTGAGCTGTATTAATGCTCCATACTCAGCTAAGTCCACCAGTATCTAACAAGGGAGTTGGGATAAAACTCTCAGCCCCATTGGCTCATTTCACATGTTGCCCACTGCAGAGAAGCTTTCCTATCCTCTGGAAAGCTGCAATGCACTGGAGACACCAACTCAGAGCCAGTTGCCTCAGAATGGACCAATAAGGCACAATTCTGCTTTGTCAATAATGCAAAAGACCCATCTCTGATTAACTTCTTGGATCTTCTTCACTGGAGAAAATGATACCAGTGCCATGGTTTTGTTCCATAAATGACTACAACCTCGTGGCTTCTGGAAAAAACCAAAACATCCTGACTTTCAATGAGCTGTGTGCAAGAAAACCTGTGTGCCTAAGGGGAGCAGACATCCTTAAATAATGACCACCTTTACAACTTCAATGACTTGCCAAAAGGCACAAGAGATGAAGGGAAAATCAAGCTGCCACCATTATTTGTAAGTGTTCCTGTTAAAGTACACCATCTGCACAGGAACACGCTGCTTCTGAAGCCACAGGTTCTCCCATCACTTCAGGCCTCCTTTCTAAGGACACAGGGAATCCTGAGAGGGCATGTTTGTCCCCTACATCCTGACAGCTGACATCACCAGATCTCAAATCCCTTCTACTAGGCCCCCAAGCATGCCTAGATCTTAAAAAGTAAAAGCCTTTGTCTACAATACTGCCTTATGTTAACTCAAGGGAAATTAGAAGACATGACAATTTGTCAGGTATATTGAATTAATTTGTTAAAAATAAACAAGGTTAAAAATAGAAAAGAGTGTTACTTCCAGCAAGCCAAGAGGAAGTTCCTGATTGCAGACTGTGAATGACAGCTTGCCAGAAAAGTGTGCAAGCAAGGGCTCCCATCCTACAGCACCCTTAACATCATTCCCTTGGTCACACTGTCTCCTAACACTCGCTTGTGTAGTATTTCTTCCCTCAATACCCCCAGAGTTGAGAGGTTTGGGGCTTTTGGATGTAGAAGAAGGTTTTAATTTACATAGTTTCTTTGAAAGTCTGTGCATTTCTCTAATCTGCATTTCTCTAATGATCAATGTGCTTCACTGTGGTGTACCTTGAACCAGCTGCTTCACAGCTGTGTGAATGTGAAACCCTTAAAGCCTCTCTCATATCACTCCCTTTCATACAAAGAGGAGGTCTTGGAAGAGCCAATTTCCCTATTCAGATCTACTTTTTATCTTGAAAATCAAAAAAGCTGTAGTTTTCAGCTCACACTGTATTTTTTTTTTCTCAGTAAAGCTGTGGTTTTGTTTTTGGTGGGTTTTTTGTTGTTTTTTTTTTTAACCTCAATGTGAAGAAGATCCATCAGAGTTTAATTTTATTTTCTGTAAATTACACACAACATGTTAAAACTCATTATTAGCCTGAGGTTTAGTCACACCTAACTAGACTGAATGCCACAATTCCTAATATTTTCCTGCCTGCTTGTTTTTTAAAGTGAAAGGATATGTGAAAAGCTGAAATGTTCTTTAAAGACAAGTTATACAAAAATCGAGACTGAGCTGTTTTAACAAAATAGGCATTTGTCCTACATCTTTAGGAAAACAGGATACCAAATAAACTGAGGAGAAGTAAAAGATAAAGGGGTCTTTATATCCTCTCACAATGTCTAAAGAACCCCTGACAATCTAGGCAGATTATTTCCAACTCAAATGCTGATCAAAAGGAAACGACAGAACATATGCTCACAGGAATGAAGGATCAGTATTGACAATGTTAGTAGGAAGCATATTAGCTACATACAAAAAACCCCTTGGGTTTTGGAACTTCACCACACCATTCTAATGCTACAGTTATCAGGATTTATTCTCATTACAATTACATGTGGTCAAAAGCAAGAACAAAACCGAAATAATTCAGTTTAACAAAGACTTCCAGTCTGTAAAATAAAAGACCAAGTTTGGAAAATGAGCTCTGTGCTGCACTAATCTGTTTAAAGGTTCTGGCTACTGTTTAAAATATCATAGTACAAAATAATCTAGCACATCCTTCCACTCCATTCTTGAACCTTACCAAAAGTAAAGCAAAAGCCTGTGTATTTATCTACAAAAGTAATTTCTGTCTTTTCTTCCATGCTTTTGTTTGCCTATGAAATCAAGAGCAGCTGAGCATACAGGGCCAGGGAAGTTGCCTAAGTGATTTTGTGGATCATCTTTTCCTTACAGATGAAAAGATACTAACACTTCCTTGCATGAAGTGTCTCTTTAAACTGTCAAAGATGCTTGATTAATCCTTGTTCAGTGAACAAACCTTCATGCTCTGCTCCTCGTGCCTGTGGAAGCCAGCTTTCTGCTTCAGCACCTCTTTTATTAACCTTGATCTCACCATGCAAACAATACAAGTTTTTGCACTTCTGAAACTCTCAAATTATATTCTACATTTGCACACTGTGAGAAAGCTTTCATGCATGATTGAGCCTGTTTACATTTTCCCCATCTGATTTGAACTGCTCAGATTTTATGGGTGCCTCTGACGCAGCTGAAAAAGATAGCTTGTCTCTGCACAGTTAAGTCTTTCAGAGTAGCCAGAAGTACCAAGAGAGTGGAAGGGAAAACATAGGAAGCTCCAAAGGACAGATTCCTACTTAAACATATAACTTAAAATTCTTTCTGAGGTGCCCTACAAATGAAAACAGAATCAGTATGTTTCTGGTTTTGCTCCTTTGTTACAAATCTCATAAAGGTCCCTGAATATTTGCTAATTTTTTAATTCACATGTTTTGTTTTGGGCCTTCATTATTTATTTCTAGAATTCAGAGTTGTAATCCATATTTTTTTGCAGTAGTTCATTTTGGTTTAATTTGGTTTGGTTTTCTAGGAAAACTTTAAAACCAGGAGAGAAATCTATCTTGTTATGGAAAAAAAAAAAAAAAAAAAAAAAAAGTAATGGAAATTGGTTAATTGAAATAGTCTGACTGATCTTAATATAATGTCCAAAATATTTAGTTTTATTGAGGCTGAAGAAGAATAAAGTATCTTTTCCATTTTTGACTACCACCTTTTATTTAGAGAAAGTTCACAAATGTAAACCAAATATTTGAAAGTCTGTTATGCTCACAATTCTAAAAACATTTATACAAAACATATTTTAATCATAAACAATGATATACTGAATGTTTCCCAGGTTAACCATGCAAGCCAAAATATTTTCTTCCCACACTGATGAAATGGAGAAGGAATTTTGTTTCCCTTTCTTAAATCAAACACACTAATTCAACAGCTCTACCTAAAAACTTGTGAGAAAACACTCCTTTGTTCAAGATTTAAAACCCACAGGGCTTTTAAGAGCAAATAAAGATTGTGCCAGATGCTGCACAAATCACATATGCGCAGTGCAGCCCTGATCCCTGCTCAGCCATACCTCAGGACAAATAAATGACATGTGGAGATGAGGCCTCCAAAATGTCCCCTATCAAAATCAGGAAATACATGATTTTATATTCCTGATATTTTTAAGCACATCACTTGAATAAAATAAGCTCAGCCTCAAATGCAGAAAGTTTTCTAACTTTTCTTGCACATCATGAAGAAGAAGAGAGGGAAAAATTCCAGTTTTCCATCCCACTGCAAGTCACCTTTAAAAGCTCATGATTTTCCACAGTGTTAACTCCTGTTCCTTTAATTAAGAATGACAGATGCTCAACATCTGGAGAAAATAAGGTCTGATTTAGTGGCTACATTGGTGGAAACTTCAGACTGCAGGTTTGGAGTTACAGAAAGTTGGAAGTAGATATTTAAACCAGTTGAGCTGCTGAAAGAAATCACATGAAGTGATGTCTAAAGAAACAACATGAGAAAATTAATTTAATTTACTTAATTTCACTTAAATAGTGTATTTACATTTTTCATGCCCATATGCAACCTGCCAGCCTGGTCATTCCTCTGTATCTCCCCTGTCTTCTATGCCTTCCCTAAATTGTTTGCATTAACTGATCTTTTGTCGTTGTTCATTTGTTACATCTCACCATCATGTTTTCATGCATAGTTCAGTGAGAGATTAAATATTTTTAAAAAGAGGAAGAAAACCTCAGACACTCCAATAGAGAGAATTAAATAACATGGCATCATGCTGAGCAAAGATGGTTTTGCCACTCCTTGGCTGTGAGCTCAAACAAGTCCATAAAAGATAATTTGGGCTCAAGGACCTTCAGTGTAAAGATACTTCCAGTGTCTCTGCTACGGAACACTTTGTCAGTGCAGGCGTCTTGGATGAGGGAGGCCAGGTGTTGGAAGTGGGAAGGCAGAGGGAGCATGGGGAGGGTGTTCAGGGCTACACTGTGCTAGATAGAGCTTCCCACCATCAACACTTGGCCATCTACACCCAATGGACACGTAGTGATACTTTCTGCAAGTCAATTCCATTGTGCCTGTGATGGTAATTGATAAATTTACAGTCTTTATCTAAAGCCAGGGGACTTTCCATAATTTTCTCCTCCGTCTTCTTGATGAGAGACAGCAGGAAAGTGGCTGAGTGGGTGGTTGGCAGATGACCAAGGTCAACCCATCACAACTTGTAAATAATGTACTGTGTCTTCTAATTGAAATGTAGCCAATCTGGCTGTTCTGGTTTAATCTGCTTTCTCCAAAGAAACAAGCCCTTTCCTACCTTCCTACCGCCCCCCCGACAAAAGAAAAAAAACAAAAAAAAAAAAGGAAACAAAACACGAGTAACACAGCACCAAAACCACCACAAGTCATTCTTGTAAACATTCAAAAAAAAAAAAAAGGTGCCAAAACCACATGCTTAGCTTCCATACAGTAAAATATATTGAATAATGTGAGATACGTAGCCACAGGGCAATATCTACAAGTTACTGGCAATAGATTTTGTGTGACTTTCAACATTTTGAAAAAGAGGCAACTAACTTTATTCAGACATAATTTTTTACTATTACTGTATAAAACTAAGTCTAAAATAAAGTCTTTTGTAAAATATGCAGAGAGTCCATTCTCTCCCCGAGACTCTTCTGCCTTTCTGTAAAGTATTTCTTGTGTGCCTTTTTCCATCATAGTCCAGAAACAAGATTAGGGAAACAGCACTGGAAAAAACTAATCTTCTGGTATTTCCAGCCTAAGTAGTAGTCCAGGCCTCTGGACCCATGGTTATCTGAACCAGTCCTCCTACTGTGAGTATATAATTTTGGCTTTAAAGAGGGATACCAGAACTATTGCAGGTGCCAGGAAAAATGTTTCATGTCCTCTCAAGCTCAGCAGCAGGCATAAAGGCTGTGGAGAGGAGGTATACAAATAAACTGAGGTGAAAATTTTCCGGGAAAAGTTAAAGCATTTCAGCCCTTTTGGAATGGATCTTGCTGGGAAAAAAAATATAACTGGCACAATTTTGTCTACTGACAGTATTGAAGTCACAGACTTTAATTGAGATTTTCTTCCACTGATGGTAATTTCTATTTTATCTGAGATTTGGGAAGTGGTTTTCTGGGCAGAAAGCACAGTTCAGCAAGAGAATGAATCCTGGGAAGGCCATGGAGCAAACTTAATCTGTTAGCCTTTATAGGATTTGACATTATAGTTCATAAAGAAGGGAAATTGTGGTGTTACTTATTTCATTTAGCATTCTTCCTGTTTCTGATAATTGCAAGGTTTGTTTTGTCCAAACCAAGGGCTTTTAAGGGAAATCTCTCCAGACCAGTTATAGTGCAAAATATTAATTTACATATTAAATGTTAATTGTTATTCTGATTAAAAACAACTTATAATTCAGTTCCTTTAAATTTATCAGATTCAGTGGAGGCAAAATATTTCTCCTTACCAAAATTTAAAATGTTCCCCCATTGCTGAAAAAGCAGTGACAATTTACAAGCTGCTCAACTACAGAACTTGTTGCGCTAGACCAATTTAAAATATATTTCTTGTATAAGAAAGAGCAGAAAAGAAAAGAAAAATTACTCTTTGGAAAATTACTAATATATGATAGGTGTGTAAAAAAGCTTTGAAGCAAAAACTACTTATGTGGGAAAGATATTTAATGCAATTAGATGTTTCTGAAATAGTTAAGTGAGCAAGAAAGAAAAATTAAAGCTTGCATAATTTTATATAGGTAAAATTTTCATCTTAAACAACGAGAAAGTTGGGAGACTTTTAGATGTCTTTAATGTCAAAATATTTTCTTTCCCTTGAAGGCTAGTGTTTGTCATCTCAAATTTCCTGAATTTCCTCATCATGAGGAAAACCTTCCCCACTCCATGACTCCCATGCAATACTAGCTGTACTTGAATTGTTCATAATGCTTTGTCTACCCTGTCCCCAGAAACTATCCCAAGAGGGAAATCCCACATCTACCCTAAGAAATCCATTTGAGGGTCCAACTGTCTTCACAGATTTTAAAATTTTATGCAATTGAAACCTATTTCCCATTGCCCTACTCAGAGAGAATATGAGGCACTGTTTCTTCTTCTTCATAATTGGATCTTTTACACATGTCAAGCTGACTGTCCCCAGGGAGACCCCTCTTTTTTTCTAGGTTATTTTTGCCAAGGTCATGCTTCTTCTGTAGTCTTGTAGGTTTATTCTTCTTTCTCTCACTTTTTATTCCTAAGAATTGTGCCCTCTGTTACTTCACAACTGTTCTCACACAAGCTGCCTTTCTGCAATGAATTTCTGTTAAGTTCTTTGAAGGTGGGGTAGGAACTGCTTGACAGGCTGTTTGTCACCATACCAGCTTTCTAGAAGATGCTTGGGTATTTAAAGTCCTCCATCAACACCAAGTCTTTCATCACACCTGATCTCTGAGGCTGGGTGTTCAATGGCAGACTTCAGCATCAGATCCCTCCTTCCAGCATTCTGTTATTGCCCAGAGATTTCAACGGGACTGTCATCTCTTCCTTTTGGGATTTCAGAGCATGCATGCATGACCATGACACTTCCAGATTTGTAAAAATTCACTAAAGCAGTACCAGAAAGGCCTAGCATTTGTCAGGGCTATCATCCTAACATAAATGGATACAGCTTCAGTATTGATGCCAGCCAGGTTTAGGATTATATCAACATATGTCAGATTGGAATCCATCTGTTACGGGCTCTTCTTTGCTACTTCACTGCTACCAGCTTCCAGCTCCCAGGTACCACACTGCCTGCCATGTTTATGTGACTCCTTTACATACCAGGGGCTGTTATACTCGTGTAATCTGTACATCACCTGTTTTACAACCTCACAAAGTGCCCCATTATGTGGGAGTCAAGCTGCCTTGAGCTTGGATCATTTTCGCACTCCTGCATCTGTGTAATGCATTCATTTTCCAGCACTGCTGAGCTGTGCTTAGCCATCAGAAAGGTGGTTGTTGCAGGTCATCTTATTGTACAGTTCAGGTTTTTTATATTGACAAAGCTCAAATAAGATAAATATTTAAGCAAGAATAGTGTAGTAACATTTCTTTCTTCATTATAAGTGCATAGAAACAAGAGCTATTACCTTTCTTCCCCCCCGCTTAGCTCACTGAAAGCATACATTTCAGTGCACAGAAAAACTGCAAAATTTCTTTATTCTCCTTAACGATAGCACACTAATGTGTGTTATCTGTAAGCGAGTTTATACCCCTGCTGATTCCTGTGGTTGCACAGTAAAGCATTGTTCTACCTTCAAAGAGGTGGTGATTTACAGACCATACCACACTCTCTTTTAGGACCCTTGTTCACACAGGACAGAACCCAGATGGGGGTCACTGAAGTCTGGCAGGATGCAGTGTCCATGTAAAGAGCTGGCAGAACAGACCCCATCACACAGCCAGATTTTATTTGAAGAACTGATCAATTCAAAATATTTTTACTGCAACTATTCTGTGCACAAAGACCCCTTGCCCTTTAAAACAGAGTATATGATATAAATTGAACATCTCCATTCCCCAAATGAGGATTTTTCTTTTTTAAAAATAAGATCATTTGTAAGAGAATCTTGTTCAGTCATTTATAAATAGTTGCCTCTGCAAACCAAGAAATAACCTTGTTTAAAAAAGTACCAACATTGTTGTTCTGTTGTCCCCCGCTGGTAATTGAAAATGTGTTTCTGTCAGTTTCTCCTAAGACAGAATGTAATTCTTTCTAAGATCTTGATCTTAAATTGGTAAAAAAAAGTCAGTGATAAAGGAGCCAGAAGTTGTTACTTGTACTTTGCACTGGTGATATTGCTGCTGCCCTTTCTTATAATCTAAGACATTATTCTTACTGGCTGCTGGAGGGCAGCAGTACAGTCCTAGTTTTTCATTGTTTTTTCCTCCTGCACTGGTATTGCACACTGCTTTGTACTGAAATGTGAGGACCAGCATTACAAAACAGACAAACGCTCAAAATCATATAGGGCCAAATCTTGAAGTCTCACCTTCACTTTCAGATTTGTCATTACTCACACTAATTCAAAAAGGATTTTACCTAAGCAGATCAGAGGAATAATTAAGAAGAGCTCTGTGATTAAAACAGGTCTTTATGGTTAGAGTAATAATAACCCCTTTGCTCCTTTGCTTGTTCTTCACAGATTTAATCTGATTTTGTTTTGTCTGGTCTTGTGGAATAAAATAATAAGAGTATTCCTTGCACTGTCTGATTGATCTTCTGTCCGGAGAAAACAAAAACACCCATGAAAGGAGAACTAGATTTGAGTTGAGGCAGCACTGAGAAATACAGCTTTGTATCTTCTGCACTTGAAGTGCCTCATGCCCAATGAGACAGAGGAAAGGAGCACCAGCATCATAGTCAGGGCTGTTTGCATTGTTGTGCCCATCTGCCCCTTGAGCCAGCTCACGTAACAGTACAGAAGATGGCTTATTCCCAGAAAGCCCCGACAGATCCCAAACAGCACCTTCTAAAAATAACAGTTCCCCCCTCCAGTGTAAGTACAGACCTCTTCTGCAGGCTACAGAGAATGAGTTACAGACAATGTCTAACAAGCAACCCTGTAGATCAATCCAAAAGAAAAGAAGCCAAGGGAAGGATCATAGGCAGACTGCATCAGTTAGAGAAGCTGAGCTTCATAACTACAAACCCAACATAAAAGGGCTAGTTTTGCTGGACAATTTGTGGTGTATTAGTCAAGTTACCAATCTTAAGCTTATAATGTAATGGTTTCTGGTTTGTTTTTTTTTTCTGTATAATCATGACCTCTGCCTTTTCCCCCCCCTAACCTGCCTTCACTATCCCCACACATTTTCTAATGTTTTTCAGGACCCTTTAAATCTTTGCTGAACTTTTTTCTTGATTGATAGTGGAGGTTGGAGAGTCACCCTTAAAACATTGTACCTCTTTTGTAAAGTTAAGCACTCAAACAATGTGGGACATGATCCAGCTTTGCTATCTCTCAGCAGAGTATCATGTAGCAATAAAAGTTTCTCCATGACTCTACCAGAATATCTCACTTACATGAAAAGGTTACTGCAGGTCGTGGGGGTAAGGCAATTCATTCACTATCACTCATTCTACCCAGGTCTTCTCTCTGCTGGGAGTGTAAAGAGGCTAACTGCATTCCAAAGGAAGATTTTAGATGTGGACACACGTCCTTTGTGCTGTAGACTAAGACCAACGGTTCATATCCATTAGGCCAGCAAAAGAAAGCAATCACATGGCAATGATTTTCAATCACTACTGGTTCAGGGTTAGATTCAAACAAGTGACCTGGAGGTGAAATGTTCCACATCCCATTACTGATCTTCTAAATTATTCTTCCCCCACAGATGAGGCTTGACACACATAAAAAAGTAGATTGTGAGGAATTGCAATAGAAAAACTGAGACAGTAGCTCGTAATAGATGTGGATTTTGTAAGCCCTTTATGCCTAGGCAATATTGTTATGGTACAATGATAGGGCAGAATTATTGATTGTATCTAGTGAGTTGTAACTGAGTAACCTCACACAGCATTCTCAGTTTATGAACTAATTCAACTGCTTTACAGTGTATGGCAATTTTTCTTTATATGAAGAAGCAGCTTATTAGAATTTCTCTATTTTGGAACTATTTAAAATAAGGAGTAGCTGACAAAATCTGCTTCCACAAAGCAGAATTTATTCCTTTTTTTTTTTTTTTTCGTATAACTTCTCCACTAACTTACTGATGGATAGAAACATTTTTTAGAAAATTTGCCTCTGGGGTGCAACCAAATCTGAAGATGAGAAAAAGTGCTGTATCTCATGAAGGATTTCATAAGAAATAAAGAATGGGAGAAAATGAAATTACAAAATAAAATGTTCTATAGAAGATACTTTGGGGGACTGACTTCAGTAAAAGAGGTAAAAAATGTTTAGGCAGCTTCCTTCACTCACTGCACAGTTATCCGCCTCATTGGAGAGGAATACAAACATTAAATGAGAAAGCTGAGGCAAAACAAACACTTCTAAGGACTTCCATCATTCTCCCTCTTCCCTGTTTCTGCCTTTCTGTCTCATGCTGCAGACATTTAGCAGTTCCCACCAGGGCTCACACCCTCCAGTCATGGACCAAAGGTGCCACCAGTGCTAGACCATGACAGACTGGCCCAACTTCAAACAAGAGTCAACATCTTTGTCTTTGTCCAGGCTTGAAATAGTTTGACTCTTTGAGTGGAGGAACCTTTTGCAGATTTGTGGGGTTTTATGTTTGCCTAAAAGCTAAATGGAATTTCTATTTAGTTCAGCTTTTTTTTTCTTTCAGGGAGCTGGAGAAGTGAAGATCTAGCAAAGAATTTTTTCTTTTCAATTCCCACCTCATGCAAACAGCTCATGCAGCAAAGAGAAGGCACACAACGGAGCTGGAGGAGAGAGAGTGCTCTGCTCTAAAAATATGTGACAGTGAGTGATGCAGAAAGAGGCAGACACGGAAGTGAGTGTTAGTAACACTTTTGAGGATCAATCAAGTGCTTGCTTTTCTGCTAGCACTTGAACTGTGGTGTCATTCCTACAGGACTTTAGACATCTCTTTGTTGGAGAACTTACAAAATCCAGCAGTTTCTCTTTTAAGGGATGAATGAAAAATATCAACTAGGGGAAGAATAAATTGCTTATTCCACATATGAATGGCTGGCTGAGCTTGGCATCAAATAAAACTTCCTTCTTACAATGCAAAATTGCTTGTGCGCTGAGAAACCAGATGGGCTGTCAGAATTTAGATCCAAACTGACTTTGAGGTGTACTGGGGTCTTGGTTATACAATTAAGAGGGAATAGAATTCTTCACAATATTATCCAGTCTATATATAACTTGAAGTTTGTCCTCTAATACTTATTTAGGATGAGCTAAATCATTTGTCTCTCCACTGACTACAGAAGGAACTGAGGCAACTAACTTGGAATGGACAATCAATTTTTGATAGCTCACATTAAGGCAGGTGGAACTGACCTGCAGTATATTTCATATAGCCAGTATCCTACTAAAATTTATTTTTCAGAGTTAAATTTAAAGAGTGAAGGAGGAGAATTTTGCCAGTAAGGCTTGAAAACGGACAGACACTTAGCAAGACAGAGACAAAAAGTTATGTTCCTGCCTGAAGGTGACCCAAGGGAGAAGGCTTGCACTCAACAGCAGCCAGATTGTATTTGGGGTGGGGAAGAGGGAGTGGGACAGGATGGAGAAAAGGCTCTTAAATGTCTTATTCCGTATGTGGCTGAATAATAGAAAATATGTCAGGAAAAATAAAAAAATTAAAAAACCATCAACACTACCCTACTCTCCAGCTGACTCAGTGAGGCACTGGAGCCTTTTATGCCATTTGCCAAGATTCAGCAGGCCACATCATGAACAGATTCACAGTAAGGAGTTTACATCCCTCATTTCTAATCTAAACTTAAGTCTGGCATAAACATACATTTGAGTGACAGTGTTTGTCACTCAAATGCTGCCACTAGTAGTGCTTCTCCTAGTAGCATGGCCTCTGTGGTGTCATTCAGCATCATTGTTTATCAAGAATGAAATAAGGATGCTTAAAGAAGAGGATTGAAAAAAGTGGATGAAAAGCACCATCCAATCTACTTAGTCACATGGGGGATAAAATTACTTAAATGTCTGAAAGGCAGTTATATTGCACCATTGGTTTAATTGGTCAGAAAATTATCATTTACTTAGCAAGGAAGTGTTTATATGTCAGAGTCAGGATATTTCTTGAGCTGACAATGTAGAGTAAGAAATGCATAAGCTTTTACAACCTCAGGAAAGAAGACTAATAATAAGAAAGCAGATCAAGCTTTCACAACTGAGAAACCATCTCCCAGCTACAATACCCCATTGCTCTGAAACAAAACTACACCATGATTTATTATTTTCTTGTTTTCTGGAGACTGACACCACTCATGGCTGCAGACAGGAGGGAAAATGCACCAACAGAAAGACACTTGTGATATACTGGACAGGAGACACTATTCAGATGCTGACTTTCTGCCTCTATTCCTGCCAAAGCATTGCAGGTTTGGACTGGGAGATTTTGCTAACAACTTTTGAATAACTTCAGCTTTTCCTTCTATACTGTAGAGTTTGATAGTGATTTTGGCACCTTTGTGCCTGGCTGGATAGGTTTTGTAGAAGGGAGGAGAAGACAAGTTTTGACAACTTTCAGGCTTCATTAAGCTCAAAGATTAAACTATGTGCAAATCCATGGACAATGCAGCTGAATGTTGACTTGCAACTGTGTATTGGCATTGCTATTTGTAGTCAGTCAGCTTCAGAACAGGGTATTCAACTTCCCCTGTGTAATCTGCTCAAGGAAAAGCTAAATGCTTGAAGTCAAATCTAATTATCTCTGTGCAGAGTGGCTATCTAGCCAGCACTGTCCATTTTTGGTTGGTCTTGGACGCTGTCACACCATTTCTTTAAGTGGTCAACAGCAAATTGATGAAATATGCAGAAGGAGTGAGATTAAACCATATGTTCAAGATGTTATACCTCATGTGCTTGCCATTGGCAGCTTAATTTTCATGTTTGTGAATTTTGTGATCTTGTTCACCATAACCAACATACAGATACATGCAGAACTCATGCTTGTTTATTTCCAACCGATGTACTTTAGCTGAATTAATACAAGCACCAAAAATTGTTCTTTTAGAACATTAAGTGTGATATGAAATGAGAAAGTGAAAGCACAGACCAGTTCTGTGCAATCCCATAAAGGGATGCATCCTGTTATCCCTTCTCTCAGTAGCAACTGGAGGGTCTGCTGAAAAAAAAGCAATTTGAGCAACCAAGGGGAATTTTTCAAGCCCAGGAGTTGAAATATGTTACACTTCCATGTCTTTGCCTAATTCTGGCTCACAAAGCAAGCACAGTGTTTGTCAAGATCACAAAGTACTTCGGAATTTAAGAGCTCAGAAGTCTCAAAGTCCAGCCTCCTCCTTCCTCTGCTATGCTGCTTGCTGTGAAAAGAAAAATATTGGAAGGTTTTGCAAGGCTCCCCAGATTGACGTCTGCTGTTCAATACCCACCTAATGAGCTGCTTAACAACTGTTACCAAAATTAATGAGTCAAGTCACAGTTGTAATTACCATATTGCAGATCACAGTATTGTATTAGATTACCATGGACTTCTACTTAGGAATATTTACACCATGACGACTGTTTAAAATGTGCTCCAGTGTTTCAGCAGATTGCATTGCCTCATAGCCCATATTTATTAGGCTAGGCAGGAGAGTCACAGGAGTCTTATCATGAATTCTTTGGCTCCAGCTTGTAGAGATCAATGAAGAGCCAATCTTAATGTCAAGAATATCCAGGTATTGAAAAATGCACAAATGTTAAAAAGACCTTAATTGAACATGTGAACATACACAGCAAAGGAGCAAGCATCTGGGTGATGAAAACAGTAATCTGGGGCCAGAAGCAAAGGTTTCATTATCAGGATATGTTAGTACAACTGGGCATAAATTACTCTGATTTAACTCCTACTTCAGGAGAGAAGTGAAATGTTCAGAATATAGTGCCCCAGCAATTTAGGATAGCCAAGCATAGTTTCCTTATACAGAGCCTTTCTTCAGTGCAGAAAGAGGTACAAAACAGTTCTACACAACAGCATCCTATACATTTCTTTAAAAGGCTGTAATTTTACCTTCCTCCTATTTCACTCTCTGCTAATGAGAGATGATAAAAGATAGATAAACAAATTGTCTTTGCTTCATAAAATCAGATGATGTGAAAATGGTCAGGGTTCTTACACATTTGGATCTATCTCCTATTTGTTTACCATTAACAAGGGTTCAGTAGGCTGCAATATGTGTATGTGTATGTGTATATATATATATACACACACAAGGCACCTGAGCAAGTACAGGAAAACAGCTGTTCAAGGGGTTGCCACTGTCCCCTAAAGCCAAGTATCATAACAGGGAAATGCTTCCTGAAGCCTCTCTTCCATCCGCCCAGCCCCATTCACTTTTCTGCAGCCCCAGCACCTCACTGTGTTTGTGCAAGAGGGCTTGCCCATGCTTCCTCCTGGTCCTGTGCAAATCACTGGCAAGCTCCAAACTGGGAGGTGCATACACTGCCTGATGGATAACTTCGAGGGACTTGCAATGAATGAGCACTTGGAGCACTTACCTTTGAATCTTCAAGAGGCAATTTCAGAATGGCTGGTCTTGGTTTCCCCATTTCCTGCTCCAAAGAGAGCCTGTTAGGACAGACAAATGAGGCAAGTCAATTACATCCACCCAGCCAGGATATATTGAGCCAATTCAAGGGTAGGTGGGGAGCAGCTGCGGTCCTGCTTGTGAAATACTACAGTCATTGCCATTGTGCAGTGAGTCATCAAGCCCCCTTTATTTACACCTTCCTATAAGTGCTGGCAAACACTGATTTATGTGCAGAAAGCTGAGAAATGGGGTATGGCCATGTTAAAGAAAGAAACACAAGCACATATGTGCACAGACCTGCAACTTATCTTCTGTTTGTCCAAGACAATTTTAAGCCACAAAGACCTGAAACAGATTGACCTTTTATTACTTTTGAATTGAGGACAGATTTCTACTTTAAAGGCTCTATTATATTGCTGGGCTTGTTTGCTTTTTATGATTTTGGAAGGTGGGCCATGGTAGCTTGGGCAATGAAACAGAGATTAGGCTCTAATATATTCTGAATTTCATGCCCTGAATTGTAGTTTACAATTTTAATCAATTTGGTACCCGAAAAATTATTATATTTACATTTGAAGGGCAAAGTTATAAGGACTGGTATTGGACAACACGGTTCAGATTTCAGAAATCAACCAGATTTCTGCCTGGAGAATTTGGAGTTATCCTGAGAAGAATGTGGTTGCTGGCCTTTTTAGAGGGTTCAACAGATTAATGATCTCTGAAGTTCAACTATAAATACCTGATCTTCTGTAAAATCTATTCTATCCAGAATTTTTGAATGGGATATCTACTCTGATTTTACCAGGAAAAATTTAATTATTTGGATAACTAGACAGAGGCTCTTATTTGTTTTTCTCTACCTGCAGAACTGCTTGTTTTAGTTGCCTGGTGCTTTAATAATCTATTGACCTCATCAGGAAAGAGGAACCTAGAGATCATTTATGTTGTGGTTATTGGAAAGTTCTGAGACAGATGCTTTATGTAAGGCAGTACCAGGGTGCAGCAAAAATGTCTGTGCTGGAAACAGTGTTTACCACTTTCTGTGTGTTTCAGAAGTGTAGGAAAGCACCAGTAAACATTATGTGTCCAAGTCTGCATTTGAAACCATGACTGTCCAGAAGATAGGTTTTTCCTAACTGAGGAACTTCCAGATCACTGGTCAACATATGGACTGCTGGATGAGAGAAATCAGATTTATTTCAAAGTATTATTTAATAGATCCCTATGAGGGAAGGAGTGCAAGAAAAAGGGAGGGAAGGGAGAAAGGGAGGGAAGGAAGAAAGAAACAAGGAAGTGAGAGTGGGAGTAAGAAAGAAAATGAGGGATGGAAGGAGAAAGAAAGCAAGAAAGAAAGCAACAATGGGCATAACTTACTAGTGAGTGTGTGTTATATCCCTCTTTTCACCAGTTTCTCCCCTAGACCATACAGAAGAGTGTGTGGGGAGCATCAATCATTTTTGTATTAGTATAGTAATCTTTTTATTGGGTTGGAGGAATCTCTGGTGATTTGTTATACTACAGCAAGCACGCAATGAGATTTAAGAAACTGGAGTGGCTGATGATTTAAAATATAACATTCATTGAGACTCTACAAGGCTGCCTGTCCTCTGGTTTAGAGCTGATCACCCTTTTTTTTTCTTATTTGGGGAGAAAAGGTTAACAGTTATCTGACCAGTCATTCGGTGTCACCAAGTGCAAGCGAATCTGGCATGTGAATCCTTAATTTTATTTTTAGGCACCTAATTTGTTTTCCCATTTGATGATATCTTCAGCTGAAATCGTTGGCTGCTGATCACTTGTTTTTTTCTCCTGCAGTGAATGTAATTGGACACTCTTAACCGTAGCACAACAGTTTTAAATGGCACAGAAAGTAAACGAAGGCTGCTAGATTAAAGAGAAGTCTCTCAATAGATTTGTGATTAACTTGCAACTATAATAAGACATTACATGAAAATAGAAATGAGTAGGAAAGGTTAACCAGCTAAGACGGGAAATTATTTCAACAGCGGGGGGGTGAAAAAGAAAGGAAAGATAGTCTCTTTACAGATATACTTCTGACATCAGCTGTTTCTCAAGAGCAATACACTAGAGCTAGGAAAATGTGTCTCGTTGGTCTAAAAGATACTGTTTAGACTGGGGATCAGGATTTGTGTTTTGGTTCTCATCACTGGCTTTCTGCCTGCTTCAACACCTCAATTTTTCCTCCTTCCTGTTTAGCCTATAAACATATTAGGTGTTTGAATTATGCTTAATGACACATTCTACAGACTGGAAGATATACATATAACTGGACAACAGATAAAATTTTCCATTCTCACATATCTCAACCTTGTACTCACTTGGGCAATGATTTCTCAAGGTGGCAAAATGTACCAGAGATGAACATCAACATGAACATATGCCCCCTTGTTATGAACACAATGTCATGTGTGTCTTTTAGTTAAGAGCAGAACATGTGCCCACAGATAGTTAAGGGTAATTCAGATAGTTAAGAGTAATTCAATGCTTTTGTAGGGACGTCCTTTGTGAAAAAAATAATGAATGAAATCTCTTCTTGGTCAGATTGTCTGTTATTCTAATAAAAGGTCAGATTACTGGTATTTTGACAGATAAAGGCAGTAAGAGGAGACTCAATTTTCACATTTATAGAAATCAGCTCACCTCTTCATACCAAGTTATTTGTCAAATTTGTTTGAAAGTAGTCAATAGATTTAAAAGTTGTCAGTAAACAATGTCCTTTGAGACAATACACTCAGAGTGTTTCTATAGGGCTTTTTTTTTAGGGAAATTAGTTTAGAAAGCCCCCCACTCTCATTACTTCAAATAACCTAGCTTGCACAGTTTGTAGCATGCATTCCAGATGAGCCAGTCATCAGAATACATGTCCAGTTCATGCTCTGTGTAAGCAACAGTTACAAAATGAGGAATACTTTATTTTGGAACTTGGAAGATCCCTCTTTTATGACATGGTGACCCCTAAAGGTCAATTTTATACTATTGTAGTTCTAGTAAAGGGAAAGGAATTGATTCAGAGATGAGTTTGCCCTATAAACCCTCCCAGACTTGTCTCAGTTTGAGTCAGCTGTTACTTTGCCCTGAGTGCTTTTGATTTCTTAAATCATCTCATTTTCTCTTTTAATACCTTATTTTTTTTTCTCATACCACAACACTGGCACTACAGGTCCTTTCTTGGTCTGAATAGGACTATAATAGCAACATGAATCCAAAATAAATGGTCATTGCCCTACAGTACATTACATGAAGTCAGACAACTACTCTTTACCCCTTACAGCCCCTGTGAACTCAAGGAGGTCACAAAGGGATAATAAAGCAGTATTTGGCCTGCACTGCTTTATGGGTTTACAATAAAGAGCAAAATAATGTGGGGCTTCATCCTGCAGGCATGTTGCTACTGTACCCATTTCTCCATGGTTAAAAATAAATAATTATTTTTAAAAGAACAAGCTTTTCTGTATGATCTTAAGAGGTCTGCAATGCCCTTAAGTTTATTCTTTACTTTTTATATGCTTCAGTTCTTATGTCCTGCAAGCATCTATTTGTTTAAGAAAAATGGATTTCACTTCTTTGCCTTACAGCAAATTAGACATTAAGTTTTCCTCATGCATTCTAGAGAAGTACCATAATGTAGGGATCATATTAAGAAGGGGAACAAACATTTCACAGATCACTCTAGATTATAGCAGGGGTTTTCTTGCACAAATGCTCTTTCATTACTAATCTTCATCAGTAATTAGCATTTCATCAAGCTGATTCATAAGGCTCCTTCTTATGAAAATCAAAAATCCTGTGCCACCAAAAGCTATTCAGTATTAAGGTGTTGGCAGATGCCTTCTGAGGCTGGGTTCAGACAAGAGGTCCTGTACGAACAGGCATGAAAACTGAACTTTTCTCACCGTATTACACATCCTGTGCCCAAGCTGGAGCCAATACAACCATCACTCTACCAAAAAAAGAAGTGCAAGGTGTGAGAACTTCAGACTGCAGATCCGTCTGAAGAGGACCAGGGGCTCCAGATGTGGGGCTGTGTAGAAGGAAAGTATCACCCCTCTCAAACTGATGGCAGTGCTTTTCCTAATGCACTCTAGGATACCACTGGCCTTTTTTATCAGATGGGCACACTGCTGGCTCATGGACACCTTGCTGTACCCCAGAACCCCCAGGTCCTCCTCTACAAAGCTGCTTTTTAGACAGTCAGCCTTCAGCCTGAAGTGTTCATGGGATGATTCCTCCCCAGCAGGATTTTGCACTTGCCTTGGTGAAACTCCATGAGGTCCCTCTGTGCTTCTCTTTTCTCCAGCCTGTTGAGATAACTCTGAATGGCAGCACAGCCACCCGCTGTACCAGTGACTCCTCCCAGTCTTATATCAGCAGACTAACTGAGGCTGCACTCTGAACTATTGGCCACACCAATAATAAAGATGTTAAATGGTACTGACCCCAGTATCAATCCCTGGGATGCACCATCAGGGACTTGTCTCCCTCAGGCTTTGTAGCAGGCTAAGCATGACTTTTCATTCATCATTCTGTGGTGCCTACTCCTGATCACTTCCTTGTCCTTCACGTGCCTGGAAATGGTTCCCAAGATTAGTTGCTCCACCACCTTGTCAGAAATCAAGACAAGGCTGACCAGCCTGTAGTTCCCGACATTCTTGCCTTCCATGAGCAAAGGAGTGGCATTCACTCTCCTCCAGTTTTCAGGAAGCTTTCTCAATTGCTGCAGCCTGGCAAATATAGTAGGGCTTAGGAATGCAACCCCTAAGGGCCTCTACACTTGCATGTTCAGTTTGTTTATGTGCTCCCTAATCTGCTCTTTCTGCCAAGTGGGTCAGTCTTCTTTGCTCCAGATTTTCCCAATGGTCTTGGGCCTGGGATCCTGAAGGCTGATCTCACTGGTAAAGACTGGGGTGAAGGCAGCATCGAGCCAGCTGCTACTGGACTTCAAAGCAGGTGCTCTAAACAGCTTTCTACAAACAGAATCTCTGGATCTCTCTGCAAACAGTCTCTGGATCACTTTGCATGACCATCTGTAGAACTGGGCAGATCTTTCTCTGTGTGTTAAACATTGATCACCTTGAGCTGTCACTGCAGCCAGAAACATACAAAAAATGAGGAAAGAAAACCAACCAAACAAATTTTCTGCAGTATCTGAATGTGTAATCTAAATCATATCAATGTACCTCAGTGTTTGCATTTGGCTTCTGGCCATTGAACTCACCTGCCAAAGCAGCATTCATTCTCCAAAACCATCTAGCAAATGTCTTCCGTAAGTGTGGTAGCTGTGCAAGAGAGGTAACACAAATATAAAGGAACTGAAATAAACCCGCACTAACTTTAGGCAACAGAAAAGGATATAATATTCTTGTATCATGATGGGAATGAACAATGTCCCCCAATAGAAACCAATGTTCTTCCATGGAACTCTAAATCTGCAGGACGGAACCCAGCCAAAGGGAAGATTAAAAATGAATCAGGTAAACATCAAGATTTTAAGACAATACAAGATGGACATTGCGTAAAAACAAAACCAGATGGAAAATGTCAATTTTACTTTACAAGCTGTGTTACTCCCAGTTCAAGTCACATTAGCACATTCATGCGAGGAAAATGCAATCCTTTGAAACAACTCAAAGCTTCCAGAGTTGTTTTGTGATCCCTCAGTCATCTTCCTGCTATTCACAGGCATCCTGTGCCTGTAGACTTCTCAAATGTTGCTCCTTAGAGACACTTGCCTGGCTCTTGGCTAGAGCATCTCTGCATTGCTAATGAGCAGACTTCCTTCCACACGAGGTGCTGTACTCTCATCTGATCCTGTTTCCTACCATCCGTCCATTCAATCACATCCTGCTTTGAACTTTTGCCCTTTTTAACTCTCTATGCAGGCTTACAATCCTTAGACATAAAAATACATAGATATACTTACGTTTATCTCCCACAGCCAGAGCAGCCTCAGGGATGGCGATTTAACGGCTCCTGTTCCGAGGATAAAGTTGTTTATAAATATGGATGTAACTGGGCACACCAGTGGGAGGCAACTACAGAGTATCCCCAGGTGTCTCTCTAGGAGATCCAATTCATTTAGTAAATCATCCTTCTAAATGCGGACACACACTCACACATGTATGCACATACACACAGCAGCTCCTGAAATGGGCACCAAACATGGATCTTTTCCACTGATATGGGAAGTTGTTAGAACGGTGCAAGAGTCGTAGATCCTGATTAATTTGGTCTGTACTGCTACGTTCCTTCCATAGGAATATAAATAAACACGAAGAGAGGACCATTTCCTCTAAAAAGCTTATTTATTGTAAAATAAGGAGGCTGCATCTTTGGAGGAAGCTGACTGGATGGGACTCCTTCCTCCATTCAGTTCTCAGAGGTTTGCTGCAGGACCTGGTAAACAGGACACCATGGAATTTTAGCCAGGCAAACCACCCAGTCCAATACATAAAAACCTAAGGCTGCAGTTAGTATCTTCTGCTAATACTACAGTGTTTCTTTGGGCTGTTTGTCAGCAGTGGAATCCTTTGCTCTTAATCCATGAGACAGCAGGCAAAGCTCCTGCTGGCTGCTCCAGAAGGGGTGGTAGGGTTGAAGGCAGCAGGAGCAGCTATCTCTGCAGCAAAACACACACTTTAGGCTGCAACTTCTGCTTAAGTAGGATAATTTGGTGGTATGACAAAGGGCTTTTAATCCTCAAGTACTTAAGTAGGATAATTTGGTGGTATGACAAAGGGCTTTTAATCCTCAAGTACAGTTGTGAATGCCACTGTGTGCTCAGATTAGACAAACAACATTACAAAAAACTATGTGTGTAAAGATAATTGATGAATAAGAAACCAGCTAGTGACATAACCTTTCAAATGATCTAAATAACTGATTGAGTTCAGAGAGGAATAACCTTTTAAAATCATTAGATTTTGTAAGCAGATGTAAAAATAATTAACTTCAAATTATGCATCCAGAAAATAATGTAAACTGCAGATTTCAAAGTCAGAACAACTGTAGGTACAAAGACAAGCAAATGCTGCTTAGAGAACAAAGACATCAACGACCAATTTTCAAGTGAGCCATTCAGAGCCAGACCAGCATGTCTGACTTCCTTTAAAGACAAGACACTGAAAAACAGGAGGTCCCTACTCTACCTTTCTTTGTCTATTCTGGAAATGTTCCTTTTCTCAGCCTCTGAATCACTGGCTTTATAGCTGTTAATACGATAGTCATTCCCAAGATGATGCAGAGCAATTTACAGACACTGGAAATCAAGTCCAAATAATCTCCATTTTTTAGTTGTATTTATAAAGGGCAGTGTTAAAATGATACTAGAGACAAAGAGGAAAACTGAGTCCCAATATTTTCTTTTGCAAATGTTGTTAAGGTACATATAGGCATGAGTGAAAGAAGACAAACCTGAAAAGATTTCTCAAATCAAAAGAGGGTGCAAACACTTGTATGAAGCAAAGCATTAGTACTTCCCCATACAAAAAGGAGGAAACACATCCTTTTGCAAAGCCCTGGTAAATGGGCAAATCACTGCTGAAGAAACCTTTCTTTCTGTTAGGGGAGCCTGGTAGGTCAGTCGAAGACAGAGGAGGAGGACAAGAGAAAGGACTGATAAAGGCCTGGATAGAGAACCTGAATGAGAGAAAGAACACTAGTGGCACAGGGATGGCTGAAAACCACCAGCAGTGGCCTTTACCTACCCAGAAAGAAGCTGTCAAATACTCTTCTCAGTTTTGCCTGTGATTTGACACTGTGGAAGTGTTCTCATTCCTGGCTCAGCTGTGATGACCTCTGGCCAGTGATAAAAGATTGCTCACTTCACTGTCTCATTTGGCTTGCAGAGTGAGAAGGATGGGGACTTCATATGAGATTTAAGATTCTTCTGCACAACAAGAAAGCAATATAAGACTTTAAAAAATGAAAAAAAAAAACCAGAGGAGTTCTTGACTTCCCTCCTACCAGTTGCCCTGGTATCTAAATTATCTTCTAGGCTCTGTGCCCATAATCTTTATGTGGTACTATAGAAATGCAGAGCAATCTTTCTTTACCTGAGAGTGGAAATTAGTGTTAGTATAAAGAGAACAACCCTTCCAGGATTTACTGTACTCCAAGGACTTGGTCAGCTGTGTAAATTTGTTCCATTTGTTCCATATCACTGCAATATATTGATGGATGTGTCTGTAAGATTAAAATCTGCTGTTACATCAGTGTAAAGCTAGCACAAGGCAGATACAAAGATTTCATTTTTTATATCTGCCTTGGTATCTAAAATGTTTCTGCATTTAAAATCTTGCAGCATGCCAGTATCTGTTTTGGGCTACATTTACATGGAAGGCATAACCTGCCCTCAAATTTCAGAAAATTACTTAAGTCATGTGGCTACATACAAGATTTTTAGCAGACTTAAAGTTTGAGTGCAATGCCTGAAACCTTGCATTCCTTGATAGATGGGCCAGGAGCAGGGTGCAAATTCTTGCTTTCCAAAGCACACCATTTGGCTGGACCTGAAATAAGATGAAGATTCTTCTCTTACCACATGAAGGTGAGCTCTGAAAACTGAATTTCAAAGCACAAACTACTCCACCTGTCCTTCTGCCCATTTTCCTTAATCCTATAAATTAGATTATAAATGACAAGCACTTCCAGAAGTTGTCTAGGACCATTTTGTTTGTCTCCAGCCACTCTCTCCAAAAGTGGTCAAAGGAAATGTTCATAAACTTTTGATCCTATCTGCACCCAAGGCCAGCACAGGCAATGAGAGGAAGAGCTGCCAAATGGCACATTTTATAACACCTTAATCCACACTTTATAATAATGCAGGCAACTTCCACACCCCACCCTCCCCCCCCCCTCCCCACCCAGTAATGGACCATTTATTTATTTATTTTGTCTTCATTGTTTTTAAAAGACCATTAGGAAGGCTAGCCTGCATTTTTGTTGGAGATTAGCAGAAGGGGAAGGATGGATGCTTATCACCCTCCACCTGGAGAGGCTAAACATACAAAAAGACATGAAGTTTAGACACAGATTTGTAAGGCTTGATTCCCTGCCAAAGCAGAGCTGGAGCACAATAACTCAAAGTCATGCCAAAGTTGAATAGCCACCTGCTAGAATATGAGCTAGAAATGAAAGGAACACCTGCAAAATAAGACCAGGAAGGTTGGGGGAGGAGTTGCCTTGGAAAGGGAAGCAAGAGAAACAGGCAGCAAGAGAGTATACTGAGTAGTAAAGTTTTCAAATAAGTTAGCCTAAAAGTCATGTTTGAGAGTTCAGCAAGGAAAATACTTCCTATAAATAAAGTAAGGAGAACCACAGCACAATCAAAACTGTTGATCCCGATTCTCGTCAGACTGATAATTTGATGTGCATATTTCATCAGCATTTCCAAAGACGGCAAAACAGCAGTAATGAATTCTTGCTGCCCTGGTTATTTCCAGATGCTGTCATTATCCATTAGTACTTCCCCATTCACTAACAGTTCAGGTAAAACATAAACTACAAGTATAAAATACCATGGAGTTAACTAATTTCTAAGAAATTCTATGTATTGGTATCTGTGCAGCAGCTCTTCCCAGTTCCCTCTTCCACTTAATAATTTTCATTGATTCATTTATTGTGTAGACCACTTACCAGAATGTGCTCTAGGTAGACTGAGATTGAGATAATGAAAAATTAGTCAACTGGAATACCAACACAATGTTATTTATTACTTGAAAATAACTAAATCATCATTCAGATTGCATGCTCACATTTGTATTTATCAGTAGATATCTACCTCTCACATTCCTTATTAAATAAAGAAATACAGGTCCAAACTGGACTCCCTAGTCCTATATAAGTAACTCTGAGAATTAAAATTGAGGTGCCAGGCTGAAGTACCCATTAACCAAGCTTAGTGTGCTATGGAGATAAAGTACAATTCTGAAAGAATTGATTGATGCTGAGAATAGCCTTTCCTTCCTAGGTTGTTTTGCAATACAGAAGCAGAGCTGAAGTAAACAAAACTAAAAACATAGGAACATTTTACTCAAAAAATCCCAAACAAGCAAACTGAAACAGAAAAAGGAGAAACTCGGTGGCAACTCTGGACAAGGAGATGACACTCACTGACTGTTCTGCAATTTCTGTAGAAGTTCTCTAGTTAAAGATCATCAGTTAAAATATATAAATAAATGTTAGGGATGCAGAAGTAAGTCTGTGGCAAATCCACTGAATCTCTCACAGGCGGGTTCACATGGAAACTAATCTCCATGATACTGATATTGCTGATTTTTTTACTGTTTATATTGCCTTAGCACTTAGAATTTTGCCTAGATACTCATTTTAGCAGCCATCAATTAATTTTTATTGTATCAAAAAATTACAATCTTTAATACCTTTCTTGGAGGATGTAACATCTGAAGACAAATTGAATATTAAAGTTTCTTTGTTCCCCAGAAGAAACAGAAAAAATGGTAGTATTTAATAGTCAGCAATGGATAAAATCCATTGCCAAATGCATTTTACAGTCCCCACCTTTTCCTTCACCTGAAAGTGAATACCTGAAATGGAGTGTTTCTGTGATGGCCATCTGCTGGGACCACAAGAAGTTCCACCATCATCATAATAATCACCATAATTAAAGTCATGGTTTTAAAAAATAATGTAAAAGAGGATGAATAATACACATTCTGTGGGTAAAAATTTTTACCTTCTCTTTCAGCTTACTTTCTTTATATCTATGCTCTTGCCTAGTCTCACACTTAATTGCAATAAATGGCTCCAAAATTAGTGCAGATGAGTGTCTGATAAAGTTGGATTCTAGACCTGACTGGAACTAATGTTGGCTATACCCTGGACAAAACGGGTACATATGTTACATGTATGTTTTATTTACATTTTGAAAAGAAATGAGAAACAAAAAATGTACTCTGAGCTTATCTGCAGAATCTTTACAGCTTCAGTGATGTATGAGTCTCCTGAGCCAATTTCAGACTGCACAGTCCCCTTCCCTTCATCTTCATGAACTGTATCCTAGTGGGCTGAAAAACACAGTTATTTCAGCCACTTCTCACATTTCTAGATGAACCCTTTCTTCAATCAAAGATGATGAAGTGAAATGAAATTATGAAAGGCAGAAAACATAGAGCCCAATGTGTGACCTAGGAATCTTAATTTTCCTCAATCATTGCTGTAACGGAATGCAAGTCTGCAGCAGCGGGGGTGAAATTATAGTACAAATTACCATGCTATGCCAGATAAATTATTCTCTGCAGCATGGTTATTAAGTGATAGATAAATAACTAACACTGCAGGACTGATTGACAAAATATAAGTGACCTGGAGCTAAGCAGGGCACTGTGGAAATAACATTGCAGTGCCACTAATATTTTAATACTGAAATGAGATTTTCCAAGGCAGAAAAATCTTAAAATAGTATATGACTAAGCCAGCTACAAGTTAAACAGGTACTAAGAGCTCTTCAGCTCAGAATGCCTAGCTTCATGACATATCTCATGTAAACATTTTTTAAATACAAAGTTGGAAACTGGTGCATGTTTTCTGTCTGAGGAGCACACTGAAGACTCCTCAGACAGAAAACATGAGAGAGTGATTGGAATTTTTTTTCCCATCAAACAGGTGTTAGCAGATAGCTATCTTCTTTAACAACAAAGACAATGTGGGACACGGGCTCAGAGGTTATTCACTGACATGGTGCCAGTCAGGTTTAGAAACAGAGCTAATAAAGAGAGAAATTACTCAGATTATTGTCAGAAGGAACCCAAGGAACTCACTCACTTACATGGGTTCTCTGGAGAGCTTCCTCCATTATTTCTACAGCTGGAACCTGCTTCAGTTTGAACATTTCTGTGCATAACATTGTTGTCATAGAATAACTTCTGTCTTACTATTTGTGATCTTTTTCAAATTTACCAAATGCCTGCTATCAATCTATGTGACATGATTGTACAAAGGCTGATGTTTGCCTGGAAAAAGTTCTGCCCAGGTCATCCCCAGGAAAGAAGAAAGTTTTTCTTCAATCAAAAATAAGGGCACTCTCAGAGTAGGATTTTTGATAAAGCAAGCAAAGAGGGTTAATAGCAAGTAGAACACCAGCTTTTTAGAAACTGAATATCCATCTGACAATGGGCAAAAAAGCTGACTGGGAAAGTTGCAACATATGCCATGTTCCAGAGGGAAAGTCATGATGAACCACAATCATGAAAATACATAATTGCACCAGAAAACAAAAACAGCATGTCATGAAAGAGATGCTAAAAGCATGCATGTTCTTAATCCAGATTTGTATATATTTTCTGCTAACCAGAAAAATTTCTTCTGAAACCTTTCTGTTAGGTTTTTCATCCACAATGTGCTGTAGAAGAAGCAAGCCATTTATCTGGGTGCCTATGAAGCTGGAGCACAGGAAAGTGAATTACTGCAGAGACAGAAGCAAACCAGCTTTCAAGCCTGTGGCAGCTGAACAGAGGTCTCTGACCTCATAAAGGTGTGCTACACATAGGATCTTATACCCAGGTACGTGCTCCAAACAGCACTCTGGCCCCAGGCCTGGTTAGGCAACTTGGCTAGTGTATACAGCTGAGGAAATGAGACAGTATTTTGATAATGCTCTTGATTTCAGGGAAATGCCTGCTTGCCTGAGGATCTTAAAATATTCCATGAAACAGCATTGACATGATGCTTAGAATGACAGACATTTTTTTGTCTCTGTGCATGTGTCACTGCTCTCATCAGACAGAGTATATCATAGGCACAGGCAAGTTGCAAGAAGCTGAATAATGATTGCATGAGTCATGTGGATATTTAAAATCAAATTAAGTCTGTCTAATTAAGTATTCAGGTAATTTAATAGAGAACTCCAGTAGAATTAAGAGATTCTTGCAATAGATTAATAGTGGGTATCTCACTAGAGAAAGCTCCTGTGTGTTGCCCTACACACAGTCATGGCCTCTAATCTTTCCTAGGTGCAGAACAAACTGAAAGAGAAAAAGAGACAAAGGCAGAGAAAAATTGAGGCCATTGCAGAGAACCATCCATGAAATAATCTGAATGTTCTGTTTACAGAAAAACAGTCCGGGCAATCAAGAGGGATCCAGCTGAAGACCAGATTCAGATACATCAAGTGGGATGCTGCCAGGGGGTGGAGGGAGTCACAAAAAGAAAACAGTGCAGCTAGCTTACTGTCTGCTTAAGGCAGAACAAAATGCTAGCAGGTGACAGTAAACACAAAGAGATTGAAGAAGATGGCTCTCTGGAGAAAGGCCCTTGTCAGAACTTTTAGAACACAAGAAAAAGAAAGGCAGATTTTTGTTTTCTTGTTTTCAAGTCAATTTTGAAACTGAGTGTAGCTCTGTAGGGAAGAGAATTGCTCCCTGGGGGAATTAGGGAAGTTGTAGAGTTCAAACAGAATGAAGAACAGGGGGAAATCAATATATTTTCTCTAGAGGATTGCTTTCAGTAGTTGGTGCTCTCTAGAATCAAGGCAAAAATTAAAAAAACCAAAACAAAACAAAAACAAAAGTCTCTCACTCCTACATTCTTAACTATTAAAAAGAAAAATGATAAGGGCTCAATCATGTGGCATTGACACTTCTGGAGTTTTGGACTAACCTTGCTATCTAATATTTCATGACAAATCTGTGAAATTCCTTGAGGGGATGCTCCTTCTTTCCTTTCACCCTGCCTCATCATCCATCAGTTTATTTGTTTGTTCTCTGAGCGCTTCCTGTGCCCACAGAAGTACTGCAAGATCAAGTAATCAGCTGGTATCCTATGTGCATATTCTATCTAGCATAACAGGGCTGATTTAGGGCTGGGTTGCATTTCCTGACCTTTAAAATGGAAGAAGTTTTTATCCTAACCAGGGAAACCCCGATATAAATAATCCAGGTATCAAACCCCAACTATTTAATACTGTCCCTTTAGATCCTTTTCAGTAACTACATTTGCTTGCAGCAACCACCTAGGTGATATTCTCCTGCTCTCTGCTTAGCACTGCAAGGCACAGAGCTTACAGCTCTGCCCTTAATTGGTAGTGGCATAGTGAGAAACACTGATGGTTCTGTAAAGTCTTGCATGCATAAGAAGATCACTGTTGTCTTTAATGTTCAGGTTCTCTGAAATGTCAGGTGTTTGCCTTTCATTCTCCCTGCCTTCTTCAAATCTCTCTCTCCAAATAAAATCTTCACAGGAAAAAATCATAATCAGCTGGGCGCAGGTGGTTTTAAGCAAAGCAAATTATGTTTTCTGCTTCACTGGACTATCTCCTGTCCTTGCAGTATGGGAGAAATCCCAGAATGTGCATGCCAGTCTCAGGAAGCTTCTATCAACCAGGACCATTTCTGAAGGACAGGAAATTGTTAAGACTACCAAGATGAAAGCTTAGTGGGCTAAGTCAAATTTAATATGACACATTGCACCCTATATTGTTGCTGTGTTGCTTTAATGCTGTTCTGAGCAGACAGCTCCAAAATCTTATGGAAGCAGCTACTGCTATGACAATGGTTCCAAGTTGCTTTCCTTTGCCACTAAATGAAGAAATGAAACGAGAGTTAGGAAATGCTATTGTACCTCAAATCTTTGGTGTAGACAATCCTCCAGACCAGTTTCTACAGACACACACTGAAAGAAACTGAAAGCAGATTCACAAAGACAGAATTGCTTTAAAGGAAATATTCATTCTGAAGTCCCTACTGAACTACACATGTCTTCAGTGACCTTGCACCCTTCATGATATGCAGGCTTTGTCTGAGCTGCCATATGGACTCAGTATGGCCAGTGTATTCCATTTGTGCTGCACTGAACAGGACCATACCCATATTGAGCAGAATCTAGGTTGCTGCTGAGCCTCTTGGAAACACGACAATATTTGGAAAAGGACCAAACCCCCATTCTCCCCTTCCAGCTCTCATTTACAGCAATGACCAGGAGGAAAGCTGCATGCTGGACCTTCTTGCACCATTTCCACAGGCATGCTCCCTGCAGACGTGTTCTTGGGAGGGCCTGGAAGAACAGCCAGGGCTGTCCTGTTGCTGGAATCATGAGGAACTGTAACAGTGAGAAAGAGAGGGAAGAAAGAGACCAGATTTGAGATGACTATTTGACTGTGGCGAGGCAGTTACTCTATATGACTGCAGAATGTATGTGCTGACTCCCTTTCTGTTTAAAAGAATGATTTGTGAAATTGGGGAGAGCAGAAATGATACTTCCTCTGAAAACAGCCATGGCTCAGAATAGCAGCAGAGAGCTGAGAGTTTATGCTCAACAGCAGCTGTAGGACTGGACCACTTCAAGATCTCTAGTGGGAAATCTGAGTGAGCCAAAGTTCCTCATGGAAGTATATATGGCAAATTAGAAGCTGGGACATATTTTAGACATATATGGTTCACTTTCACTCAAAAGAGGAAAAATCAGTTGAGTGTCCAGAGGTCCATGAGAAATCTGTACCTACGAAAAAAGCCAAACCCACATCAGCCTTCTGTTCTCCAAAACACTTGGCACAGGAAACCTTCACTGGTTCACCTCAAAATAATTTGCAAATGTCATTTCTACCAGCCCATCCATCGATGCCATAACAATCTTATCCATTCAAGCACACATTTACCATACAATTAACTACTTCATCTCTCCAACTTGCTTGTCAAAAAGGCTCACTGTGCTGTGCTTGCTGATGCTCATAACAGAATTTCATCATACTTTCTTGAGTCTCATGAAAGGGTGGAGGCTAAGAAACCTTTCCTTTTCTGGCAGGTGCTGGGAATTGCCTCTGGGGAGGAATCTAAGTGTGGCACAAATAAGCAGGTTCTCTCTCAAACCTCAGTTTTATGCCCTCATTTCTGATCTGAAAGCTGTACACAGCATCACTTCAATTCCTCCCTAAATACCACAATCTCTGAATGTTTCAGAACCAGGTTGACCTAAACCAAATATTTTTTCTGTGTATATCACAAAATTGTATAACATTTAAGCTAATTACATGAACACGAATATGAGGTTTGCTCTAGACCAGTATCTTAAAGAAATTATGAATTTAGGGGTTGTTTTCAGTGGAGGACTTTTCTTGTATTACCGAACACTCCATGAAAAATGTTGCTTAAAAAAAAAAATTGAAGGAAGTCTGTATATTTATGTAAACTTACCCTGTTTACTGTATACTTCCCTGCACTTCAGAACTGATTCTGACACTAGCAATTTATGAGGCTGAATTCTGTGGCCAATGGCACAGAAGAAGACAAGCCCACGTCCAAGTCCTAGGCTAGAAATGGGTCAGCTCTGGGCCCTAAGGACACAGGCACACTCCGTGATACAGCTGACTGCAGTACAACTCCAGGGCTTGGCATCTGTGTTCAGGTTGCTCTTCCCAAAATCCATTTACTTTAAAGGTTAGGTGTTGGGGAGGAGGGAGAGGAGCCATAAGAAACAAATGACTAACTGCAAGAGGCAGCAATTGGACTCAGCATGTTCTGCTAATACACACCTGATAAAAAGCATTTTTTTTCTCCTCACTGCAAGCAATCAGTTTTATTAACATTGAACGATAATGTGGAATGACTGTGAGGGAAAAAATGTTTAAAATAATAAAGAGAAACCCTGCAGGTGAGCAAGATTGATTTTAATAAAAGCAACAGGAGAAGTACATTTCTGGGACATTTTCTGCCCCCCCCTTCTCTTGGAGGGTAAGATGTGATGAGTCTGGTGTTGTCAGTCTTGCCAGCAGGAGGGCAGTGGCAGGTTGAGCAGCGTGTCTGACAGGACTGAAGTCAAACCTCCAAGAGAAGTAGCGCAGTGCAGAATAGTCAATATTACAGATTATGTGGGGGAGAAGGAATGCACAAGGGTTATTCAGAAATCATCATACATGGCAAAAATAAACCCCGAAACAACAACCCACAAACAAATCAGAATGACAGCTGTGCAAAAAAGCAGCAAGAAATGAACTCCATCTGATTCAAATCATACTGAATTACAAAGAAAAATATCACCAGCAGCAGACAAGCAGTGCATCTCACACTCCTTCTTCAAGGAGGCAGATAGAGTTGCAAAGGGCTCATATGCTTGTAAAAATACAAGTTTTGCTGCCTTTAGGTTATGTACAGGCTGAAAGTGATGGATGAAGTCCAACATGATACCTTCTCAGCATTGTATTCTGCAGTGACCACACAGCTCCTGCTCAGTGTTTGAGTGCCCAAGAGTTATCAGGTAATGACGATGTCGCTCCTACAGCAATTACTCACTCAAGTAACAGCTACATGGATGTGTAGCACATTAGATTTTCACAGTGTGTGATATTTTTGCCATTACAGTGAAAAATAAGCATTTGTGCTTAAAACTTTGAAGTTGTCTCTATCAACATGTTGTGCTAAGCTCTTCATTTTTCTCCCACTTGTCGTCAGAAGCCATCTCCTCATGCCACTCACTCCTCAGGTTGGCAACAAACTGCCTGCTGAGCTACAAAATCCTAGAATTCTTGTTGTAGTTTTTATCAGTGTTCGGCAGCAGCTCATCTTATCCAACACACTTCTGTTGGAAAAAGAGAAATTGCAGGCTTTCCCAACCTTGCATCTTGCAGGTTTGCCTACCCTCTTAGGTTTCAATGGTCTTTTGGACTATTACACATTGTCTGCACTACCTAGGTGTTTTATTACAATCTCTGTGACCCAAGAACAAATCTGGGAAGTTATGTCCTCAAAAGGGAGTAAGCAGGAAAGGTTTCTTTGATATTGCATCCTATAAACCTCCTATTGTTGCAAAACAAACATGAAGTGTCAGCATGGATCTCCATCCCAGAGATCAGCTAATCTAATCAGTCTAATAGCTGGCCATAGGGATAATGGGAACCTAAGGGCAGAGCCAGACAAAAAATGCTCGATGCCAGCTTAATCATTAAAGAGGAAATAAAAAAAAAAAAAAGACAATTAAAACAAAAGATAGCAACTGAGAGAGAGTAAGAAGCAACAGCAGATTTGGACAGAAGACGGGGATAAGTCCTATTTGCAAATGCTGATCACATTTGGTGATTAGTCTCAGCCAAGAAAAATGAAGGACGGCCTTTTTGGTAAGATTCAAAACAAACGTGGATTTCTGTTCTGAAGGGGTTTTTTTTGTGGAAAAAGAGAGCTAAATACAAAGACAGTGAGAAAGGTCAAGCCTCAAATAGTAAATGGGAACACTTAGTGTCAGGCTGAATGCAATGTTTCAGTTCAACATCTTCTCCCTGCTTCCCTCTCCCCCCTTTAAGTGTTCATATATTGTTTAAAAGTTCATACACGCAATTTTGAAACAAACTTCTCGTGTTCAATTGCGTAGATAAAGAAGAAAAACAGATGAGCTGTTATTCACAAAGCTCTGCTTGAGCGAGCTAGAGCAGGGTATGACAAAGTTTTTTCAAATGTATACGAAAGACAGTGGCTTGGTGTACTTCATGGTAATCCAGGAGTGAATTTACTTGGGGAAGAGGGAGGAGAAGGCTGAAAGAAGGTGGGGAAGAAACTTCCCAGCCTTGCCTTGCATAGTCATCTGCCCAGGACAGGTAATACACTGCCCCATAGTAGAGTGTATTCACAAAGACAACCTTTGTGAACTCCCATGTGATGCACCTGTAAGAGGCCAGTAATATTTGCTATTTGGTGACAGCAGACTTCACACTGCTACTTTATAGCTTTCCCTCTCAGCAATAACTTTGAATTTATCAGAATAGGCTATTCTACATATAAGGCTGACACTGCAATTTATTGTATCCCACACATTATACCCAAGCATATGTCCCTATGTGAAATGCTGTTTTACTCATTCAGCATTCATGTGCAGATGATTTCTTGTTCCTCAAGTATTTAATCTAATGGGCACTTTTAGTGTACACAACTACAGGCACTAAGATTAAGGATTTAAAGTACTAGACCAATATATTATATAAATGAAAATCTCTTTGGCACCCACAGATATAATATAGTATTTGGGCTTTCTGACCTTGAGTACAATTTCCATATACTCATTAAAAATTGATAGCACTTCTCATTATCCATTCCCCTCTCCTAAGCCTGCCCACCCTTCTCTCCCACATCACAGCCGCCACCTCCAATTCCCCGGTCCTGCACATCAGTCTCATGGTCACCTCCAGGGGTGTCTGGGGCACCTCTTTCAGGCTCTACAAGGAGGCTGCTGTTCTCTGTAATCCATAGGAGCATGTCAGGGAGCCCACCTCTTCCCTCTCAGTCAGGAAATGGAGACACAGACTTATTCCCAAACATGAGATGCAAATGAAGCTTTCCACAGCCACAGAAGTCTTTAAGCTGCCTGCAGCACAGAACTAGGTTTCTCAGAAATCTTCTTCTCTGAGACTTCATTCAAGTAACAGCTTGGGCTCTAGCCATCCTGTTGTTCAGGTGTCAGCACAATAGTTCATTCCTAGCATTTTGGGGGGTGTATTATTCCTGTTTTATAAAAGGCTTATCCATTCTACAATTGAATTATTAAGAGAAAAAGCTTTAGTGGGGAATAATGTGTATCTAATTATTAATGTACTATAGAACTTAGCTTTTATATTGCAATTTATATTGCAATTACTTTCTTTGTGATATAAAGCAGAACAATACAGAGGAAGAACTTCTTTATTAATGCCTAATTGCATGGTAATTTAAAATATTCAAGTTTCTTTAATAAGGTGCTGTATGAATGTTACCTAATTTGACAAGATTAATTATACAATTAATTTGAGGCTGCTCTCAATTAAATTAGTAAAAATTCTTAAGAATACAGGAACCTAACATAAAGTGAGATACCAATTAAATAGGGTATTAATTAGACAGAGATGAAATAATGCATGCTTTGTTAATATAAAGGGCATTGAGGAGCTGTTCAAGATGTATTATTTCATTACTTTAATAAAATAAAGGTATTCGAGGCACAAAACAATTTCAGAGAATCTTTCAGAAGACTGTGTAATAGATGTCAGTGCTAGTTCTGCTACAGGGACTGAGGAGACTGATTCTCACCTCAGGTCAGATTTATTCCAAGTTGTTTGATCCTGTAGAACCACTCCAACATTATTGCAGGGTAAATCCATGTACAGTCCCAACTGAGCAATGGGAAATGGAGCTAGATGTCAGTCGTGGATTAGAAAATATGCACCAGCTAAATTTGTATCAAAAAATGAAAAAGAATGATGCATCATAAGTTCATAAGAAAATGAAACAGGTTAGAGTTCAGAATACTAATGGAAGGAAACAAGGCAAAAGGCAGAGTCACAACCACGGACTTCAGGAGGAAGGATTTAGTTCATGGACCTGCTTGGAGGCATCCCAAGGAAACAGTCCCAGAGAGAAGAGGGGCCCAGGAGACCTAGTTGATTTTCAAGGGCTACATCTTCCAATACCTACAATAGCTCATTCTGCCCTGTGGACTAAAGGTGATAGGAGGCCTGCGGGGATGAACAAGTTGCTCCTGACAAAAACCAAACTCAACAAGGAAGTGTACAGGGAAGAGAAAACAGGGGTCAGGCAACCCACGAGATAAATGGACACTGCGCAAATGTGCAGAGATGAGATTACAAAAGCCAAAGACCACAGGGATCTCAGTCTGACAAATTACATGAAGGGCAACGAGAAAAGCTAATACAGGTACAAATGCAGCTAAAGGAATACTGGGAAAAATGTGAACCTGCTGCTGAATTGGAATGTGGATCTTTACAAAAAGCCACAAAGAGGATCAAGTTCACCATGACTTCTGCATCTCTTTAAACTGCTTGTATCAGGTACCCACACACTGGAGGCCAGAAGGAAGCTCCGGAGAAAGGAAAACTTATTCTTTGTGAAGGAGATATGGAGCACTTAGATAAATGGCATACACATGTCCCTGGGACCTGATGGGAGGCACCCACAAACACTCAGGGAGCTGACCAATGCCATTGTGAGGCCAGTCTTGATCATCTTTGAAAGGTCTTGGTGGTCATGGAGAGGTTTCCATCTTAAGGGAGAGGCAACAGGGGGTGCTAACAGTTTCAAAGATTGGATCACTTTTCTTCCATTCTGAGATGGCACACACAGTGTATTTCAGACATTTGAATTCTTCCTCAGCCTCCACTGTATTAATCACAGCAAAGTTCTTGTGAGAGGGAGAAGCTCTGTTAAGCACTTCTTCCTTCCAGGGAAACTGACTTCAAATGACCTGCCTGAGGTCAGAGATGAAATCTACTTTACTCAAACTCAGTCCTGCTGAGTATTAGGCTATCACTCTTCACTAGAGAGTTGTTCATGTTTCTACCATGTCCAGCTTATAAGGACAATAAAGTTTCTGGCAGAATATTTTTACAGCACTCTCTACTATGAATGTAATCAAATTTGTACCCATGCCGAGTGGTATTTCTCTCACCTGGCTTCAGACTTCCATAATGTGGTCATCAAAATCCAAGCTAGTCACTCTGGGATCCCTCTGCAGATAAAGGAGGAAAGCAGACTCTGTTAGATGTGCATTAGCAGATCTGTTCAATATCTGTTTAAGAGGTCATGTTTCATATTCTGGAACTGCCTATATCTGTGCAAAAAGGGAGCCTAGCATGACTAGCTCAGGAGAATTTTCATCCCAAGGTTCTCAGACGAAATATGTTAGTTCATTTTGTCTGGGAAACATAACACACAATATCACTGATATGACCAATGAGAATAGAACCAATTCCAAATGCCAAATATTTGAAAGCTATTCACACAGTGACCTTTAGTGAGATATTCTTCAAATAAACTTCAAGGGCAAATAAAATCAAAACAGGCTTTCCAAGAACAGGAAGAATCTTGATTATTAGCTATTATAGCTCCTTCATGTGAACTTGTACCTTCTCTCTGTTTCAAACTCAGGCAGATAACATGAATTTAGGTATTTGAATCTACCCAAAACAGTTAGTTTTACTCTTAGTATTAGTAGTACACTATGTGTACGTGTTATTGGCATAGACTTTTCTATATTATGATAAGCTAGTCACCATAATTTTGAAGATATTTTAAGGATTTCCTATGTATGTGCTGAATTGTTTTACTATATAAATTAGACTTATACTGCACTACGGTTAGACAAATGTAAAACCCAAAGGTTTAGGGAGATTTGAAACCTTCAAGTTTGAAAGTTTCAACTTCCAAATTTACTTTAAATTTCTCATTTGTAGAAATGTGAGTTTAAAATGTGTTCTCTGAAGCAGACACATGGAAAGTTTTATCTTAGAAATGAAACACAACGAGCCTCTGCTCACTCACTCAGACTTATGCCTTGCAAAACATAAGATACATTCAAACTACTGCACTCCAGTGTTAAATCCAGCGCAAATTTATTTCTGAAAATGAGAATTGCTCTGTTTCTTAGCAAAGCAGTTTCGCTGCTGCATGATTGGCTGCACTGGTTTGGTAGACAGTCCATCATCATAGCTTCAGCCTTTCTAAAGTGACATCTCACAAACACAGTGAAAATATGGGGAAAACAGCCATTACTGGGCATAGAGTGACAGCAATTCCCATTCCCATCAGCGTCTGTCGAGTGCCCACATATAAATGTCACCTGAGCACGGTGCTCCTAAGAAGTGTCTTCAAAACCATAAAAGGTATTCTGCAAAGCTCCATCTCTTTGATCTGACTGCAGGAATCTTGGAGTAGATGACTGAAGAGATCATGGCTAGAGGCAAGCATTCAAACCAATTGTTCTGCTGTGTCAGAACAAAGGCAGAAGGGATGACACATTCAAAGGGTGCATTTTGAATATCTTCAAATTTCAGCAACAGAAGGTAACAATCCAAATTTTTATAGCTTCCAAAAGCAGCGATGTTTATCCATGCCAATTTAAAATATTTTTTTTTTTTTTAAAAGCACGCATGTATAACACTCCTCAATCCACCAAGGGCCTCCTTCATCATCTTTATCCTGTTCTGCAGGCCAAAAGCTTTGCATAAAAACATTTAAGTTTGTTGCATTTTGACTTGAAATGACAAATTTGTTGCTGTGGCAAGTCCACTATGCACCAGAGACAGTCACAGGTTCTTCTTACTTCACTCATGTGTGAAACACTTAGCTAGATCTCTCTGCTCACTAGAGAGGGTGTGGGCCAAAGCAGAAGGTGGGTGTGCCCAGACCCACAACATCAGAACAACAACCTGAAGTTTGTTCCAATGTTGTCAGTCAGAGATGGGGGCAATTCTAAACTAAATGAGAACTTGCCAGCCACAACTAAACCATGGGAGTGGGGAATGCGCTTGAAAAGAGACATTAAAATGGCAGAGCTGTCAACTTTCCTGGCCAATTTCTTTCCGTTTCCATGCAGTACCTTTCCCTCTCCATGAAAGTCATGCTTATTCACCTTTCTCCGATTGAGAAAAGATCAAGTGTCCACAGGTGTACCCCAAAAGCTGTGATCTACTCATGCCTACATTTCTACAAGTCATCTCTAACCTTAAATTTGGCTCAAACAACCGTCACTTCAGAGAAATGTGTGAAAGGAACCAGACTGTGTCTCCAACTACAGTCTACAGAGTATAGCAAATATCACTGCAGAACTCATCTTCCTACTCTGACAAGTGTAGTTAATGAAGTGCAGGCCAAAATCTTGCAGTAAGTTGCTTTATACATATCCTGTACTACTTAGTTTCAAAACAGAGATTTTACTTGCAGGGAAAACTTCCACTTGGGAACGTGTTGCCAGTCAGCCTAGCAACATGCCTCTCAATCTGGAGCATGTGTGGTCTCCAAAGGCAGCACTTTGGGACTGTCTGTCAAAACAGCAGCATCCCATTCAAGAGACAAAGTGTTAAAGTAATCTCATGTCTTTTACAGAGTTATGTAAAAGCTAGGACTTTTCTTTTAATGAAGCCTCCTGATCAAGGTTATCAAGTCAGGCAGTCAATAGCACTGAACCCTTTTATCAGCTCTTCTTGGTAATTATAAATTATTTGCCATTAGACAGTATGCTAATTCTTAGACTCCTACAAAGAGCTTAATCAATTGAGTGCATTTTATTATTTTCTAGTCTAAACATCATGGACTCATCATATAAAGTATCCAATAACACCTAATTATTCTAGACAGTTAAACTGATGCTAAACCAATCAGAAATTATATTTGAATTTATTAGTCTTCCTGCATTATTTAGCCAGCACAATGGAACAACAGAAACAAAATACACCCAAGAGGTGAAGTGAGAACTGAGCAACAAATGAGGCTCTGAAGTTAGTCTATAGAAAAATGAAGCAAAATGTGTGATTAACATTCAGAAGGGAGGGGGCAGGAAAAGTAAAACAGGCAGATCTGTACTATGCATTCTCCTCTGGGTCATATTATTGCTAATTTAGACCTGCACAGGCATGTTAACCCTGAGAGACATTTCTGTATCTGAGCTTGGCTTCCTCACATCAAAGCCTTTTTAGTTATTGTCTTGCAGTTTTAGGACCACATCCATCAAAGTTGCCTAATAACTCTCCAAGGGCAGGCTTTTGAATTCAGACCTCTGATTCTGAAAATGCTGTCCACCTTCCACCTAACTCTTGCCCCATCTCTCCTTTTCTCCCCTATCTTCCTCGACTTTGCAAATGACCTAAAAAACCTTTTCTGCCGAGAGTATCTGTTACAAAAACAATTGTTAGTCCAGGTGGCTGCCTCCTATCCAAGCATTTCTTAGAGATGCAACAATCTGCCATTTGAGTCACCTCCGCTTTGTCTGGCTGGCACAAAGCATTTTTGTAGCTCCTCACTGGAGTCCCACATGCAAGCAGATGATAGGTGTTGTTGTGAGCCACAACCAAAAATGTTTTCCACAGCCCTATCTTTCCTGCCTGAAACCCTGGCAGCATGATAAAAAAGCATCATGTTGAATTCCTTTTGGAGTCCTTATTATCCTCCTGCCAAAAGCCTGCTCAGTATTTAAAAAGAAAAAAAAAGGAAAGAAGAAAAAAAAAAAAGGCAGCAGCAAGAAGAAAAACCACAAACCTCCACAGGTCCAAAAAAAGAATATTTGTTTAAATAGTGAGTAATAGCAGTGTGTAATGCTTCACCTTTCCCTTTTTGCCTGCATTAGCACAGCCTCTGAATCAGGAAGCATTTTGGCACAAGTAGATACGGCCTTAAAAAAGAATCTCCCACACAGGAAAAGACTCATTCTGGGCGACCAGAGCTGGCTGCCCCTCTGGGAAAGCATACCCTTTAATTTAAGCTGAGGCTACTTTTAGCTTCTGTATGTGTAATTTAAGACTGCATTTGCTTTTAAGTGAGTTGCAACATGTTCTTTTAACTGGGTAATGGATCAGGCTGCAGACTCTTCCACTGCTGAGATGTGGCTCTAAATAAAACTGGAAGAACTGCCCTATGGGGGTCAGACCAAAATTTCATTTAACTTAATATCCTGTCTCCAACACCTGCCAGTAGTTGCTTGGTGAAAAAATATAAAAGCCACAGCAGTAAGGACTGAGTGATTCTCTCCTCTGTGAATTGTCCCAGCTCCTGGCAATCAGCAGCTTAGAAGCACTGCTGAAATTAGCTAACAAAGTCGACACTGACACACACATGTCAGATCCTGAGACCTTTTCCAAAGTTGCTCCCACATATACTATTTTTCAAGCAGCAAACAAACCCTTCCATCGTCATCACTGACTTGTGAGAAGGTGGAGTGGAAGTAGATGGTGCTGATAATCCCATCACCAACATTCAACAGGCACTGTCTTGTGTGTATCTATGTATGTATAGAAGGAGGTGAAAAGTTGAAAAGCAGGACAGCAAAATCTAAAATTTTGGATAATAAGGGAGTATACCCAAAATCATCAAAAATACCCATAAAATATACAGCAACTCCTTTTGTTATTACATGTTATTTGAATCTCTGTAGTTTTTGATAATCAGTAGTTTTGTAGCAAATTTTTACAGTCAATGCATTTGACCCTCTTATTTCTTGCTATTTTGAATGCATGCATGCATGTTATCCCATAAGAACTTCTTACTCATTCTATTTAAATATGGACTGAAGACACTGAAAGATACTTTTGCAATACAGGCAAAGCAATAAACACATGAGGTCCCAGATTTGCTTAGAAATCCCTGTTTAAACCCATTTTGATCTGCTCTCCCTGCTAGTAAAGTGTAAACAGCATTGTAAGAATCAATCCTCCACACTCCTGTCACACCACTGCCTGAACAACCTTTGTTGTCCACAGCTCCTTAGAGAAGAGTTTCTCCACTGTCTGCACTGACACACATAATGCAGCCAGTCCAGGGCTCCCCACACAGACACTAATGCACTGTAGCATCACTGTTATTTTTATTTACTTACAGAATGTAAAGCTTGTTACAATACTAAACAAAACAGACATGGTCCTGCCCCAAGGAGCTTCTATGCTTTCAGGTCTACCCACTCTGGTGCCACAAAACAACTTGAGCCTCTAGAGCTCCCTTGAACTTTCAGCTTCTGCTTGAGAAGGTGACAAACTCATCCAGAAATGTCTGTGCCAATTTGACATAGTATTACCCTACAACTGTCTGTCACTGTCCTTTTGCTGGCACAGGCTGATGGAACACTTCCCTCTGAGTTCAGCACAAAAGTCAGGTGTAAAACCCATCTTGGAAAACTGACCAGGCACAGCTGGGGAAGGTAAGGGATAGGCCTGATATAGGTTGTTTAGTTCAACTGGTTTCCACAAAAATATGTGAAAAAGCATTGACATTAACCTGGGAGAAGATGTGGACTACCTTTTCCAAAATCAACCTGATTTGAGTCTCAGACCACTGTAATTTTCAGCAAATTGATTCCACAAAAAAAAAAAAAAAAACTTCAAAAGTGAAGCTGGCTTTTAGGAGACAACTGAGGATTGTTTCTTGTTGCTAAGGAGTAGTACAAATTAGGATGACATTAAGTTGGAGCAGATGTCTCCCAGATGTCAGCTGAAAGAGAAACATATCTCTATGTCCCCTCCATGTGGTGGTGTGCACAAAGAAGGGGAGCAGAGTGGGGATCAGACCCAAAATGCCCAAGTGCTCAAACTTCTCCCTCTCTGACTGCCTTTGAAATGAGGCACAGGGACTCAGAAATAATCTCCAGCATAACTCTGGGAAAACGTGTGCTGTGGATGTCATGAAGGGAAGGTGTGAATCAAGAGCTGAGGGTGAGGAAGATGCAGTTCTCTTTTTATCTCCCATAAATCTGCACCTGCCAGGGGGATTCGATCTGCAGACACAGCACAGGTGAAGGAGCAAGCAGGTTGCAAAGCATACATCACAAAATGAATGTGTTGCATAGTACATAAGTTTCATCACTTAGCACATGAACATTTTCACCTTTCAAGCAAGTAGTTAAACACAGAAAGAATTATAGCTCTTCTTTGGAAATTATCTGGCAATAAGAAATTATAGTATCAGGTTCTAGAGTTTGGAAAGCAGAAGTTAAGGGACAGACACCAGATAAATATTAAAGTCTGTATTTTAGTGAAT